>NW_027507686.1:12209247-12456747 GCF_037356315.1 Lithobates pipiens | reverse complement strand
GGGTATAATATTCTGGTGGGTGGGTATAATATTCTGGTGGGTGGGTATAATGTTCTAGTGGGTGGGTATCATGTTCTGGTGGATAGTTAGAATGTTCTGGTGGGTAGTTATAATATTCTAGTGGGTGGTCCTAATGTTCTGGTGGGTAGTTATAATATTCTGGTGGGTGGTCATGGGGGGGGGGGACGCAAATTTTTTACAATTAAAAATGGCCCTGGTGGTACCCCACCAGCAGATGGATGCAGGGTTCTCAACCAGGCAGATCGAGGGGCTCCAGGGGAGTTGTTTGCTTGGGAGGAAACTGGCTTTTCAGTTTCCTCATTGTTTACGAAAATCCAGTTGGGGACCCGGAGCCCGGAGATTCCATAGCGTTATGGGTGGGATCGAATCTCCAATCCTGGGACCCTGGGTTTTGGGAACAGCCAGAAGTCTGGCTGGTTGATTGAACAGGTGGGTCCTGGGCTTCTACGCGATTAAGCGCGCCATCCTTCCGCAGGGGCCATGCAATCGATCCACTTTAAGTATATGTCCGTTCAGCCAATATGGGCCAAGGACGGGTCCTGGGCTTATAGCAGAGCCAAGACCAGGGTTCGGTGGGCTCCACCCTCCCGAGGAAGCTGTGTGGGCTGAGCAGCAAGGACGATGAAAAGAGGGACGGTAGTTGTACGGGATCTCCGTTATATGGCCAAGAGGGCTGAAGTGTAAAGCCTAAACGGCAGTACGGCTGAAGAGAGCCAGGTGCCTTGGTATTTTTCTGTTTATTATTACATTGTTGCTGTGAAAAGCTGAAACCCCTGTGTGGGCAACCCTCCTGTTATTGGACTGGTTTTCTTTTACATTTAATAAAAGTGGGCCAACGAGCCCTTAAATGGCATGACTGGCGTGGACTCCGCTCAATGGTGTGTTCTACACAGAAGCTAAAGAACCCCCAAATATCACACCGCGCACATACAGAAATACTATAAATAAAATGAAATATAACACCTATGAGTGATTAATTCATTGATTGCAATAGTAGTGAGAAAAGTTGATCTACCCCTCTAATAAATATTAGTTTTTCTATTTATTTACAATATTACATTTATTATTTTTGGAGGGGGGGGGGGGGGCTTTGGTGAGATTTCTCCCCTTTGAGACATACAAAGGGGACTGAGGACACAGATTCCCCAGTCCCTTCCTCAGCACTAAAGATGAATGAATAGGAGACAGAGGCTTCCGTCCATTCGTAAACTGAGCAGAGCGATCTCGCTCACTGTGTCCTATTACTAGTTCCCACCACAGCTGGCGGGAGAGGAGGGGATGAGGGGGAGGGGCGGAGAAGGACACGGAGGGGGGAGGAGTACACAGAGAAGCTGGGGATGATCGGTGCCCAGCAGGAGGGACAGCCGCCGCACCGATCATTCCCGGGAGACCGGGAGGCGCATGCGGATGTGCGTGAGAAATCGCACCGCCGCACCTTCCGGGAGACTTGAGAAGTCTGTGTAAGAGAGAAAGATCAGGCCCACTCCCCTGCCAGACTGTGCAGCAGAGCTGTGAAAAGCTCCAGACTGGATAGACAAAAATACAAATCCTTTGGCAAATAAAACGGCTCCTTTCTATGTATTTGGTCGGTGAGTTTAGGTGTCCCCCCTCCTCTCCCCCGGTGTTGAACCTGTCCCTATGAAGCATTCTTAGAACTTTGTAGGCCATGCTGGGATTTCTGCTACATTGTTGCGCACTGGAATTACACGGTAATTATTTCTGCATTTTTATCTCTTTTTTTCCCCAGACTGTCACTGTTTGCCATCGCGCCACTCCTGTTACGGCATAACTCTCGGACTGCGGCTGACAGTCGCAGGAAATAATATGACGCAAGGCTCCAAGCCTTCAACACGGTTGAAAACAGAATCCCGCTTGAAATGACGCCGCGCTTTCGCCTGGAAGCTCAGGCCCGCGCGCGCCGTTCACATCGATGCGCTTTATTAGGGGGGAAGCAAAAGTAAACATGTTTGCTGTGCAGCGAGGAGCGCCCACTGACTTTCTGAATTATTATCAGGTGATCTCAGTTTTATGGGTTTTGGGTAAACAAAAAAAAGGACGCAAATCGAACGGGAGAAATTTCACTGATGTGATTCCAAGAGAGGTTGAATGGAGCTGCGAAATTTATACTTAAAGCTGAACTCCGAGCAAACGGCTGGAATGCATTCATTGGGGTTGTTTTTCCTGCTGAAGAATTTGTTTTTCTGTCCATCCAGTCCTGAGGTTTGCACAGCTCTGCTGCACAGTCTGGCAGGGAAGAGGGTCTGATTTTTCTCTAACAGGTGCCCCCTTTGCACCCTGTGACTGGACAGTGAAAGGAGAAGCAGCAGGCCCCGGGAATCCATTTCTCTGTCACTCTGATCTCTACACCTGTCAGCATGCCATTTGAACTGCCGGGCATCTGATTGGCTCCTTGTGCTGCTTTCTCCTCCCCCAATCTGAACCTTGCTGTTAGACATGTGCACTGCCAGAAAATGTAGTTTACGTTTCATTCTATTTTTTTTTTTCCTTTTTTTGGGTCATTTGTTATGATCGCAATTCATAAATTCAAACATTCGTACATTCGTAAATTTCATAAATTAGAAAATCCGAAAATAAGAAAGAAAATTCTAAAGAATACCTAACTAAGTAATAATAACTATTAAATTATAGGTATTGAAATTTCCTTTTAAATTTGTCAGGTCATTTGTTATGATCACAATTCGTAAATTCGAACATTCGTAAATTTCGTAAATTCGAACATTCGTAAATTTCGTAAATTCGAAAATCCAAAAAAATAAAAAAATAAAATCTGAAAATTCTAAAGAATACCTAACTAAGTAATAATAACTAACTATTAAATTATAGATATTGGAATTTCCTTTCAAATTTTTCAGGTCATTTGTTATGATCGCTAATCGTAAATTCGAACATTCATAAATTTTGTAAATTCGAAAATCCGAAAATAAGAAAGAAAATTCTAAAGAATACCTAACTAAGTAATAATAACTATTAAATTATAGGTATTGAAATTTCCTTTCAAATTTGTCGGGTCATTTGCTATGATCACAATTCGTAAATTCGAACATTCGTAAATTTTATAAATTCGAAAATCCGAAAATAAGAAAGAAAATTCTAAAATTCTAAAGAATACCTAAGTAATAATAACTAACTATTAAATTCTAGGTATTGGAATTTCCTTTCAAATTTGTCGGGTCATTTGTTATGATCGCTATTCGTAAATTCGAACATTCGTAAATTCGAACATTCGTAAATTTGAACATTCGTAAATTTTATAAATTCGAAAATCCGAAAATAAGAAAGAAAATTCGAAAATTCTAAAGAATACCTAACTAAGTAATAATAACTAACTATTAAATTATAGATATTGGAATTTCCTTTCAGATTTTTCGGGTCATTTGTTATGATCGCAATTCATAAAGTCGAACATTCGTAAATTCGAACATTTGTAAATTCGTGAATTTGAAAATCCGAAAATAAAAAATAAAATCAGAGAATTCTAAAGAAAGAAAAATCAGAAAATTCTTAAGAATACCTTACTAACGAATAATAACTAACTATTAAATTAAAGGTATTGGAATTTCCTTTCAAATTTGTTGGGTCATTTGTTATGATCGCAATTCATAAATTCGAAAAGTCGTAAAAAATTAGAAAATTGGTAAATTCAAACATTCGTAGATTCATAAATTCGAACATTCGTAAATTTGAAAATTCTGAAATTCATAAATTCGAACATTCGTAAATTTGTAAATTTCGTAAATTCATAAATTTCTCCTCCCCAATCTGAGCCTTGCTGTAAAATGTAGTTTTAGTTTCATTATATTTTTTTTCCTTTTTTTTGGGTCATTTGTTATGATCGCAATTCGTAAATTTGCAAATTTGGAAAGTCGTAAATTCAAAAATTCAAACATTCGTAAATTCATAAATTCGAAAATCCAAAAATAAGAAAGAAAATCCGAAAATTCTAAAGAATACCTAACAAACTAATAATAACTATTAAATTATAGGTATTGGACTTTTCATTTGATTCTATTTTTTTTTTTTCCTCTTTCTGGGTCATTTATTATGATCGCAATTCGTAAATTCAAAAAAATCTGAAAATAAGAAAGAAAATCTAAACATTTGAAAGAACAAAAATTCAAAAGAATACCTAACTAATAATACAAAAAAACGAAAATTCGAAAATTTGAAATAATAACTAATAACTAACTATTAAATTATAGGTATTGGAATTTCCTTTCAAATTTGGATGTTAGTGAACTTAACAAATATGAGTTTATTCAAAGTTACGAATTATCCGAAATAACGAATGCCACATCTAAACAAATGGCACAGAACAAATTAATAATAAATAATAATAATAATAATAAAAAGTTTTTATTATTATTTATTATTATTAATTTGTTACGTTCAATTTGTTTAGATGCGGCATTCGTTATTTCGGATAATTCGTAACTTTGAATAAACTCATATTTGTTAAGTTCACTAACATCCAAATTTGAAAGGAAAGTCAATACCTATAATTTAATAGTTAGTTATTTCCGATTTTCGAATTTTCCGGTTTTCGTATTTTCAAATTTATACATTTCCAAATTTACGAATTTGCAAAATTCCGAATATTAAAATATTCGTTAAAATACCAATTTGGAACGAAACAAATTGCACATGTCTATTTGCTGTACAGGGATTGCAAGAGGCTGATACCGGGTTATATTCAGATACTTACACAGAAATGCACTGCCCTTTAGCAATTCGTTCTTAATAGAATTCCAGCGCAACTACCAACGCCAAAACGCATGGCGCCGCAGCACCATGAGGCTTGGTGCAATGCAATTTTGCAATAGGGTCAGGAACTTCTTTTGTGTGTTTCTAACGCACAAAATATGAATAGACTGCCCTTCACGCAGGGCTGGGACATGGGGTGGGCAGAAGGGACGGCTGTCCTGGGCGCAGCATGTATTGTAGGGATGGGGGTGCCGCAAGTTCCTTCTACAACAAGGCTGACAGGAGTAGTGACAGCGGTATCACTACTTCTGTCAGCCCAGCGATGAAAGTGGCAAGGAGAGGAGCAGAGAGCCGGGAGGAGGTACTGGCTGTGCTCCCTCCCTCCTCCTCCTCATAAGCTCACACATCTTTGCCTTGGGCACTGAATGATTTTGTTCCGGGACTGCCTGCGCAGAAAACATGCAGAAACGCGTACATGCTCTACTGCACCTGCATGGTGTGCATGGAGCCTTACAAGTCTTGTCCCTCCCCCAGCCTGTGATTGAACAATGAAAGGAGAAGTTGTGGGTTTTTCCTCCTATTAGCACATAAGCACTGTAACACAACTGACTGGCTTCTTGTGCTGCTTCTTCCTCTTCCAGTCTGTGCTTGGCTGTACAGTCAATGCAAAAGTAGATTTGGATAATTCCTGGAGATGGCCATTAACCTCTTCCCACCTTTTTGTCTCTTTGCAACAAGTATGCTCTCAGCACAGAAACTTACGCCACCTATAGATGCATATGTGTTGCTAGTAGTGTGTAGGTCCTTGGGCTTGTCCTAAAAGTCATGGGGGAGAAGGCAAGTGGCCTTATGGTAAGGTTCTCTCCTTCCCACGGCATCTCCCTTCAGTGGAGCCCCACCTAAAACTTAGGTGGACCTTGCTTTGGAAGAAGAATGGTGTCCAATTTTGACCAGGTGGACCACGAATCGCCTGGTCCCAGTCAGGAGCCTTGCATCCCCGGTGATCAGCGTTGGGGTCCTTTCTCTTCAGAGTAGGCTCAAGTGTATTTTTATTTTAAAAAACGCATTAAGTGGGCGGCCAAAGGTTAAACAACTAGCCTGCTAAACAAACTCTTCACCACTACCACCACCACCTCCATAACTATCTGCACCACCTTCACTACTATCACTGCCACCACTACCACTACCACCACCACCTCCACCTCAACAGCCACAACCTCCACCATTACCACCACCACCATCTCCAAAACTACCATCACATCCACCACTACTAACACCTGGAGGTGGTGAAGATGGCGGTGGTAGTGGTGAAGGTGGTGATGGTGTTAGAGACGGAGGTGGTGTTGGTAGTGGTGAAGGTGGTGGTAGTGATGGAGGTGATGGTGGTAGTGATGGAGGGGGTGGTGGTAGTGGTGAAGGTGGTGGTAGTGACCAAAGTGGTGGTGGACCGGTGGTAGTGAAGGTGGTGACAGTGCTAGTGGTGAAGATGGTGGTGGTGGTAGTATTATGCCCCATACACACGGTCAGACATTCCGAGCACAAAAAATCCGACGGATTTTGGCCAAAACTTTTCTTGCATACACACGGTCGCACAAAGTTGTTGCAAAATCCGATCGTTCGGAGCGAGGTCGACGTACAAAACATACGATGGGACTACGTAGAGGTCAGTAGCCAATAGCTTTCATCTCCAAATTTTTTCTGAGCATGCGTGGCACTTTGTGCGTCGGAATTCTCTACACACGATCGGAAAAAGTCAGATCGGATTTTGTTGTCGGAAAATTTTAGATCCAGCTCTCAAACTTTTTCCGTCAGAAATTCAGATGGATAAAGTCTGAAAAGGGCCCACACACAATCGGATTTTCCGATAACATAATCCGATTGGACTTTTTCCGTTGGAATTTCCGACCGTGTGTATGGCGCATTAAAGGTGATGGTGGTTGTGGCGAAATTGGTGGTAATGATTGAGGTGTTGGAGGAGGTGGTGGCGGTGGCAATGGTGGAGGTGGTGGTCTACTAGTTTTGAGCCAGGTGAGCCACAAGTAGACCAGTCTTCCTCAGGAGCCTTGCGTCCCAGGGATCAGGGCTAGGGTCCTTTCTCTTTGAAAGTGGACCAAGTGTTTCTGTGGTTCACTTTTTGTGATCTTAATGCTCCATGGAGTTTAAAAAAAAATGCAGTAAGTGGGCGGTAGGATTTTCCGACAACATAATATGATTGGACTTTTTCCGTTGGAATTTCCGACCGTGTGTATGGCGCATTAAAGGTGATGGTGGTTGTGGTGAAATTGGTGGTAATGATTGAGGTGTTGGAGGAGGTGGTGGCGGTGGCAATGGTGGAGGTGGTGGTCTACTAGTTTTGAGCCAGGTGAGCCACAAGTAGACCAGTCTTCCTCAGGAGCCTTGCATCCCAGGGATCTGGGCTAGGGTCCTTTCTCTTTGAAAGAGGACCAAGTGTTTCTGTGGTTTACTTTTTGTGAGCTCAATGCTACATGGAGTTTAAAAAAAAATGCAGTAAGTGGGCGGTAGGATTTTCCGACAACATAATATGATTGGACTTTTTCAGTCGGAATTTCCGACCATGTGTATGGGGCATTAAAGGTGATGGTGGTTGTGGCGAAGGTGGTGGTAATGATTGAGGTGTTGGAGGAGGTGGTGGCGGTGGCAATGGTGGAGGTGGTGGTCTACTGGTTTTGAGCCAGGTGAACCACAAGTAGACCAGTCTTCCTCAGGAGCCTTGCGTCCCAGGGATCTGGGCTAGGGTCCTTTCTCTTTGAAAGAGGACCAAGTGTCTTCTGTGGTTCACTTTTTGTGAGCTCAATGCCCCATGGAATTTAAAAAAATACAGTTAATGGGCGGCGAGGGGTTAAACAACGAGCCTGCTAAACAAATGGTATAGGCGACCCAAAGAAGCTGGTTGACCAGCATTGTGCATCCAACTGAATTCCTTGCTTTTTGAGTTTTAGCTTGTTGCAATCAAAGTGTTAACTGAGTGTGGCCTGAAAATGAGCTCGGCTAACCCATACAATTTTTTTTTCTTTTGTTTTTTTTTTTTCTTTTTCTTTTGTATGCTGAGTACATCCAGTGACAACCCCTGCTGGGATCTGAATCCGGAGCCCCGGCGATGCAGCGCTAACCATTAAGCCACAATGGCCCCCTCTCCCTTTTCTCATTTTCCTTCCAGGAGCTTCTGTACAAGCCACATTATTTTACAATTCTCTTTTCCTTCTTAACAAAGAATGCTAGTAAAAAAAAAAAAACTAAAAAAAAAAAAAAAATACAAGAAATCCAGATGGCTGCTTATATATTTTTTTTCCTTATTTACTGCGGCACTAAAGGCACCATAAAAAAGCAAAGTTGAACAGACACAGCTAATAATATAATCATTCACAACACCTGCAAAACACTGCAGATGGGCATTTTGTGTCTGCAGAATCATCAGCGAGAGACCGCCTTCCCATATGGGCGAGAGAGGCGTCAGGCTCGGAGTTTACTGAGCTGCGTCTCCTGCCCTGAGAAGAACCTGCGGGAAGCATATGCGCGCTTTTTATAGCAGCAACCGAGTGTCTCTGTCGGCGTATTTATTTTACATGAGTAACTTATCTGTGCTTCCCGTCACCACCCCGCTTAATTTGTACACTTTATGCCGATGGATACACAAAACACGAGAGTGGAAAAAAAAAAAAAAACGAAAACATTGCATGGCTGCTGCCGCTGTTCCTTTCATTAATGCCTCGAAATTACCTGCCCCCGCCGAAGATAATGCAGACAAGCCGCACAGTGGACAATGCGGACAGACAGATCTATCATGTGTTATGTCTGAGAATACAACGATTTTTATGAAATACAAATGTTCTCCCACCATCACCTCCATCGCTACTACCACTACCTCCACCAGTACCACCACCACCATCACCTCCACCACTACTACCACCCCCACCACTACCTCCACCAGTACCACCATCACCTCCACCACTACTACCACCCCCACCACTACCTCCACCAGTACCACCACCATCATCACCCCCGCCACCACCTCCACCATTATTCCCGCCATCACCTCCACCACCACCTCCATCACTACTACCACTACCTCCACCAGTACCACCACCACCACCACCTCCACCACTACTACCACCCCCACCACTACCTCCACCAGTACCACCACCACCATCACCTCCACCACTACTACCACCCCCACCACTACCTCCACCAGTACCACCACCATCATCACCCCCACCATCACCTCCACCACTACTACCACCCCCACCACTACCTCCACCAGTACCACCACCATCATCACCCCCGCCACCACCTCCACTATTATTCCCGCCATCACCTCCACCACCACCTCCATCACTACTACCACTACCTCCACCAGTACCACCACCACCATCACCTCCACCACTACTACCACCCCCACCACTACCTCCACCAGTACCACCACCACCATCACCTCCACCACTACTACCACCCCCATCACTACCTCCACCAGTACCACCACCATCATCACCCCCGCCACCACCTCCACCATTATTCCCGCCATCACCTCCACCACCACCTCCATCACTACTTCCACTACCTCCACCAGTACCACCACCACCATCACCCCCACCATCACCTCCACCACTACTACCACCCCCACCACTACCTCCACCAGTACCACCACCATCATCACTCCCCCCACCACCTCCACCATTATTCCCGCCATCACCTCCACCACTACCACCACCCCCATCACCACTACCTCCACCAGTACCACCACCACCATCACCCCCACCGTCACCTCCACCACCACCTCCAACACTACTACCACTACCTCCACCAGTACCACCACCACCATCACCCCCACCATCACCTCCACCAGTACCACCACCACCATCACCCCCGCCATCACCTCCACCACTACTACCACCCCCACCACTACCTCCACCAGTACCACCACCATCATCACTCCCGCCACCACCTCCACCATTATTCCCACCATCACCTCCACCACTACCACCACCCCCATCACCAGTACCACCACCACCATCACCCCCACCATCACCTCCATCACTACTACTACCTCCACCAGTACCACCACCACCATTACCCCCACCATCACCTCCACCACTACTACCACCCCCACAACTACCTCCACCAGTACCACCACCATCACCTCCGCCACCACCTCCGCCACCACCTCCACCATTATTTCTGCCATCACCTCCACCACTACCACCACCCCCATCACCACTACCTCCACCAGTACCACCACCACCATCACCCTCACCATCACCTCCACCATCACCTCAAACACCACCTCCATCACTACTACCACTACCTCCACCAGTACCACCATTACCCCCACCATCACCTCCACCACTATTACCACCCCCACCACTACCTCCACCAGTACCACCACCATCATCACCCCTGCCACCACCTCCACCATTATTCCCGCCATCACCTCCACCACTACCACCAACCCCTTCACCACTAGCTCCACCAGTACCACCACCAGCATTACCCCCGCCATCACATCCATCACTACATAGGGTTGCTACCTCATCCCTTTAAACCCAAACGCATATGAATTACATATTAAAGGGATGAGGTAGCAACCCTATACTACCACGTCCGCCATTACTACCACCTCCACCACCACCTCCATCACTACTACCACTACCATCACTACCACCATCACCCCCACCATCACCTCCACCACCACTACCACCTTCACCACCATCTCCATCACTACCTCCACCACCATCACCCCCGCCACCACCTCCACTACCCCTGCCATCACCCCCACCACTACTATCACCTTCACCGCTACTACCACCCCCACCACCACCTCCATCACTACTACCACTACCTTCAGCAGTACCACCACCCCCATCACCTCCACTGTCATCCCCGCCATCAACTCCACCGCTACTACCATGTCCGCCACTACTACCACCTTCACCGCCACCTCCACCACTATCACCCCTGCCACCACCTTCACTATCACCCCCACCACTACTACCACTACCACCTCCATCACCACTACCACTACCTCCACCAGTACCACCACCACCATTACCCCCGCCATCCCCACCACCATCACCACTACGTCCACCAGTACCACCCCCCCATCACCCCCACCACCACCTCCACCATTACGTCCACCACTACTACCACCTCTGCCACCACCTCCATCACTACTACCTCTACCTCTACCAGTACTATCACTCCTGCCATGACCCTCACCATCACCTCTACCACTACTACCACCTTCACCACCACCTCCATCACTACTACCAATACCTCCACCATTTCCCCCACCATCACCTCCACCACTACTACCACCTCCACCACCATCTCCACCACTACTACCACTTTCAAGGTAGGTTTGAATTTTGTCTTCATAGATGCGATTTCCTCTTGTGTCAGTGGTGTAGCGCTTACATTAAAAATACCCTCTCCTTTTACTCTTTTTTGCTTGTATCTGTATCCTCTCTTCTTCCTGGACTTCTTCTCATCCCTCTTTGTTCATCCATTCACCTTGGTGGATAATTTTACATGTCTCTCACTTAAAAAGACCTATTATGGTGTGAATCTTGATAATATATATCTCTCATCTTCTTCTTCATGGCAGTCTCTGAGGGAGGCATATTAGTTATGTGTTGGTATAGGGGTATGTTCATAAGGGCGATTCTGTCCTTGAGAAGGACCCCCTCTATCTCTATATCCATGTTCATAGTTAAATATTGGACTTCTTCCATGTTGTCTGTCTGTCACATCCGCTGCTCCCCTTGTATCTCTTTGTTCATAGGGTGGTCTATTCCAATTGTTATTGCCATTGTGAGGCTTCTTGTTATTTTGTGTTTGTTTTCAACCATTATGGGGAGTCTGATTGTGGTATGGGGGGTCTTCTATCTGGGTATTGCAGAGTATGATGATTGGAATTACCATACCCTTCATTAGGTCTTGATTGTCTTGGAGTGTCCATTCTATTTCTATCTATCTGATCATTATACTGGTAGGGTCTATTTGATGTATTACGATCAGATTGTGTGTTCACATGTTGTGGATTAACTCTAAAGCGTGAGCATGTGATTGGAGCAGAGATCAGTGTTCACTAAATGAAAGCCCAGCCCCCACACAGTTAGTAACACACCCCTAGGAACACTTAACCCCTACACTGCCACCCACTGGTTAACCCCTTCACTGCCAGTGTCATTTACACAGGAATCACTGCATTTATATAGCACTGATTACTGTATAAATGACAATGGTCCCAAAAATGTGTCAAAAGTGTCTGCCGCAATGTCACAGTCACAATACCAATCGCTTATTGTGATTTTTTTTAACCAAAAATATGTAGAAGAATACGTATCGGCCTAAACTGAGGGGAAAAAAAATGTTTTTTTTTTATATATTTTTGGGGGATATTTATTATGACAAAAAGTAAAAAATAATGCGTTTTTTTCAAAATTGACGCTCTATTTTTGTTTATAGCTCAAAAAATAAAAACCGCAGGGGTGATCAAATACCACCAAAAGAAAGCTCTATTTGTGGGAAAAAAAAAAGGACGTCAATTTTGTTTGGGAGCCACGTCGCACGTCCGCGCAATTGTCAGTTAAAGCGACGCAGTGCCGGATCGCAAAAAGTGGTCTGGTCTTTGACCAGCAAAATGGTCCGGTCTGTAAGTGGTTAATTGGCTTCTGTCCCAAATTGGCCCTAGTATATGAATGGGGACCTTGGATTGTTGGCTTCTTGAGGGTAGGGACTGATGTAAGTGTGCAATGTACAGGGATAGGGACAATTGTAGACACTCAGGTTGAACTGGATGGACTGGTGTCTTTATTCAACCTTACTAACTATGTAACTATGATAGACTGGCAGCTGTTTCCATGTTCATCCGGCATGCCTACCAGTGACGCACCGATAGGCCTGCCCTAACCGCCTGTCCTTTGATAAAAATACAGGGGCGGACTGACAACTCATGGGGCCCCGGGCAATCAGATTATGGGGCCACACAGTATACACAGACATGTTTCTATTGGCTGAGAAGGTACTGGAGAGGCGGGGCAGCTATAATCTCGGGATTTTTAGACCAAAAGGATGTCGGTGAGGGACATTTCAGAGACAGATGTAAAAAAACACAGATTTTGACATACTGTCCCTGGTTTTACTGAGGCTGGTAACCTTGATGGGGCCCCCTAGTGGCCCAGGGCCCTCGGGCAGTGCCCGAGTGGCCAAATGGTCAGTCCGCCCCTGTAAAAAGCTATACCTCCTTGGATTTGTGATGTGCATATCCCAGGAGGCAAAGAGAGCACAGTGCATGTCACCCGCCTAGGAGAATGACATATAAGGGGGCACGGTCAAACTTAAAGAAAATTAAAAAAAAAGGATAAAAAACTTTTTGCAAAAAAGCTTGCTAATCATGTAGAGGATTGGAGGATGGGTGGAGCAGAGGGTTAACGTTTTTTTGAGGCCGAAGATCCACTTTAACGTATTATTTTCCGTCTACAAGGACCATTTAATTTTCAGAAGTTTCTGCAGTGAGAACAAAAGTTTCATCCAAACTTTGCAGAGCTGTCTTGTTTTCTCCCAAGAAAAAAATAAAATAAAAATCTATATATATCTTAAAGACAAAAAAAACGCAGCGCATTAAAGCCAACAAACACTCCTATTCATCTGATAATTAAAAGAATATTTCTCAAAAAAACAAATTTGCACTTGCCCTTTTACACTTTTTATATTCTATTCAACTTAATTAACTGACAAAGACGTTATTATTATATATTTTTTTTTACTACTTTTTTTTTTTAATTTGTTGGGACAGATATCTAATGTTAACTCGGTTGACGTTTTGCATCTGTCCACATTTCCGGTGGGATTTCTGTTTACGCCAGGCAAGCCAGTGGTGTGCGCCTGTGAACCTGCTTCTAACCTTTGCCTAATTAGCGCACAATCTCCATCTTAGTGCAAATGGCTTGCAAGTGACACTGGTATAAATTTTTTAAGCATCCTAATGAATCATAAATGGAATGAAATGGTTTGTTGTCTCTACGTTTCTGAGCTGCCGAGTCACTAGCCGCGTTTGAAACATATTTTTGCTTTCTCGTAAAACTTTCCGAAAAACAAAAGCCGACGTAATGTGAGTGAATTACGTACCTGAGATTTTATGGTTGTGGATGGAGTGGACACCGTTCTTTTCATTGACCGGAATATTAGTGAACTGGACCACTATATGATGGTCCATATGTGACATCCCCAAGAAGTATTGCTCTTCTTCATTAGGGTAGCACCCAATTAGAACATTTATTGTTTCCTTATTTAATTGTTGATGATCGGATTGCTGATGTCACAGGAGGTAGGGATTCTCACCCCATACAGTTGGCCGTACACCGCAGGGCCGTTTTTAAGGCAGGGCAAAAGGGGCAGCTGCCCTGGGCCCTGTCATTGTTGTGGGGCCCAAAGCAGCTGCCTCATACTTGCCAACTATCCCAGTTTAAATTCCCTCGTCCCTTGAGGTTTTAGTCCTGTGCTGTGTCCTGATATCTCAGTGTGAAGTACTGTAAAGCCCCGTACACACGAGAGGACTTATGTCCGACAGACTTCCGAAGGAGTTCTGCCGGAGTTCCGACAGAGTTCTGACTGACTTTTCGGCTGAGCGGACTTGGCCACACACAATCACACTAAACTCCGACGGATTCGAACGTGATGACGTACGACTGGACTCGAATAAGGAAGTTCATAGCCAGTAGCCAATAGCTGCCCTAGCGTCGGTTTTAGTCCGTCGGAATAGGATACACACGAGCAAATTTTTCGAAGGGACCGGGTCCGGCGGAGTACCGTCGGTAAAATTTGAAGCATGTTCCATATTCTAAGGTCCGTCAGACTTTGGTGAATCAAAAGTCCGTTGCAGCCCACATACGATCGAATAGTCTGACGGAATCAGTCCGTCGGACTTTGGATGTTGAAAAGTCCGCTCGTGTGTACGGGGCATTACTAATGCTGCCCAGCTCTGCCCTATTGTTGTGTACAGATGACTCACCTGCAGACCCTGGGCAGCACAGTGGTGTAGTGGTTAGCACTCTCACCTAGCAGTAAGAAGGGTTGTTGGTTCAAATCCCAACCATGACACTACCTGCCTAGAATTTGCATGTTCTCCCTGTGCCTGCGTGGGTTTCCTCCAGGTACTCTGGTTTCCTCCCACAATCCAAAGACATGCAGGTAGGTTAATTGGCTTCTGTCCAAAATTGGCCTAAGTATATGAATGGGGACCTAGGATTGTGGGCTCCTTGAGGGTAGGGACTGATATGAGTGTGCAATGTACAGGGATAGTGACAATTGTAGATACTCACTCAGGTTGAACTGGATGGACTGGTGTCTTTATTCAACCTTACTAACTATGAAACTATGAAACCCTGTGTTTACATGTAAATTACCAGCAGGCATATGTAAATAGCGGCAGCCGGTGGCATTGATATGTATATCATGCCTCCCTGAGGTCGTATACACAGTAATCTCTAGCAACCAATCAACAAGCAGAAATCATGTGCTGTAACTTCTAGTAACTAATCAGTGAGCAGTAATGTGTGCTGTGACCTCTAGCAACCAGTCAGTGAGCGGTAATGATACACTGTAACCTCTAGCAACCAGTCAGTGAGCGGTAATGATACACTGTAACCTCTAGCAACCAGTCAGTGAGCGGTAATGATACAGTGTAACCTCTGGCAACCAATCGCAATAGCTGCCTGATCTGATTCAGTAAACTGATTTTGAGTCTAGTTGCTATTTATTGTATGTCTCAATCAGAGCAGGTGGAGAGCAAAACTACATGGGGGCCCAAGAAAAGTTTTTCCCAGGGTCCAATCAATATTAAAGACGGCCCTGGTACACCGCAGTAGAATTTTGTTCAAAATGTTTTTTTTTTTTCGGGACATTTGTTTGATTTTATAACGTTAAGAGGGGATAAATTGAAGCTTGTTTTTTGAAGATAGTGAAAAGAAAATTTGGAGAGGGAAGTCAATTTTCCTCAAACGTAATTCTGTGAATGTGGTTTTGCTTAGGAAAATGTTTTTATAACGAGCATGTTCTTGACACGAAAGAAACCTGATTAATACACTTCGATCGACGTAGCAGGTCTGGAGGAAATATCAAAGCCCAACTCCCCATTTAATGGAGAGGACCCCATTCTTTTTCATTGACCGGAACTGGACCACTAAAAAGTGGTCCATTTGTTACAACACCAATCCGGTGAAGAAGTATTGTTCTTCTTCATTAGGATAGCACCCAATTAGAAGGTTTGCTATTTCCTTATTGGATTGTTGATGTCACAGGAGGTAGCAATTCTCACTCCCACTAAATCTGTCCATACACCATGAGAATTTTGTTCATATTTTCGGGAACATTTGTATGTTTTTATAATGTTAAGTGGGGTTAAATTGAAGCTTGTTTTTGATGTTAGTGAAAAGAAAAAAACGTTGTATAATGAGCATGTTCTTGACACAAAGAAACCCGCCTAATACATCTGGAATTCAATCCACATAGCAGGTCTGGAGGAAATGTTAAAAGTCTACATTTAACCACTTGCCGACCAGCTGCCGCAGTTGTGCTTGGCTGCGTGAATCGCTGTCATTGTACGTCGGGCGCGTACACAGTGATCTGTGGGCGCGCGCCCATTCACTAGCGGGGGGGGAGCCAATCGGCAGGTTTGGCGGACTCGATATCTCGCCGGCCGCCCACGATCGCTACACAGAGAGCCAGAACGAGGATCTGCCAGTGTAAACAAACAGATCACCGTTCTGTCAAGGGAGTAGAGTGAGATTGTCTGTTCCTAGTGATCAGGAACAGCGATCTCTCTCTCTACTCCTAGTCAGTCCACTCCCCCCCCTCCACAGAAACACCTCCCTAGGGAACACTTAACCCCTTGATCGCCCCCCACGTGTTAACCGCTTCCTTACCAGTGTAATTTATGCAGTAATCAGTGCATTTTTATAGCACTGATCGCTGTATAAATGTCACTGGTCCCAAAAAAAGAGTCAAAAACATCCGACCTGTCTGCCGCAATGTCGCAGTCCTGCTAAAAATCACTGATCACCACCATTACTAGTAAAAAATTAAAATGCCACAAATCTATTCCCTATTTTGTAGGCTCTATAACTTTTGCGCAAACCAATCAATATAAACTTATTTAGATTTTTTTTTACCAAAAATATGTAGAAGAATGCATACTGTCCGAAACTGATGAGAAAATTTGTTGTTTTTTTTTACATTTTTTTTTTTTAGATATTTATTATAGCAGAAAGTAAAAAAATATTGTTTTCTGTTTTTTTTTTTTTTCAAAATTGTCAGTCTTTTTTTTTGCTTATAGCGTAAAAAAAACAAAAAAAAAAAACACAGAGGTGATCAAACACCACTAAAAGAAAGCTCTATTCATGGGCAAAAAATGGACATAAATTTTGTTTGGGTACAGCGCCGCACAACCTCGTAATTGTCAGTTAAACCGATGCAGTGCCGTATTGCAAAAAATGGCCTGGTCATTAAGGGGGAAAATCCTTTTAACCACTTGACCTCTAGAAGGTTTTACCCCCCTTCATGACCAGGCCATTTTTCACTATTAAGCACTGCGCTATTTTAACTGGCTATTGCTTAGTCATGCTACACTGTACCTAAATTCAATTTTTAGAATTTTTTTTCAAACAAATAGATTTATTTTGGTAGTATTTGATCACCACTGAGTTTTTATTTTATTTATATATGTAAACAAAAAAAAATACAGAAAATTTTGGAAAAAGAACCCCACGTTTTTATTCGTTTCTGTTATAAAATTTTGCAAACAAATATTTTTCGACATACATTCAGCCCCAAGCGTAGTCTGCTAAATTTCTTTAGTTAAACTAACCCAAATCAGTGTATATTTTTTTCGGCCTTTGTGAAAGTTATGGAGTACACAAACTATGGTCTATATATTTGAAAATTAGGGATTTTTTTTTTTTTTTTTTACACGTTGATTGCTAGTTACACTGGTGATCACTGTAACAGCAATCGTTTGAACTGTCCTGAATGGATTTCATTCATGACTCCTTGTTTACTTTTTTTTGATACTGTGATTAGCCCAGGTGCCGTGTGATCACTGGTGACCAATCACAGATCACACCCAGTAGTAAACAATAATGTCATGATTGGATTCCATTCATGACTCTTGTTGACTACGTGTCATGTGATTGCACAGCGATCACGTGGTATCTGGTCCGCTCACAGTTGCCCGCTACCAGGGGTGTCCCCTCCATTAAAGAGGAAGTAAACCCTGATGGGTTTACTTCCTCTTTCATTCCCTGCAAAGGTAAAGCATAATGGACTACTATGCATCGCATCGCATCACATAGTAGTCCATTATGTGTCACTTACCTGACACAGGAGCCAGCAAAGTCACCGTTGTCCCCTGTAGTCCGGCGCATCCATCTTCTCGGTGGGGTCTCGCAGCTCCGCCGCTGTCATTCGGCGAAGCCGCGATGACGTCACTCCCGCGCATGCGCACGGGAGCCGACACGCGCGGCATCTCCGTTGTTGAAGATGACGCGCTCAGTGCGCCTGCGCGCCGCTGTCTACGGCGCATGTGCCGCAGACAGCGGTGCCTGTCTTCAGGCAAATATCTCCTAAACCATATAGGTTTAGGAGATATTTCTTGGACCTACAGGTAAGCCTTAATCTAGGCTTACCTCTAGGTCAAAGTGATTTGTAAGGGTTTGCAACCACTTTAAGGGTGTACAGGCGCTGCCTCCCCTATTCATTCCCGCCACCCCCATCCATGCATCCAGCCCCTTTCAGGATGCCGGGCGCATGAATTCCAATTAGGCTTCAAATTAGGGTGGGCTCTGGGCATTGAGAATGCGACCAGAGCCCACCCAGGTGTGTGAGAATAGGGAATGAACATTCCCTATTCTCACACTGAATCGCCTCTCCCTCCATCAGGAAGCACAGGTCTAAGACCTGTTTCCCTGATTATCCGAAAGGAGAAATGTTCTGATTGGCCACGAGGAAGAGGAAGGAGGTGGAAGCCACCAAGCAGGGGATGCTGCTTGTGATGCCGGCTATGAAATAAGGTGATGCCCGCGGAGGAGAGCCGAGAAAGCTGCCAGTGATTGCCCGCCATGGATGGGGTAAGTGCACTGACCTACAAACCCATCCCGACCTGACCCCCACCAGCTGCCACTGCCCGATACCCAGCACATGGCCATCTTTAACGCATGGCAAAAGGGGAAGCTGCCCCGGGCCCAGTCACTGTTGTGGGGCCCAAAGCAGCTAACCCTTGAGCCCACACTGTCTGCAAATAGTTGATAAGTGAATTTGAGTGGGCTCAAAAAAATGTCCAATCAATATTAAAGACAGCCCTGACTCAGCGCTGCAATCTACTGAGTCCGATGGACCCAGGGGAGGTTCTCAGTGAGCATGTGCACTATGAGAGTATCTAAAAAAAAAAAGTAAAAAATGATTTACCTATTATTATTGTATCACTACCCCCTCGGGGGCTGCTTATAGTTGCATGTTCATCTGCGCTACTTTGACCCTGTGATCTTTGCAGCCCTCCTGACACTCTAGGTTCAGACATATTGTATGTACCTTTAAATAACACACAGACACAATGCAGATTGAACTCTCCGGTTTTATTCGTAAAGAGGAAGAATCTTCTAACAGGGTATTAATCAGCTAAGCCCTGGGTAAACAGCCAAAACTCAGTTGAAAAGGTCCTCTGAGGCAATTTAATAACAACTTAGAGTCACGGATATAAAAATAGCAATGCACATAGGAACGGACAATAAATGTATGAATATCTAAGGAAAGCTACTAATTGCTGTTTATACTATCACTGCCAAAAGGGGAACCCCAGGCTGGCCTATTATACGTTTAAAGTGGTTGTAAACCCTTACAAACCACTTTGACCTACAGGTAAGCCTAGATTAAGGCTTACCTGTAGGTCCAAGAAATATCTCCTAAACCTATATGGTTTAGGAGATATTTACAAAAAGACAGCCACCGCTGTCTACGACGCATGCGCACTGTGCAGGCCGCAGATCACGGCAATATGCCGCTCGTGTCGGCTCCCGTGCGTAAGCCGCTCCTCCTAGCCTCCACCCACTATGTCTAGAACATTCTCCAATGTCCCAGAAAACAGGGGGAGACACCAGAGAGGCTGCTAGGATGAGTCACCCAACCCTGAGCCACTAAACCCTGACCCAGATTTCCATCTCAAGCTAAGCCCTGAGCTAAAATACATTTTCCTATACTAACAACCCTAGCACACTAGAGGGCGCTACACGTGTGAAAGGGAGCTATGTAACTCTCAGGAACAGATAGACAGAAATACAAACCCTCGGGCATGTATTCCATCTGTTTGCCTGGAGTTCTGCTTTAAAATGGGAGCAAACAGAAATGAAAGTACATGACAGCTTTTGCATGGCATTGAGCTTTGTAAATCGCAGCTACTGTATATCTTTTTGGTAAACAGTCTTGACCCATCTCTATGGAAAATTCTAAAATGAGGGTCATTTTACTTGTGCAGCTACTTGTACGCTTTAGTTGAAAGCCTCAAGGATTTTGATACATGAGCGTCACCGTTTTTTTATATATTTTTTTTATAACTTGTTCTTATCCTTTGCATAAATATTTTTTTTTCCTCCACAAAACTCTTCCATTGTTGTGCCTCAGCCAATTTGTCAAGCCGTACTCTAACTACAACATTTTTTAATGTTATTTTCTTTTTCTTTATTATTTTCTTTTTTCGAAATAAAGATATACATTGTCAGCGTTGCAATGATACAGACTTACCTTCTGCTTGCTAGGAGACATTGGATTATTTTTTATTATTTTTGTTTTTTTTTTTATTTTTTTTATTTTGGTAACACAAAACCAACCAACTGTTGCTACCTCTCATTATCCCGTTCGCTGAAATAAATGTCACAAAATCATGGCTCCACATTTTGTAATCTTGTGTCTGGTGACATGTGTTGAGGTTTTTTTGGGATGCGTTTTAAAGGTTCCTGTGACGACAGCAAGACTGTGTTTTCTTTGTCAATGCATATCCTGTCATTGTCACTGTACCTACTTATGACACCATGTCATATCCGAGGAAAAAACCGCAGACACTTCTTATTCCCACTGACAGATTTGTCAAAGAGTTTGCATGTCGCGCGGGATTTGGCTGAAAGATAAGAAAAAAAATATATATCTTTACTCGGGGTTTGTAAACAGTGGGAAGGAATTTGCTTATTTTAAATATTTAGTGCGAAAGCTAGCTCATTAAAGCGGATCCGAGCTTCCTGAGAAAGCGCTAAGTGTTAGATCGGAGCCGAGTGACAAAACAATTCCTTCAAATTTAGGTCAAAGGAAGACATCTTAGACTATTTATTGTTTATTGTATATTGGGTTTTTTTTAGGATCAAGGATAATTCAATGATATCTTTCAATGAACGCAACTGTCAAACCTAAACATTTTGTGTTTAAAGGATTTTTTTTTTTTTTTTTTCAAAAACTTTGAGCTCATGGTGGGTACACCAAAAAATTAAAAATAAAAATATTAAACATCAAGCGAACCAAAAAGATTGCATGTGAAACACACACACACAAAAAGGTCACCTGCTGAAGAGAAAGGGTGCTCTGGTCCATCTCGCCAAAAGCCCTTATAGACCTTAATCCTCTTGGCTAGCTGAAGCCAACCACCAAGCAGTGAGGGCTCTCCCGAAGAGAGATCCCCAAGACAAAAGCGAGAAAGGAACCTAGGGTTCAGAATCAAGAATAATCCAATAACATGTTTCAACAAACATAACTGTGAAACCTGAACATTTTGTGCCCATGATGGGCTCGCCAAAAAAAAAAAAAATACTAAACTAAATACTAAACATCAAGTGAACCAAAAAGTACATGTGAAACAAAAAAAAAAAAGAAATAGGCGAGGGCTCTCTCCCGAAGAGAGATCCCTGAGGCAGAGGAGGAAGGAAGCCATCTTAAAAACACTAAAGCCGCGTACACACGGGCGGACTGTCTGGCCAACTTAGTCCGTCGAAACACATTTCAGCGGACAGTCCGCTCGTGTGTGGGCTTCAGCGGACTTTTTCAGCGTGCAGTCTGGCGGACTAAGTATTTCGGAATTTCCGTAATATTGTCCGTCGTACTTTGCTTTCAGCGGACAATCCGCTCGTGAGTAGGCTAGTTCGACGGACTAAGTATGGCGCATGCTCAGAAAGGATTTACATGGCGAAAGGTTGCATTGCAGTGTATTGGACTTCCTATTTCTAGTCCCGTCGTACGTGCTGTACACGTCATCGCGCAAGCTTTCGACGGAATGTTTTGCATCCGTGTGTGGTCAAGTCCGTTCATTCGAAAGTATGACGGACTGTCCGTCGGATTGTCTGACGGACTAAGTTGGCCATACAGTCCGCCCGTGTGTACGCGGCTTAAGTATCAAGTGAACCAAAATGTGCATATGAAACGCACACAAAAAGGTCACCTCTTATTGGACCTTGCTCCTCACGGCTAGCTGAAGCTAACCGCCAAGCACTGGGTGAGGGCTCTCTCAAGGGCTAAGAGAGATCCCCAAAGCAAGGTAGAAAGGAACCTAAGGGCCACTGATCCTCACTCTAGAATTCAGGATCAAAAATAATCCAATGACATGTTTCATTGAACGCAAATCTCAAACCTGAACATTTTGTGCTTAAATAATCTTTTTTCAAGAATTTCAAACCCATGGTGATTACACCAAACAAAAAAAACTAAACACCAAGTGAACCAAAATAGTACATGTGAAACACACACAAAAAAGGTCACCTCCTGAAGAGGAAGGACCTTCCTTGACCCTCTGGAGTACAAGGCTCTTGACAGGGGCAAGGGCAATCTGGTCCACCAAGCAGTAGGTAGGGGCTCTCCCGAAGAGAGATCCCCAAGGCAAGGTAGGAAGGAACCTAAGGGCCACAGATCCTCACCCTAGACTTCAGGATTAAGAATAATCTAATGACAAGTTTCAATGAACGCAATTGTCAAACCTGAGCATTTTGTGCTTAAAGATTTTTTTTTCAAAATTTTTGAGCCCATGGTGTGTACACCAACAAAAAATACTAAACACCAAGTGAACCAAAGAAGTGCATGTGAAACACACACACAAAAAGGTCACCTCCTGAGGAGGAAGGGCCTTCCTTGACCCCCCGGAACACAAGAGAGGAAGAAACCTAATGGCCACATATTCTCCTCCTAGATTTCAGGGTAAGCATGAAGACACATACCCTACAAACCTTGTGGGAGTGAAAACACAAAAACAAGAGAAAGCAATACACAAGTGGAGAAAAAAATAAATAAGGTGCCAATGTGCATACAATGGCTGGGTTTCACAGCCTGGTAACAAAAATTGTCCTGGCCTTGGCAAAAATATCTTGCCTCTGATGTGTAATTCAGAAAAAAAGCAAGTGACATGGTGACCTACTGCCATTTCACACAGGGAGGTCCCAATCTCACAGGGTTTTCCTGGCACCCCCCCCCCCCCCAAACCCCAACAACCCCTCCTCATCCCTCATCCCGGAAGCACTCCCAGATGGGCTCTTTTCCTTCCCACCCTGCAGCCAGAACAGGTAGCAACACTCGAATCAGGAGGCACTGGGTCCCCCCACAGCCAAAGGCACCCCTCCTGGACAGTGATAGGAAGAGATACTACTACAGTTTTAATCTGAAAATACAATACAAATACACTACAAAACATTACAGCACTTCCGATTTTTTATTATAACGTATGAGAATTTTCGTACTTTAGTAACCTATTAGTTTTCAATATAGAGATTTGCATAAAAAAACAAAAACGTACGATCATTCGTCTGATAATTTCATTGTGTGTACTAGGCTTAAAGTGGTTGTAAACCCTTACAACACACCCTGACCTACAGGTAAGCCTAGATTAAGGCTTACCTGTAGGTCCAAGAAATATCTCCTAAACCTACACGGTTTAGGAGATATTTGCCGAAAGACAGGCACCGCTGTCTACGACGACTGAGTACGGCATCGTCACTGACGAAGATGCCACGCATGTCGGCTCCCGTGCGCATGCACGAGAGTGACGTCATTGCGGCGTCGCCGAATGACAGCGGCGGAGCAGTGAGACCCCACCGAGAAGATGGATGCGCCGGAGTACAGGGGACAGCGGTGACATTGCTGGTTCCTGTGTCAGGTAAGTGACACATAATGGACTACTATGTGATGCGATGCGATGCATAGTAGTCCATTATGCTTTGCCTTTGCAGGGAATGAAAGAGGAAGTAAACTCATCAGGGTTTACTTCCTCTTTAAATCTTATGCCCCATACACACTATTAGTTTTTCTGCTGGGTTTTTCCTTCAGATTTACCAAAACCATGTAGTGCAAGGGCCTGTCTGATTTCATACACATTTAAACTCCTAAGGTTTGACCTCATATTATATGGTTTTGGTAAATCTGAAGGAAAAACTCAGCAGAAAAACTGATAGTGTGTATGGGGCTTTAGACAGGGCCTTGGAGATCCTCAATTTTGGAAGCTGTTTCCTGGCGAACGCTTGAAAGACCAGTTCTCTGCAATGGAGCAACATTGAGCAGTTCAGGTGCTAGAAAAGGTAGGTATGTACACTCTTTTATATATGTGATTGGGATACTCTTTTTTTCAATAATATATTATTTGACAACAGTGTTAGTTGTAGTACCCCTCCGCAATGTGGATCATGTACATTTTAAATGTTAATATATATAATATATATATATATATATATATATATATATATATATATATATATATATATATATATATATACACAGTGGCTCATGCACACATTTTTAAGCCTGTTCACTAACAGTTAATAAGCCCAGACCCTTGTCATTATATCTTCCGATTCTCGCCTGCGCTCTGTTCGTTGAAGGCTTAGAAGGCACTTCATCACCTCATCAAAATACTGACAGGCTCTGAGTCCTGGTTGTCCCTCAGGAAATCATATTTTTGCAGAAGAGAAACTTTTTTTTTTTTTTTTGGCTGATGCCTGTGCCCAGTATTACCCATCATTCCTCGCAAAAAAAAAGAGGAGCACTTAAAGCAGAACCCCTAAATAAATAAAAAATAGATGAAATACAAATGAGTGAACTGTGTTACCTGGAAAAGGATTTGTACTTTGTAATTGTGATACATACACCCTTGCCAGACAGAAGGGTGACACCTCTTTCTCTGTTAAACTGGAGCTCCACCCAAAAGGGGAAGCTCTGATTGTTTTCTTCCTCCCCTCCTCCGCTGCCATACTTGGCACCTTTTGCCGGCGCGGGGGGGGGAATTGGGGGAGCGGGTACCTGTTTTTGACAGGTAACTGTCCCCACTTCCAGGAGACCTTGCTGTGGAAGTTTGGCCCTCCTACTCCTTCCCCCATTCAGAAAGTGCAGCATGCTTGGCGCATGCCCGGTAGGGATCCGACTGTGAAGCCACAAGGCTTCACTGCTGGTTTCCCTTACAAGGAGTGGCGGCGGCAGCACCCGAGAGTCGATTGCAAAATCAGCTATTATTTTTTGCTGGGGGCTGCTGGAGCTCCGCTTTGAGTTAAGGAAAGTAGTGGTGTCACTTTCAAGCCCACAGCCAGCTAATTGGACAATGAAGGAGAACTCATAGGTCTTCATTTCTTCTCCATGTTCTCCTGGGATGAGCAATAATAAGAGAGGAAATTCTTTCCCCGATATTTTGGCAACAATAGGAAGGTTTTGGTAAAAATGTTATCATTTTGGTTAAATGCATTGAAGTCAATGTAGAAGGCCAAATAAAGATGGTAATAAAGATAGAATTGGCTTTAAAGAGGAAGTAAACCCTGATGAGTTTACTTCCTCTTTCATTCCCTGCAAAGGTAAAGCATAATGGACTACTATGCATCGCATCGCATCGCATCGCATAGTAGTCTATTATGTGTCCCTTACCTGACACAGGAGCCAGCAATGTCACCGCTGTCCCCTGTAGTCCGGCGCATCCATCTTCTCGGTGGGTCTCGCCGCTCCGCCGCTGTCATTCTGCGAAGTCGCGATGAAGTCACTCCCGCGCATGTGCACAGGTGCCGCCATGCGCGGCATATTCGCCGTTGACGGTGCCACGCTCAGTGCGCCTGCGCGCCGCTGTCTACGGCGCATGCGCCGTAGACAGCGGTGCCTGTCTTTCGGCAAATATCTCCTAAACCATGTAGGTTTAGGAGATATTTCTTGGACCTACAGGTAAGCCTTAATCTAGGCTTACCTGTAGGTCAAAGTGTGTTGTAAGGGTTTACAACCACTTTAAGTAGCTACTGAGGGTTTCAAAAGCTTGTTTCAACTATCCTGGACTTGTTCTTTTACCAAAGAAAGACCATGACACGACATTGACCTCCAATATGAAGAGAAAAGGGAGAGAACTGGCATGCTTCAGACGGGAACCCAGTTCTTGGGTTAAAGAGACCCCGTTACCATGCTAAAAAACAAAAACAAAAAAAAAACAATAAAAAATAAATTAAATAAAAAAAAAGCCATCTTGTAAAGATTCTATGCTTACACTTCCCAGAAGTGGGTATTGCAATCTTCGCTATATTAAAGAGCATTGCTATTTTCCTTTTATACTTCTCATTATACCTGATAGTAGACATGTCCGCCATCAATAAATTTGTTTCATTTTGCTCCGTTTCGTATTAAAATTAATTCGTAATTCGTGTCCGAAATTCAATTCGGATTTGTGCAAAATACAAATTTTCGTTAGGTTCGTAAACTTTTCATAACAATAACGAAAGCTCGTTATGATAAATTTATCATTATGAGGGGCTCCCACCATCCCTGTGCTGCGCTGACTTCCTGGGCTTTTAACCTTTAGTTTCGTTAACTTTTCGTAACAATAACGAAAGTTTGTTATGATAAATTATGAGGGGATTCCACCATCCCTGTGCTGTGCTGACTTCCTGGGCTTTTAACCTTTCTTTTCGTTAACTTTTCATAAAAATAACGAAAGTTCGTTATGATAAATTATGAGGGGCTCCCACCATCCTTATACTGTTCTGACTTCCTGGGTTTTTAACCTTTAGTTTCGTTAACTTTTCGTAACAATAACGAAAGTTTGTTATGATAAATTATGAGGGGATTCCACCATCCCTGTACTGTGCTGACTTCCTGGGCTTTTAAACTTTAGTTTCGTTAACTTTTCGTAACAATAACGAAAATTCGTTATGATAAAATTATCCGAAATTCATAAACGAAATTTCCTATTTCGTACAAAATTCGTATGCATAAAAATGAGTATTTCACGAATGTAAGAATTTCCAGAAATTCATACGAATTTTCGATTCGTATGAAACTAATCGCATGGGTCTACCTGATAGCAAGTTCCTTTCTGGGGCACTGTGGTTCCTCTTGCAACCCTTACATCACTAATGTAAATGAAAGAAAGCCGGCAGCTCGGTCTTCCACAATGAATGAGTTAATTAATCCAGGTGTGGTACAAAATAATACAGGACTTACGCGTTTCTACGTGTAGCCTTAATCATAGCCATCACTACTGTGTTCTTTAGTCATTTTCTATCGCTTATTCTATCTCTTGGCACATCCAATGGTGAAATCTCTGCTCTGAGTTCCAAGTCTACACACTTTCTACACCGGTTGTAAAGGGTTCCTACCATTCCTGCTTAATTCTAATTTTTTTTTTTCATTATTAAGACTATAGCAGGAAAAGTCAGGACACACCGAGTGTCACGTACCTAGTGGTGAACCCGGAATGCAGAAGGAGACCTCTCTTGCGTCCCCGACTCACGGCCCCTGATGATGGTGACAGGAGGCACGGGAGTCAGAGGTAGCACGAGTGCCTGGCAGGATCAATAGCCGGTGGATGGATCTGGCTGACTTCAGGAACTGTAGCTGGACAAGCAGGCCCCAGTGACAGCAGACAGGAACCAGTAGACAGCAGGAGACCAACAGGAACAGGTGGATCACTCAGGGGCAGGCACACAGAAGAGTCAGGCAAGCCGGGTCAAACCAGACAGTCAGTACAGAAACAGATGCAGCGGGCAGAGGCAGGAACGTGGAACAAGCCGGGTCGGTAACGGATGAGCACGGATGGACCAGAGGATGAGACAGGTGCAGAGTCGTAGACAAGCCGGAGGTCAGAGGCAGGCAGAAGGCAGGGAAGGTCGCAGGTCAGGCCGGGTCAATACACAAACAGATCAGATTCAGGTAATAGTCTCAGGAACGCTGTAGATCAAGCAGCAAGATCAGAAGGGAGAACTGAGTTTAAATAGCCCACCTGGCGCCGGTAACCGTGCGCGCGCGCGCACGCAAACGCGCGCACCCGCGATCGCGTGCAACAGCGCGACTGCGCGCAACCGGGCGACCACGAACTAGGCACCCGCAGGCGCGCACAGACAGGTGACGGACCACTGTCCCCAGCCAGCCTTTCCTGACACCGAGGTGGGCAGGGGACATCTCAAACTCCTAGTTGGACAGGAG
The DNA here is from genome assembly GCF_037356315.1 of Lithobates pipiens. Classification (NCBI taxonomy): domain Eukaryota; kingdom Metazoa; phylum Chordata; class Amphibia; order Anura; family Ranidae; genus Lithobates; species Lithobates pipiens. Next base: position 12,428,538 of record NW_027507686.1, on the reverse strand, counting down.
CAGATGAAAATTATGATAGGGAAAGCTCCCTGGCAGGGGCGGACTGACCATTGGGCCACTCTGGCACTGCCCAAGGGCCCCATGCCACTAGGGGGCCCCATCAGGGTTGCCAGCCTCAGTAAACCAGGGACAGTATGTAAACATTTGTGTTTTATTTTTTTTACATCTGTCTCTGAATAGTCCCTTATCGACTTCCTTTTGGTCTAAAAATCCAGAGATTATAGCTGCCCCACCTCTCCGGTACCTTCTCAGCCAATAGAAACATGTCTGTGTATACTGTGTGATTGTATACTGTGTGTGTGTGTTTGTGTCTACTGTGTGGCCCCATAATCTCTGATTGCCTGGGGGCCCCATAATCTCCTATTGCCCGGGGGCCCCATGAGTTGTCAGTCCACCCCTGTTCACTACTGAAGTATCCAAGAAGCAAAGGATTGGCTTAGCCGCCACCCATGACAAAATATTATTTTTCGTGGACTAACCCTTTATATATACCTTTTAATCTTCACAAAATGTTTGTTTAAACCTTCATGTTTGACCAGTTCTAAAACAAACCTTAAAATGTATTTGTATTTGAATCTGAAGGATTTTTTTCGTCTCTCATCACCAGCTTAAAGTGTTTCCAAACTCAGCAGCCTGCATTCACTAAATCTGGTCTCCCACAGTACACGGAACATGGAAATGCAATTATTTTAGTAAATATAAACTGCTAAACCCTTTTTCTCATCAGCAGTATATAGCAGTCTTGTGACTGCTATCAGTGTCTGGTTAAAGCTTGTTGGAGGAGTTTTCATTTTCCCCTGGCTGACCTATGAGGTTGCATGACCCCTGACCCTCTGTCTGATTCTGTGCTGATCACATTTACCCTCCCAAGAAATAAAAAAAATGCTCTCTAGCAATACACACCAAACTGAGCATGTGCAGCCTGTCCCCTAATGCTCTGTTCTATCAGGAGATGGATTGGAGTCAGCGGAGGAAGGGGAGGATCAGAGATTAATTATACACATGTAGCACTGACCCCCGAAGGAGCTGCTGATTTTATTGGGCTTACCGTTACCTTCTTGACTGCTTCTCCATCTAGGGCAGGGGTAGGGAACCTCGGCTCTCCAGCTGTTTTGAAACTACAAGTCCCATGAGACATTGCAAGACCCTAACAATTACAAGCATGACTCCTAGAGGCAGAGGCATGATGGGATTTGTAGTTTCAAAACAGCTGGAGAGCCGAAGTTCCCTACCCCTGGTCTAGGGTTTTCCATGGTAGATGGCCCAAAGAAAATGTGGAAACTGACACTGAATCCTTTTTTGGGTTATTTATTTGAAACAGGAACAGCGTCTCTCAGTTCAGGGTAGAGGGCTAGGAATAAGTTCAGGTACTTTAGTACTTTGGACTGCAAAAATGAAAAGTAGCTTATAGAAGAAATCAGAGAATAGCAACCGTTTCATAGCTGGATTTTACAACTCCCCGATAGACCTCCCCTCACTAGGCCTAGCAGCCATTAGTCTCTGCCACAGACTTGAGTGTAGAATACTTGAGAAAGTCTCTGCCAAAGACTTGAGCGTAACTGAGGGACATAGACAAATTTAAAGAGCTATCATACGGTACCAGTATCTCTCAGCTGATCCGGCTATACCATATGAGTGCAGATCCATGTAGTGTCCTTCAACTGAGCCTCCAGGCTCCCTCAGAGAAACCAGCCTTGCGCACGGACTTCTCCTGAAGAGTCCTCCCCTGGGGTTTCTCCAGCTGCTGGGCCTCTCCCATAGATGAGACGGCACCAGACCACTTTTGGATCAATAGGCCCCAAGATCCATTCAGGCCTGTCCCTGCAGTTGCGTTGCCTCGGGCTAGCCAGCCCCGAGACTTGAAATGCATGGTTCTGCACCTCAGGCCAGGAGGGCCATGGGGCTGGTCAGGAGGACAAGAACCAAACAGACAGAAAATAATCTCCGGAACCCCCGAAGCACGTGATGTCGGTACCTTAAATACCACCTCCCAGAATGCACAGCAGGAGAACACTCCCATTGGGCTGGTTCCGAAAGAACAGTGGCATTCAATACACCCAGCTAGACTGCGTTCCTACTCTTGCTGACGGTGACAGCGACACCTGCGGTCAAGGAGAACCCAGTGCAACCCAGCTGGACTGGTACTGTGGTTTTGGGAAAATTTTTGGGAAAATTTTACTTTGAAAAACATATACCGCCTGCTTGTCAGGAGTCAGCACTACACACAGTACAGAGAATTAACCCCTTAGGTTCCACATTGAGTATAACAAGCACGCTTCACTGCACATACAGACTGATTTTACTGTTGTGGGTTTAATACTTCCTCAGAACCACATGAGCTAGCTCTTATGCTAAAAATTTCAAATAAGCCTATTCCTTCCCACTGCTAAGGAATTTCTGGGTGGCCTGATACTTTAAATTGGGTAAACATTTGCTGAAAGCTGTCTTTGTCTGACGTTCAAGATGATTTACCAGTTCAAAGGCAGCCAATCATTTGCACCTGGAACTGTCATACAGCTTGTAAGTCAGATAATGGCACTTTCCATTAAAAATAGCTTCACTTCCCATTATTGGATGCCGGTGTGAAGCACACAAGTGTTGTCCCTTTTCGTATCCTTACTATATTGCTATCAAGTTCCTGGGTGGAGGCCAAGATGACAAGAGAGCTTCTCTTACACTTCTGGTCCAGACAGGGACAGGGTCACAGACAAGGAGTGCTAGAAGTGCAGACAATGCAAACTCCCTGTTTGGAAGCAGGCTTGGCTGGAAGGTGTTCCTGCAAATTGGTTTGAATGTCCCTGGCAAAGGGCAGAGTGGAATTCCACTGGCCATGGACACTGGAAGACACAGCCGGCTGGAAGTTTGGTCTGTACAGGTTGTGGTCGGTAGACAGGCAGCAGACTATTATGATCAGGAGGCAAACAGACATCAAACCAGAAGGTCAACAGAGATAAGCTGTAAACAGTAACTATCTGAGGCCAAACCAGGAATGCAGAGACAAGCCATGGTCAGGAACTAGCTGAGGTCATACCAGGAAAGCAGAGACAAGCCATAGTTGGTAACTAGCTGAGATCAAACCAGGAATCAGCAGAGGCAAGCCACAGTCATAAAGTAGCTGAGGTCAAACTAAGAATCAGCAGAGACAAGCTGTGATCAGGAACAAGCCAAGGTCAATCCAGGAATTATCAGAGACAAGCCATGGTCAGGAATTAGCTGAAGTCAAACCAAGAATCACCAGAAACAAGCAATGATCAGGAACTATCCAAGGTCAAACCAGGAAACAGCAGAGACAAGCCATGGTCAGGAACTAGCCGAGATCAAACAAATAAGGCAGAACAGGGACATGTCCAAGGGCAAGCCTGGTCACTGAGAAAGCAGATCTCAGGAACAAGTTCAGGGTACATGTCGCAGGGTAACAGTTGAAACCATCCAGCAACTACCTGACTAAGCTCTACTCCCTAAATAGGCTGTCTGGCACCAAGAGTGGGATCAGACATGGCTGTTCATGCGCCTGAACACACATATATTCGCACAGAGTTCCCACATGAATACTAGGGTTCCTGAAAATGTGCAAGCACATGGAAATGACCTTTGATCCGTACATCGGCACACATGCACGTCACCTTCAGTTGCTGTCCTGGCAGTTGCTTAGTACATGTAGCCAATGGCTGGTAATTGTTTGGCAGCTTCTAAAAAAATTTCTGTGGTTTGAAGTAGATATAAACCCTAAATGGATAAAATGTAGTCGAGCACTGTGTATCGTAAACAATTGCAGATCGTGTTGCTCTATAGAGAGATGCTTTGTGGCAGCAGCTTTGACAAGTAAGAACGGACTTGAGGTTTATAAACCTGCTACGAAGGGTCCATGCTTGTGTAGAGACATAAAAGCTAGGATTTTTTTTTTTTTTAAGAATTTTTTTGCTGTAGACAAGTTGCCTATTGTATATTGGGCATAGGTTGCATGAGAAATCCTATCGTTGCCAGTTTGAAACCAAAAATTGCTATGTGAACTCTTTTTATTTGTACCAAAAAAAAAAAAAACCCACCTGAGGATGTCTACCCCAAGAGATGGTGTAAGCAAGGCTGTTATCAACACACAAGGTACAGTACTGAGGAAAACCAAAATAATGTGAATGTTAAAATCTGTTGGTTTGAGGGTGAAATAAATATGTCTATGTTTATTGAAATGATACGCTTTTACAAAATTTACACCATTAGGACTATAAAACACCATCTGTCACATTAATTGAGCAGAAGCCAAATGAGAAACATGCAAAATGTGTTTAATTTTCTTTTTTTTTTTTTGCCGTTTTAGTTACCATATATTTTTATTTAAAATTCAAAATTGCAAAAGAAAAGTGTTACTAGCAAATGTGATGCCATTTCCCATTGGAAGTCAACTTATAGTCTAAAAGAAGTAAAATCATTGTGAGGGAAAGTGTTGGAAAAACCTACCTCTGTAGGTACTAAAATTTAGACTCAACATGATAGAGATGGATTAAGGGAAAAAGGGGTCCCTAGGCAAGGTAAGGGCTCTGTTGATAGACAACAATCTGATGTTAATGTTAAATATTGAGAAACACTAATTAATGTTAATCTTAATGCTAACCCTAACATTTTTTGTAGGGAAGTGTTCTTTTGTACACTGTCTCGAGGTTGTTTACATTCATGGCTGGTTCCTATTAGGGATGAGCTTCGAGTTCCAGTGCCCGTGTTCTAGCCTGAAGTTCCGATGCCCGTGCCCCAGCCTGAAGTTCCAGAGCCTGTGTTCCAACCAGAAGTTCCAGCGCCCGTTTTCCGGCCTGAAGTTCCGGTGCCCTTTTCCCCGGGCCTGAGGTTCCAGTGCCCATTTCCCAGCCTGAGGTTCCAGTGCCCATTCCCTGGCCTGAAGTTCCGTGCCCGTTACCCAGCCCGTGGAGCCAGTGCCAGTTACCCAGCCCATGGAGCCAGTGCCCGCTACCCAGCCTGCAGAACCAGTGTCCGTCACCCGGCCTGTTGAGCCAGTACCTGTCATCCAACTTGCTGAGTCGGTGCCCGTCACCCAGATTGCTGAGCCGGTGCCCATTACCAAGCCTACTGGGCCGATTCCCGTTACCCAGCTTGTTGAGCAGGTGCCCGTTACCCAGCCTGCTGATACGGTGCTCACTACCCAGCCAGATGACCCGGAGCCTGCTAGCCAGCCAAATTACCCAGAACCTGCTGCCCTGCCAGATGACCCAGAGCCTGCTACCCAGACAGACGACCCAAAGCCTGTTGCCCTGATGACTTGATGCCTGCTGCCCAGCCAGATGACCCAGAGCCTGCTGCCCAGTCAGATGACCAGGAGCCTTCTGCCCAGCCAGATGATCAGGAGCTACCCCGAATGATATTGAAAATGTTGACCAGTGGCGGCCTCTCCATTAGGGGCACAGGGGCGCCGCCCCCCCATAATCCATGCATTTGGCCCCTAAACTCCATGCAGGGTGCCGGACGCATGGATTTCAATGTGTTTTTTTTTTCAAGCAGATGATACAGCCTGAGGCTCTAATTGGCTTCAAAAAGGGTGGCCCAACCAGTTGTATGACATTAGCAAATTAATTTTCGTCAATCTCTTCCTGCTACTCCTCCCATCTAATCAGGAAGCCGGTCCTGAGACCCCCTAGTCTTAGGGCTCCCGGCCGATTGGGTATCAGGACCCGCTTCCTGTTTGGCCAGGAGGAGAAGCAATGGCCCCTGCTCTTCCCTTGGCAAGCTGCAGCAGGTAGAGGAGTGGAGGGGCAGCAACAGCGTCTTCCAGCTTTCAGGAGCTCTACCCCGGATCCAGCATCACTTCATCATCGTCCTCCTAAATTAAGGCCATGGATCCCCTCCTTCCTGTCTGACCCATCCGGGAAGGTGGGTGGGGGGATGGTAGTATGAGGGAGAGCACCAGGTTTGTTTGCCACCACTGACGCTGACCCTAATGTCGCGTACACATGACCGGACTTTTCAAGGGACTAAGTTCGATGGTCTTTCCGACTGACTTTTCGGCGGAGTTCCGATGGACTTTCCGAACGAACGGACTTGGGCACACACAATCACACCAAAGTCCGACGGATTCGAACGTGATGACGTAAGACCAGACTAGAATAAGGAAGTTCATAACCAGTAGCCAATAGCTGCCCTAGCGTCGGTCATGAGATGGTCATCACATTGATCACATAATTTGCACTAAAGTTAACAAAGCCATGTGATGTTGAGGTTACATATTGAGGAATGCTAACCGTAATACTAATCCTTTTTCTAATCCTACTGCTAAACCTAATTTTAATTCTAATGCTAACCCTAACCTGTTGCTCACCAGCAAAGCCATGTGATCACCATCTCATAGTTGACATGTTCATAACATGGATCACATCATTTGCACTTTAGCAGGGGTCCCCAACCCCCGGGTCAGGGATCGGATCCGGTTTGTGTCCTGTTGACAGCCAGGTCGTGCACAGGCTGCAATTCGCTGCATCACCATGGGTCCAATTCCGAATCCTCATGGGATCGGAACCTTGTTGTGTAGTGCACATCTTGAATACCGGATTCCTAGGGAGGCCAAGAGGCACAAAACTCTCACACAGTGGCAAGCTGCATCTGGTGGCTATGGTGGCAGGCTAGTGGCATGCTGCATCTGGTGGAAGGCTACAGTCGCAAGTGACACGCTGAATCTGGTGGCTGTGGTGCAGGCTAGTGGCAATTTGCATGCATCTGGTGACTGTGGTGGAATGCTGCATCTGGTGGCAGTGGTGACAGGCTGCATCTAGAGGCTGTTATGACAGGCTAGTGGCCTGCTGCATCTGGTGGTTGTGGTGGCAAGTTTCATCTGGTGGCTGTGTGGTGGCAGGCTAGTGGCAGGCTGCATCTGGTGACTATGGGGGCAGGCCAGTTTAAAGCTGCATTTGGTGACTGTGATAGAATTCTGTATCTCGTAACTGAGGTGGCAAGCTGCATCTGGTGGCTGTGTTGACAGGCCAGTGGCAAGCTGCATTTGGTGACTGAGGTGGCAAGCTGCATCTGGTGACTGTGATGGAATGCTGCTTCTGGTGGCTGTGGTGGTAGGCTGCATCTGTGGTGACAGGCTGAATCTGGTGGATGTGGTACCAGGCTGCATCTGGTGGCAGTGGTGGCAAGCTAGTGGCACAATGCATCTGGTGGCAGTGGTGACAGGCTGCATCTGGTGGCTGTGGTGACAGACTAGTGGCACACTGCAATTTGTGGCTGTGGTGGCAAGCTTCATCTGGTGGCAGTGGTGATAGGCTGTATCTGGTGGCTGTGGTGGCAGGCTAGTGGCAAGCTGCATCTGATAACTGTGATGGAATGCTGCATCTGGTGACTGAGGTAGCAGGCTGCATCTGATGGCTGTGGTGACAGGCCAGTGACAAGATACATCTGGTGACTGTGATTGAATGCTGTGTCTGGTGACTATGAAGGCAGGCTAGTGGCAGTGGTGGCAGGCTAATGGCACACTGCATCTGGTGGCTGTGGGGGCAAGTTAGTGGCAAGCTGCATCTGGTGACTGTGATTGAAGGCTGCATCTGGTGGCTGTGGTCACAGGCTGCATCTGGTGGATATGGTGGCAGGCTGCGTCTGGTGGCAGTGGTGGCAGGCTGCATCTGGTGGCAGTGGTGGCAGGCTAGTGGCATGCTGCATCTGATGGCTGTGGTGACACGCCAGTGACAAGATACATCTGGTGACTGTGATTGAATGCTGCGTCTGGTGACTATGAAGGCAGGCTAGTGGCAGTGGTGGCAGGCTAATGGCACACTGCATCTGATGGCTGTGGGGGCAAGTTAGTGGCAAGCTGCATCTGGTGACTGTGATTGAAGGCTGCATCTGGTGGCTGTGGTGGCAGGCTGCATCTGGTGGATATGGTGGCAGGCTGCGTCTGGTGGCAGTGGTGGCAGGCTGCATCTGGTGGCAGTGGTGGCAGGCTAGTGGCATGCTGCATCTGATGGCTGTGGTGACATGCCAGTGACAAGATACATCTGGTGACTGTGATTGAATGCTGCGTCTGGTGACTATGAAGGCAGGCTAGTGGCAGTGGTGGCAGGCTAATGGCACGCTGCATCTGGTGGCTGTGGGGGCAAGTTAGTGGCAAGCTGCATCTGGTGACTGTGATTGAAGGCTGCATCTGGTGGCTGTGGTGGCAGGCTGCATCTGGTGGATATGGTGGCAGGCTGCGTCTGGTGGCAGTGGTGGCAGGCTGCATCTGGTGGCAGTGGTGGCAGGCTAGTGGCACACTGCATCTGGTGACAGGCTAGTGGTGGCAAGCTATATCTGGTGGCTGTGGTGGCAGGCTGCATCTGGTGGATATGGTGGCAGGCTGCAGTGGTGGCAGGCTGCATCTGGTGGCAGTGGTGGCAGGCTAGTGGCACTCTGCATCTGGTGGCAGGCTAGTGGTGGCAGGCTATATCTGGTGGCTGTGGTGGCAGGCTGCGTCTGGTGGCTGTGGTGGCAGGCTACATCTGGTGGCTGTGGTGCCAGGCTAGTGGCACACTGCATCTGGTGGCAAGAAAACAAGCTCAGGGCTCCCACTGATTCTGCATTATTATTTTTTATAACAATGTAATAATAGAAATAATGTCACCATATCAACCAAGGTGTCAGGATGATTGAAGCACTAACAACATCACCCCCACCACCCCTGTATACAGGCCTTAGGTGATGCCCCTTTGATTAGAGAATTAGCTGTGGCTAGTTGCAATACACTTTACCTCTTCTGACGTATTTATAAAAATAAAACAAATTTTCTATCTCAAAGACATTTCTGCATTCTCTGGTAATGATAAAGTAACACGCTGTGAACAGTGGGGTTAAATAATAAAAAAAAATCTCATATCTGATTCTTGATTATTCTGACAGACGGGGCAGTGGCACCATGCCAATTAAGATACACAACATATATACATATATACATCAGGAATGAATAGGATCAGGAATTCTTTTTCACCAAAGGATGTGTTATGTGGAGATTACGGCATTATATAGTTTTGCTAAATTACTTTCCAATGGGTGGGATATTGTTACTGGTTCCTGATCTAATCACCAACAGATTTGACTTAGCATACATAGCTCACAATCACGTACGTGCCAATTAAGCTTCAGGATTGTATTATTCCTGCTTGTGCTTAAAGAGAATTTTGTGGTCAATCGTTTTTTAAGCCTTGGGTCTTGTAATTTACTAATGTATATAAATCAGCTCTCGCTGGGTCTTCCTGCTGACCTCCACATCACTACCGTCTTCTGTAATGACGTGGTTGGGGTCAGTAATAGGGATGAGCGACTCTGCCTGGGTTCTGTTGGCCAACAATTGATAATCTTGCTCAAAGTTTGGAAACTTTTCAGGTAAAGTGAATAATATTGATTATCTCATTATAATGGCATCTGAAGTTGGGTGGGATATATTAGGCAGCAAGAAAGATGCTATCCCTGAAGTGGAAGTGTTTGAAAGCAGAAAGACATCGCAGTTGGCTGTGTTATGGGGCTGTGTATTGGCAGCCTGGTCGGGGTGCCCATGCTGACCCGTGTCCACAGCCAAAAGCAGCTACAACGAGCACGTGAGCATCAGAACTGAAACACGGAGCATTGGAAGGAGGCAGCGTGATGCTTACAGCAATGTTTTCTTGGGAAACCTTGGGTCCTGCCATTCATGTGGATGTTACTTGACACGTACCTCCTACCTAAACATTTGTTGCTGACGAAGTACACCCATTCGTGGAAACAATATTTCCTATTGGCAGTGGCCTCTTTCAGCTGGCTAATGATCCCTGGCACACTGCAAAAATGGCTCAAGAATGGTTTGAGGAACACGAGTTTGATGTCTTGATTTGGCCTCCAAGTTGTCCAGATCTCAATTCAATTGAGCATCTGTGGGATGTGAATGTGGGAGCTCTGATGTGAAGGTAGGGCTCTGATTTGAAAGCCGGCTTCTGATGTGAAGGGGGGACCTCTGTTGTAGGGAGGGGGGCTCTGATGTGAAAGGGGGACTATGATGGAAGGAGGGCTTTGATCTGAAAAGAGGGACTCTGATGGAAGTAGGATTTTGATGTGATAGGGGGGCTCTGATGTGAAGGGGGACCTCTGTTGTATGCAGGGGGGCTATGATGTGAAAGGGGGGCTCTGATGTGAAAGGGGGACTATGATGGATGGAGGGCTTTGATCTGAAAGGAGGGACTCTGATGGAAGGAGGATTTTGATGCGATAGGGGGGCTCTGATGTGAAAAGGGGGCTCTGATGGAGAGAAAGCTAGTTTGATTTGATAGGGGGGATCTGATGTGTTGGGGGGTGGCAGGCTTCTGATGTGAAGGTAAGGCTCGGATTTGAAAGGGGGACTCTGAAGTGAAGGTGGCTTCTGATGTGAAAGGGGGACCTTATTGAAGGGAGAGGGGCTCTGATGTGAAAGGGGGACTCTAAATTGAAAGGGGGACTTTGATGGAAGGAGGGCTTTGATGTGAAAGGATGGGGCGGACTCTGATGAAAGGAGGACTTTGATGTGATGTACAGGGAACTTGGTGTCAAGCTATTCACTTTAAAGTCAACAAAGAGGACAAGGGGGCACTCTTTACGTCTAGAGGAGAAGAGATTTCATCTCCAAATACGGAAAGGTTTCTTCACAGTAAGAGCTGTGAAAATGTGGAATAGACTCCCTGCAGAGGTGGTTATGGCCAGCTCAGTGGATTGCTTTAAGAAAGGCCTGAATTATTTCCTAAGTGTACATAATATAACTGGGTACTGACATTTATAGGTAAAGTTGATCCGGGGAAAATCTGATTGCCTCTCGGGGGATCAGGAAGGAATTTTTTCCCCTGCTTTAGCAAATTGGATCATGCTCTGCTGGGGTTTTTTGCCTTCCTCTGGATCAACTGTGGGTAATGAATTGGGTATATGGGCTGGTATTTTTATTATATATATATATATTGTGGCAGCAGGCAGGTAAAGTCATCTGGTTGTATCCAGGATGGTAAATATGTGTGTCCTAGATTCAGGCTTTATGCAGACTTTTACAATTAGAGGGGAAGAGTTAATGAGCCCAGCTGAAGTAAGTGGGCTCATTAAGACCTCTACAAAAAACCCCAGCATGCTTAGGGAGATGCTCCATCCTGGAACCAGTTTTGTGTGTATAGACTGGGGAGTGTGAGATCTGTTCTGTGCGGTGAGTTAACGCCTGTGTGGCAAACCCCTACAATAGAGACAGGGACTGGGGCAGCACAAGGCTGCACCCAGTTGTTAGACAGGGAGTCTACGTGTGTAGTTAGAGGTCAAGCTGACCAGGATTTATTTTCTTGTTTTATTTTGTTTGGCTGTTATATGTATCACTGCATGTAGCCTAAATAAACCGGATCTTTTGTTTTTTGAACCTACACCGCTGTCTGCTGTGCCTGACTTTGTGTTGTGAACCCATCCAGGGGGTCACACACACCCGCTGCCGAGCTAACCCCTCACAATATATATATATATATATATATTTTTTTGGTTGAACTGGATGGACTTGTGTCTTTTTTCAACCTGACTAACTATGTAACTATGTAACTATGTAACTATGATGGGGGGGCTTTGATGTGAAAAGGAGGCTCTGATGGATTTGAAATCCTCCCTTCTTTCTGCATGGTGCCCAGCATCGATCAGAGCAATTCTGACTGGTCAAAATGGCCACCTGCCAGAGCTGACCAATCAGAATTGCTCTTATAAGGTCACATAAATTCTCTCAGTTTTTTTCTTTCTTTCTTATTCTTTACATAAAATAAGAATGTGCTTTGTTAATGCCGACATACTCAATACCCTATTGGTTATCATAATGATAAATCCACTTTAACTATCGGGTCCTGTGGTCCTCTCAAAAGCTGCTAATGGTATCCAGAGGATTGGGGTGACCCTTTAATCCATCAAGACTATATGCCCAATAAAACTCAGAGGGTCAGACCCTACCCTTGGCACATCTGGGCTATGGTGAGCCCTCTCTTGTGATGTTCAGGATCGCTCTCCTAGACGAACTGACAAATAATGTTAATTTTACTCGAAAATATACGCCACACAATATTCTATTGGAATTGTATCTATTAATAACCAACTGAGACATTTTTATATGGAAAATAAAGCTTTTGTCAAGTAGGAAAACTGCAGGCAACAAAATGTAACACTTGTTTTACTTATTTAATATGAGATATTATATCAGCCTGACATTCATTCGTTTAATAAGGACAGGGAAACGGGTGATTTAGGGTACCTTCTACACACAATTAAGTAGAAATTGTTGGTGGGAATCCGGTGAACAAGAGGAAGAATGTTTTTTGTCAACATGTTACAACTTATCGGTGTTTCTCGATGACGGCCGTGGTGGTGCTGCTGCAGATGAATTGGCGGGTGAAGCTACAAATCTCCTTCCCCTTTCCAGCAACGACTTCTCTGCGTACGTTTTACGTGACGGGAGGACAATGGCCTTCAAAAGTTGCTGGCTTTCATGATGGCCCTAAGCATCTATACCAGGCTGCTGGCTTCTGGATGACCCTAAACATCTATACAAGACTGCTGGCTTCTGGATGACCCTAAACATCTATATCAGGCTGCTGGCTTTGGGGTGACCCTAAACAGCTATACCAGGCTGCTGGCTTCTGGATGGCCCTAAACATCTATACAAGACTGCTGGCTTCTGGATGACCCTAAACAGCTATACCAGGCTGCTGGCTTCTGGATGACCCTAAACAGCTATACCAGGCTGCTGGCTTCTGGATGACCCTAAACATCTATACAAGACTGCTGGCTTCTGGATGACCCTAAACATCTATACAAGACTGTTGGCTTCTGGATGACCCTACATATCTATATCAGGCTGCTGGCTTCTGGGTGACCCTAAACAGCTATACCAGGCTGCTGGCTTCTGGATGGCCCTAAACATCTATACAAGACTTCTGGCTTCTGGACGACCCTAAACATCCATACAAGACTGCTGGCTTCTGGATGACCCTAAACATCTATACAAGACTGTTGGCTTCTGGATGACCCTAAATATCTATATCAGGCTGCTGGCTTTGGGGTGACCCTAAACAGCTATACCAGGCTGCTGGCTTCTGGATGGCCCTAAACATCTATACAAGACTGCTGGCTTCTGGATGACCCTAAACAGCTATACCAGGCTGCTGGCTTCTGGATGACCCTAAATATCTATACCAGGCTGCTGGCTTCTGGATGACCCTAAATATCTATACCTGGCTGCTGGCTTCTGGATGACCCTAAACATCTATACAAGACTGCTGGCTTCTGGATGACCCTAAACAGCTATACCAGGCTGCTGGCTTCTGGATGACCCTAAACATCTATACAAGACTGCTGGCTTCTGGATGACCCTAAACATCTATACAAGACTGTTGGCTTCTGGATGACCCTACATATCTATATCAGGCTGCTGGCTTCTGGGTGACCCTAAACAGCTATACCAGGCTGCTGGCTTCTGGATGGCCCTAAACATCTATACAAGACTGCTGGCTTCTGGACGACCCTAAACATCCATACAAGACTGCTGGCTTCTGGATGACCCTACATATCTATATCAGGCTGCTGGCTTCTGGGTGACCCTAAACAGCTATACCAGGCTTCTGGCTTCTGGATGGCCCTAAATATCTATACAAGACTGCTGGCTTCTGGATGACCTTAAATATCTATACCTGGCTGCTGGCTTCTGGATGGTCCTAAGCATCTATACCTGGCTGCTGGCTTCTGGATGGCCCTAAGCATCTATATCAGGCTGCTGGCTTCTGGATGGCCCTAAGCATCTATATCAGGCTTCTGGGTGGCCCTAAGCATGTATGACAAAGTGGAAGAGGAAAAAAGTTGTTGGCCAATATCTTCCATTATTGGGCCTTGGCTGGACCACCTACAAGACAACCCTGATGGAGCAGTTCAGGCCCAATTCAACCATCAGTTAAAATTAGCTAAATACATTCCAGGTGCATCAAGACAAAAGGTGTTCAATGCATTACAGTTTATTTTAAAGCAGTCACAGCCTGAGTAGAAAAGCCTGTCACTTGCCAGCATGCTTCAGAGAAGAACCCGTGCTCTCTGTGGGAGTCTATAGCTCTGAAATCGGCAAACCCCATGCTCGTGGAGAGCTTAGGCTCTGACTAAGCAGAGGGGGTGCTGGACAACTACAGAGGGACCACTGCTTACTTCCTTTTCTACCTGTGGTGGCAGTGGGCAGTCCTCAAAACCAAAAAAAGAATGCGGCTTACATTATGATTTCAGCACTACTCTGCAGTAGTATACTGTGAGCCCATGCCGACGTGGTGTCATGGTGGCACCCCAGGGGTTGTGTCCATGACAGCCTGGGTTTACAGGAAGTGGGTTTAATGTTCATCATTCAACTTGGAATAGGCCTTTAGGTGGAGTGGGATTTCTGGGGCAGTCCTGGATCTAAGGTTCATTACTTGAACACATTAAGGTCTGGCAAATCAAGGTTTACCAGCCTGGAGACAAGTGCAACCCACACATGGCTCTCAGGCATCCCCATATTTTTAGAGGGGACCAGTCCTCACACAGATTTTATACACAAAAAAGAACCGCTGCTCCAGGTGTATAGAGATAAAGCTGATTGGAGTATCTTGCAGAGTGCTAGCCCCGGCTTGCCTCCGTGGGGAACTTGGAAAGAAGAAAAAAATGGCTGCACATCCAGAACTTCCGATTGCCTTTTATTTTGTTTCACAAAGATAACACCAAAGGCACCAAACTGTGGTCACGTAGACGCGTTTCACACATACATATTGTGCTTAATCATTATTAATCAACGGTCCGGGGCATGATGCTCAACTCTCAGAGAAATCCAGAGCTCACACAAAGCTCTCACTATGGGGTTCCAGAGCTTCATGCGCAGCTTTCAGAGGGTTTAAGAGCTTCACATACAGCTCCCACTAAATGGTTCCAAGCCCACACAATAGCTCTCACTAGAGTGTTCCAGAGCTCACTCACAGCTCTCCCTAGAGTGTTCCAGAGCTTCACACGTGGCTCCTAGTAGAAGGTTCCACAGCTACTACTAAATTAATCAAGCACCACTTTCATTAGAGGGCTCCAAAGCCTAACAAACAGCTCCTTTTAGAGGATTCCAGAGCTCACACACGGCTCAGCTCTTAACACTCAGTTCTTATTAGAGGGTTCTAGAGCTCACACACCACTTTCACTAGAGGGTTTAAGAGCTTCAAATGCAGTTCTCACTAGAGGGTTTCAGAGCTTACACATGTTTATGACTAGAGGGTTCCAAAGCATTACACACAGATCTTACTAGAGGGTTACATATCTTCACACACAGCTCTTATTAGAGGGTTCCAGGGCTTCACACATAACTTTCACTAGAGGTTTCCAGAGCATCACACACGACTCTCACTAGAGGGTTCCAGAGCTTTTTAGGTGGCTCTCCCTAGAGGGTTCCAGAGCTTCATACACGACTCTCACTAGAGGGTTCCAGAGCTTCACACACGACTCTCACTAGAGGGTTCCAGAGCTTTACACACGACTCTCACTAGAGGGTTCCAGAGCTTCACACACGACTCTCACTAGAGGGTTCCAGAGCTTTACACACGACTCTCACTAGAGGGTTCCAGAGCTTCACACATGATTCTCACGAGAGGGTTCCAAAGCTTTTTAGGTGGCTCTCCCTAGAGGGTTCCAGAGCTTCATACATGACTCTCACTAGAGGGTTCCAGAGCTTCACACACGACTCTCACTAGAGGGTTCCAGAGCTTTACACACGACTCTCACTAGAGGGTTGCAGAGCTTCACACATGACTCTCACTAGAGGATTCCAGAGCTTTACACGTGGCTCTCACTAGAGGGTTCCAGAGCTTCGCACATGACTCCCATCAGAGGGTTGCAGAGCTTCACACATGACTCTCACTAGAGGATTCCAGAGCTTTACACGTGGCTCTCACTAGAGGGTTCCAGAGCTTCGCACATGACTCCCATCAGAGGGTTGCAGAGCTTCACACATGACTCTCACTAGAGGGTTCCAGAGCTTCACACGTGGCTCTCACTAGAGGGTTCCAGAGCTTCCCACATGACTCCCATCAGAGGGTTCCACAGCTTCAAACACGGCTCTTACTAGAAGGTTCCAGAGCTTTAAACATGACTCTCACTAGAGGGTTTTAGAGCTTTTAACACAGTTCTTAATATAGGGTCCCAGAGCTTCAAACACAGCTCTCACTAAAGGGACCCAGATATTTAAACACTGTTTTGTTAGAGGGCTTTCGAGCTTCACACACAGCTTCTACCTTAATAGATGACTGTTTCTCAATGTTGCCTCAGCACAGATGGGCCTGACCATGCATCTACAGGATGTCCTTCTTAAATTCTACCCTAAAATAGTTCCCCTTGACTAAGCTTTTGGGTCATAGCGAAATGTGTTAGATAGATCAAAAATTGTATGGCTCAGAGCAGTGGGAAACAAAGTCTTACTTTGGAAGTTTGCAGTCAGGGTGTCCAAGCTGAGGTGTCCTCCCACACACCAACAGACAAACGGTCATCAAATAGAAGAAGCAGCCGAAAACTCCATAACATCAAGCGTATTTATTTTCAAGCCTTCACACTGAGTACAGTCAGCAGCAGACTAATTTCCGCGATAAGCCTTGTTCACAGCACTCCACTCTACCCTAAAGTGGTTCCCCATGACTAAGCTTTAGGGTCATAGCGAAATGTGTTGGGGGCGTGGCCTTTTTAAAGCCTGCGCCAAGGCTGTCATACACCTATTCAGGGCCGTCTTTAATATAGATTGGACCCTGGGCAAAATTTTTCTTGGGCCCCCCCATGCAATTTCCCTCTCCACCTACTCTGAGCCCTTGTACACACGGTTGGAGATTCCATTGGAATGTTTCCTATCAGACCGTTTTGTCGGATATTCCGACTGTGTGTGGTCTGGATCGGACTGTTTCCGTTGGAATATCCGACGGACCAACTTTTCCAACTTGCCGGTAAAATTTTCCGTCAAAATGCTCCGAACGGACATACTCTGATCATTTGTAGCCTACTCCGACGGACAAAGTGCCACGCATGCTCAGATCAAATTCCTAGGCCAATGCTATTGGCTACTAGCCTGAACGTAGTCCCATCGTAACGAAATAACATCATCACGTTATGTACAATCAGATTTTCTGACAACTTAGTCCGACCGTGTGTATGCAACATCACTTCCGGACCTCTTCCGGAATTAATCCGTTGGAATTACTGCGACGGATTTGGTTGTCGGAATCTCCGACCGTGTGTACAAGGGCTGAGACATACAATAAATAGCAGCTAGATTTAAAATCCGTTTTC
This sequence comes from Lithobates pipiens, assembly GCF_037356315.1. Classification (NCBI taxonomy): domain Eukaryota; kingdom Metazoa; phylum Chordata; class Amphibia; order Anura; family Ranidae; genus Lithobates; species Lithobates pipiens. The sequence continues at coordinate 12,411,243 of NW_027507686.1, read as the reverse complement.
TGTATCAGATCAGGCAGCAATTGTGATTGGTTGCCAGCAGTTACAGCATATCATTACTGCTTACTGACTAGTTGCTAGAGGTTACAGCACACATTACGGCTCACTGATTAGTTGCTAGAGGTTACAGCACGTCACCTCCTCACAGCATGGGAGCATGATGTACATAGGAATGCTGCCTTTATTTACATATCAATGCCGCCGGCCGTAGCTATTTACTTAGTATTGTCGCTGCTATTTACATACGAATTCCAGTTATTTACATGTAAACACAGGGTCTGCAGATGAGTCATCTGCACACAACAATAAGGCAGAGCTGGGCAGCATTAGTACAAGCACTTCACACTGAGATATTGGGACACAGCACAGGAATAAATCTTCAAGGGACAAGGGAATTTAAACCTGGATAGTTGGAAAGTATGAGGCAGCTATTTTGGGCCCCCCAACAATGACAGGGCCCAGGGCAGATGCCCCTTTTGCCCTGCCTTAAAGACGGCCCTGCACCTATTCACAGGGTTTTTTGCAGAGATGTGCAGCTTAAAGGAGCCTTTTTCCTTTTTATATGATATTTGGAGCTGGGATGAGCTCCGTCCTTGCTTGCACCCCTAGCAGTTTGCCATGGAAGAGGACCTGGTGGAGCCTTGAGCGGCACCTGCTATTTCGGTTTTGGGCTACCCGAAAGATTGCAGACTTTAACCCCTGCCCCAAAGGCACTGGCCTTCACACAAGAACCTTGATTGATTCCAAGCTCTCCCCTTTGTTGAGAACCCCCCCCCCCCTCCCAACTTCATACGGATACCTGTGCTGAGGTCACATCACCCTTTCCTTGCTAAGACCAACTCCTCTAGTGGCAGTAATAAAACCTACACCTCATACATATGGTTACATTTTCTAAAACTTTAACTGGCATCAATATCTTTTTTTTTCCACACGCTGATCACATTCACATCATGTATTGCTGGAAAAAAAAACTTTTAAATGCCTTAGATTCCCCGCACAGACAAGTCCTCGTTTCTGAGATTAATCAGTTGGATAACATCAATAGTCCATCAGCATAACTCTGTCGTCTGGACACTTGATTCTGGCATTTTCTTGCCGTTCCAGGCACCATCATTAGCTCTGAAAAAAAAATATCAGATCATTTCAACTGTTACAAACAAATTGCCTCGAAGTCTTAATGTTTTCCTAAATAACCTTTCAGGAGAAGAGTGAGGGGGAAAAAAAAAAAAAAAAAGAAGCCGTAACATTCAATCAATCCTTTCCAGTTGCTGAAATCTAACTTTCTCCAATCAAATTACATTTGAGCTCTGCAGAAGTACATTACGGAGATATATTTCCGGTGAATCAAGATGTGCGCTAGCGATTATGGAGTAATGTGAGGTAAAACTCCCTGATACTGTTTTGACAGTGCACGAAACGCATTGAATTGTTCGAGTTGTGCCGTACCGTAAACTATCCCATCACATCTGAGAAATGCGTTCTGATCCGTGCTGATACAATTATCTTGCCTTTATTGGCAATTTATCCCCTTGCTTTTAGGGACATTTTCAAGCAAATGATGTTTGCGCCACTATTTTTCGATACCTCTGGGATGCACAAATGTGCAGTGAAAGCCTCATTATATATCTGATTAGTATAATGCGGATTGTGTTACAGCGAACCAAAATGCCAAAAAGAAGAAAAAAAAAAGAAAAGAATAGAAAGAAATGGAGCTTGTACGACTGACAGATTGCTGGTTTTGCTATCTTTTATCTTTGTACAATTACACAAATAAAAAAAGTTGATTTCCAAACGTATGTGAAAAGATTGGACTGCTTGGGCCCTCTTAGTCCTTGTACACACGGTCGGAGATTCCGACAACCAAATCCGACGGATTCTGTCCGACGGATCTTGTCCGAAACTGTTGAACAACATGATCCGATCAGACTTTGTCCAATCGTTTGTTGAGAATTCCGATCGGACAAAGTGCCACGCATGCTCAGATCAAATTACGAGACCAAAGCTATTGGCTATTAGTCTGAACATAGTCCCGTCATAATGAACTAACGTCATCACGTTCCGAACGATCGGATTTTCCGACAACTTTGTCCGACCGTGTGTATGCAACACCAGTTTCGGACAAAATCTGTCTGGAAAAAATCAGATGGATTTTGTGGTCGGAATGTCTGACTGTGTGCACAAGGGCTTAGAGTTCAATAGTATATGAAAAGATTGGACTGCTTGAGCCCTCTTAGGATAAGTCTTTGGGTCCTCTAATGCCGCGTACACACGACCAGACTTTCCGGCAGACTAGGTCCAACAGTCTTCCAGACGGACTTTCCAAACGAACGGACTTGGCCACACACGAATGGACTAAGTTTGTTCGAAAAAAGTCCTTAGTTTTGAACGTAAACGGGACTAAACAAGGAAGTTCAATAGCCAGTAGCCAATAGCTTCCCTTGCATCATATTTGGTCCGTCGGACCAGCACACAGACGAACGGTTTTCCCAATTTTAGTCAGACGGAATTGAGTCCATCAGATAGATTTGAAACATGTTCTATTTCTAGGTCCGTCAGATTTATTTTTTTGAAAAACGATCGGACTAGCCCACACACAATCGGATTGTCCGACGGACTAATCCCTTCGGGTCTAGTCTGCCGGAAAGTCCGGTCGTGTGTACGCGGCATAAGGCCCTGTTAGAGCTGCATGTTTTAGGACATTGTGGGTGGATCAGAAGAAGCCCTGCTTGCTGAATCATGGTTGAGGTTTCAAGGAAATGTGCATTACATAGAGTTCAGTAGTATATGAAAAGCTTGGACTGCTTGAGCCCTCTTAGGCTTGGTCTTTAGGTCCTCTAATGCCCCGTACACACGAGCGGACTTTTCGACATCCAAACTCCGACGGACTGAGTCCGTCAGACTATTCGATCATGTGTGGGCTGCAACGGACTTTAGCTTCGCTAAAGTCTGACGGACTTTAGAAATGAAGCATGCTTTAAATTTTCCCGACGGAACTCCGCCGGACCCGGTCCCCTTCGAAAAATTCGCTCGTGTGTGTGCTACTCCGACGTAGTGATGGCCGAACGGTTCGCCCGGCGGTCGTTTCGCGGCGAATTTCCGACATTCGCGGTCCGCACGTTCGAACGCCTTTTTCCGTCGTTCGCCGCGGCGGACTTACGTGTTTAATGTATACAAGAACTTTAACCTTTGGTGACACGTTTATCATGTGATACAGGACAGCCAATTGAGACATGACAGCACATGGACACTTGTACATTCCCCCTAACCTATAAATACACCCGATCCGGTGGCCATTTTACATTCTTTCTTCTGTTAAGATAGGGACAGGTTCCTGTGTGGAGTAGGGAGAGATAAACCACTAGCTATTTGGTACACAAAAGTTCTTTTCAGGACTGGTATAGGTGTTAGGTGTTGATAGGTTTGCTGTGCTGCTGATTCTTGCAGCAGCCTGAGTGTCTTTTGTTAGTTTAGAGAAAGGGAAAGGACGGTGTATGCTACAGGGACAGCCAGATTAGTCTTTCATCATCATCATCATCATCATCATCATTAGCTGTTACTATCAAGGTCCACAAAAGAGCTGTTCCAGTAACCACTAATCGTTCTCTTTTTTTGCCAATTTGTATAGGGACAGGAAGGAAGCAGTGTTGTCAGGCAGTGAGGGTAATTTTAAAGACTTGCTGTTATTATTAGTTCCACAAAGGTTCTTTTCAGGACTGGTATCAGTGGTACAGTAATAGGCTTGTACATGTATAATATTCTTTCTTCCAAATATAGAAAGGATATTATACTTGACTGCTGCCCTTCTGCTGCAGTCTGCTAAACATTCACAACTCACTTGTTCCACAAAAGTTCTTATAAGGACTGGTAACTTGGTATAGGGTGCTACGGTACATAGGCTTGAGTGCGGTACAGTCTGCTGTTCTGTAAGGACCGCTATCGGTCCACAATAGATAGGGTTGACGTGCACCACTGCTGACCGCTGCCCTATACTGCAGCAGTCCTTCAGCGGTATAGGGACTGACGTACAGTCTGCTAATCACTAACACACAACCTGCTTGTTCCACAAAAGTTCTTATAAGGACTGGTAACTTGGTATAGGGTGCTACGGTACATAGGCTTGAGTGCGGTACAGTCTGCTGTTCTGTAAGGACCGCTATCGGTCCACAATAGATAGGGTTGACGTGCACCACTGCTGACCGCTGCCCTATACTGCAGCAGTCCTTCAGCGGTATAGGGACTGACGTACAGTCTGCTAAACACTAATACACAACCTGCTTGGTCCACAAAAGTTCTTATAAGGACTGGTAACTTGGTATAGGGTGCTACGGTACATAGGCTTGAGTGCGGTACAGTCTGCTGTTCTGTAAGGACCGCTATCGGTCCACAATAGATAGGGTTGACGTGCACCACTGCTGACCGCTGCCCTATACTGCAGCAGTCCTTCAGCGGTATAGGGACTGACGTACAGTCTGCTAAACACTAATACACAACCTGCTTGGTCCACAAAAGTTCTTATAAGGACTGGTAACTTGGTATAGGGTGCTACGGTACATAGGCTTGAGTGCGGTACAGTCTGCTGTTCTGTAAGGACCGCTATCGGTCCACAATAGATAGGGTTGACGTGCACCACTGCTGACCGCTCACCTATACTGCAGCAGTCCTTCAGCGGTATAGGGACTGACGTACAGTCTGCTAATCACTAACACACAACCTGCTTGTTCCACAAAAGTTCTTATAAGGACTGGTAACTTGGTATAGGGTGCTACGGTACATAGGCTTGAGTGCGGTACAGTCTGCTGTTCTGTAAGGACCGCTATCGGTCCACAATAGATAGGGTTGACGTGCACCACTGCTGACCGCTGCCCTATACTGCAGCAGTCCTTCAGCGGTATAGGGACTGACGTACAGTCTGCTAATCACTAACACACAACCTGCTTGTTCCACAAAAGTTCTTATAAGGACTGGTAACTTGGTATAGGGTGCTACGGTACATAGGCTTGAGTGCGGTACAGTCTGCTGTTCTGTAAGGACCGCTATCGGTCCACAATAGATAGGGTTGACGTGCACCACTGCTGACCGCTGCCCTATACTGCAGCAGTCCTTCAGCGGTATAGGGACTGACGTACAGTCTGCTAAACACTAATACACAACCTGCTTGGTCCACAAAAGTTCTTATAAGGACTGGTAACTTGGTATAGGGTGCTACGGTACATAGGCTTGAGTGCGGTACAGTCTGCTGTTCTGTAAGGACCGCTATCGGTCCACAATAGATAGGGTTGACGTGCACCACTGCTGACCGCTCACCTATACTGCAGCAGTCCTTCAGCGGTATAGGGACTGACGTACAGTCTGCTAATCACTAACACACAACCTGCTTGTTCCACAAAAGTTCTTATAAGGACTGGTAACTTGGTATAGGGTGCTACGGTACATAGGCTTGAGTGCGGTACAGTCTGCTGTTCTGTAAGGACCGCTATCGGTCCACAATAGATAGGGTTGACGTGCACCACTGCTGACCGCTGCCCTATACTGCAGCAGTCCTTCAGCGGTATAGGGACTGACGTACAGTCTGCTAATCACTAACACACAACCTGCTTGTTCCACAAAAGTTCTTATAAGGACTGGTAACTTGGTATAGGGTGCTACGGTACATAGGCTTGAGTGCGGTACAGTCTGCTGTTCTGTAAGGACCGCTATCGGTCCACAATAGATAGGGTTGACGTGCACCACTGCTGACCGCTGCCCTATACTGCAGCAGTCCTTCAGCGGTATAGGGACTGACGTACAGTCTGCTAAACACTAATACACAACCTGCTTGGTCCACAAAAGTTCTTATAAGGACTGGTAACTTGGTATAGGGTGCTACGGTACATAGGCTTGAGTGCGGTACAGTCTGCTGTTCTGTAAGGACCGCTATCGGTCCACAATAGATAGGGTTGACGTGCACCACTGCTGACCGCTCACCTATACTGCAGCAGTCCTTCAGCGGTATAGGGACTGACGTACAGTCTGCTAATCACTAACACACAACCTGCTTGTTCCACAAAAGTTCTTATAAGGACTGGTAACTTGGTATAGGGTGCTACGGTACATAGGCTTGAGTGCGGTACAGTCTGCTGTTCTGTAAGGACCGCTATCGGTCCACAATAGATAGGGTTGACGTGCACCACTGCTGACCGCTCACCTATACTGCAGCAGTCCTTCAGCGGTATAGGGACTGACGTACAGTCTGCTAATCACTAACACACAACCTGCTTGTTCCACAAAAGTTCTTATAAGGACTGGTAACTTGGTATAGGGTGCTACGGTACATAGGCTTGAGTGCGGTACAGTCTGCTGTTCTGTAAGGACCGCTATCGGTCCACAATAGATAGGGTTGACGTGCACCACTGCTGACCGCTGCCCTATACTGCAGCAGTCCTTCAGCGGTATAGGGACTGACGTACAGTCTGCTAAACACTAATACACAACCTGCTTGGTCCACAAAAGTTCTTATAAGGACTGGTAACTTGGTATAGGGTGCTACGGTACATAGGCTTGAGTGCGGTACAGTCTGCTGTTCTGTAAGGACCGCTATAGGTCCACAATAGATAGGGTTGACGTGCACCACTGCTGACCGCTCACCTATACTGCAGCAGTCCTTCAGCGGTATAGGGACTAAGAGTTTTGTCACAGGGTCATTTAAAAAATGACATGCAGAGGAAGAGGCAGGCCCTTCCGCAGGGGTGGTAGGGGTAGGGCAGGAGCAACAGGCTTGAGCCAAAGTGGGAAGTTGCAGAAGGTGCGTTCAATTACTTTAAAGGATGCACCAGACTTGGTTGAGTGGCTCGCTCAGCCTTACTCTTCTGCACCCTCCTCATCCTCTCGATCTGCACCCTCTTCTTCACTCTCTGCTATGTGCACCCCCAAAGACACTACCACCAACAACACGACCACCACCACCACCACCACATACCTTCCGCTTGAGTCACTGGAATTATTTTCCGATCCATATCAAGAGGACATTTCTGATGCGCAGCCACTCTTGGTATTGGATCAGGAAGAGGAGGTAGCAACAAGCGCTACTCAGCAGTCTGACGCCAGTACCCAGATCAGCCCAAGGAGGAGGTTGGTCCCCGGTGTTGCTGCCTACTCTACTTATAGCGGTGGGGAAGGTGACGTTGATGATGACGTGTCTAGTGATGTCACGTGGGTGCCCACAAGAGAGGAAGAGGAGGGGAGTTCAGAGGGAGATATGGACCAGCAGATAGGGAGGAGAAGCAGCAATGACTTACATTGCACAGCAGGGACAAAGCAGACTGCAAATGTATCAGGAGCGAGTCATCGACCATGTACGGTCACATCTGGCGCTCCCAGGACACCGGCACATGGCTCCGCAGTGTGGGCTTTTTTTAACGTGTCCGCTGCTGACAATAGCGTTGCCATCTGCAATCTTTGCAGTCAACGCGTTAGTCGCGGTAAGCCCAATACTCACCTAGGGACGACCGCCTTAAGAAGGCACATGAGCAGCCATCACCGAGCCCAGTGGGAGCAACGGAACACACAAAGCCACACTGCAGGCTCTCACCGTCCAGCCTCGTCTTCTACTTCTCCTTCTCCTCTCTCCTCACAATTGTCCTCCACTCCACCTTCCATCACGCCAAGCTCACATTTTTCTGCAAAAAGGCAGGCTTCCGTGGGCCTAATGTTTGAGCGTAAAAAAATGATGACGCCGGATAACCCTCTTGCCCAACGGTTGGCGGCTGGCTTGTCAGAACTCATAGCCCGCCAACTACTGCCATATAAACTGGTGGACTCGGAGGCCTTTCGCAAATTTGTGGCCATTGGAACACCACAATGGAAGGTCCCAGGAAGGAAGTATTTCTCAGAGAAGGGCATCCCAGAGCTATATGGCCATGTTCAGCGGCAAGTGAATGTATCTCTGGCACACAGTGTCGGTGCCAAGATACATCTGACCACAGACACGTGGTCTAGCAAACACGGGCAGGGAAGGTATATCAGTTTTACTGCCCACTGGGTGAACCTTCTGACGGCCGTCAAGCATGTAACCCGTGGCACCCGTGTAGATTTGGTTTTACCGCCACGGATTGCATGCAGGCCTGACTCTTCTTCTCCTCCTCCTACTCCATCCTCCTCCCTCTCCTCCTCAGCTGCCTCCTCCTTTTCCGCTGCTAGCGTCTCTTCCACTGCACCGCCCAAGCTCCCCAGAACCTATTCCACATGCCAGGTGAGACGTTGCCATGCCGTGCTGCGTCTGTTGTGCCTGGAAGCAAAGAGCCACACTGGCCCGGCACTCCTTTCAGCTTTGCGTTCACAGGCAGATGAGTGGCTAACACCGCTCAATTTGACAGTTGGTAAAGTGGTGTGTGACAACGGTGCCAATCTGCTTAGCGCATTGAAACAGGGCAAAATCACGCACGTGCCGTGCATGGCACACGTCTTAAACTTGGTCGTGCAGCGATTCCTTGTCAAATACCCTGGGGTCCAGGACATCTTGCGGCAGGCAAGGAAAATCTCGGCCCATTTCAGAAGATCTTACACGGCCATGGCTCGCCTTGCTGACATTCAGCGGCGACACCATCTGCCGGTCAGACGTCTTATTTGCGATTGCCCGACGCGATGGAACTCAACCTTCTATATGCTTGATAGGCTGCTCCAGCAGAAACGTGCAGTTAACGTCTACCTGTATGAACTCTGCGAAAGAAACGGTTCTGGGGAGCTGGGTTTTTTTTCACCGCGCCAGTGGCTGCTCATGCGCGACACATGCAGACTTCTGCGGCCATTTGAGGAGATCACCAAACTGGTCAGTCGCAGCCATGGCGCCATCAGTGACATGGTACCTTATGCCTTCTTTCTGGAGCGTGCATTGCGTCGTGTCATTGATCAGGCTGTGGAGGAGCAGGAGCGGGAAGATGAGGAAGTCGCAATGCTGGATGAATTCCCAGGGGGGGCTACTCTATCTGAGACAAGTCAACAACAGGAGTCTGATGAGGAGTCAGAGGAGGATGGTGCCGGGGCGGATGAGCAGGAGCAAGAAGAGCATGCTTTAAACCTTTCTGGGATCCCTGTTGTGCGAGGATGGGGAGAGGAGAATGAAGAGGACGACATTATCCTGGATGATGAGCAGGAGCCAGGCCACCACACCGCTTCCACTTTAGTGCAAATGGGGGCCTTCATGCTCCAGTGTTTTAATAGGGACCCCCGTATAAAAAGCATGAGGGTCAAGGACCAGTACTGGGTGGCAACGTACTTAGACCCCCGGTACAAACACAAAATGGCGGAAATGTTACCGCCGTCGCAGAGGGCTGTCAGAATGCAGCACTTCCAGGCCTTGCTTCGAGAAATGCTGCATTCTGCTTTTGCGTGCGCTGGCAGAGGAGCAATTCCCACTCCCAGAGAAGGATTTGCGGGTACCAATCCAACAGCGCCTGCAAGAAGAGGCCGGTTTGAAGATGTGTTGGTGACTTCGGATATGAGGTCATTCTTTCAGCCGACCCATCGACAGGTGTCATCCGGATCCAGCATCAGGGAACGCCTAGACCGTCAGGTGTCCGACTACATTGGGTTAACGGCCGATGTGGACGCTCTGAGGAGTGATGAACCCCTAGACTACTGGGTGGGCAGGCTTGACCTCTGGCCAGAGCTTGCCCAATTTGCAATCGAACTGTTGGCTTGCCCCTCATCCAGTGTCCTGTCCGAAAGGACGTTCAGCGCAGCAGGGGGGATTGTGACCGATAAGCGTACTCGCCTAGCTCACCACAGTGTTAACTACCTCACATTTCTAAAAATGAATGAGGCATGGATCTCGGAGGAATTCAACACATGTGATCAGTAGACCATGTATATGTCTATAAACAATTTTTGGAATCAAGCACACAGACCTTCTTAATTCATTTGGCTCACTTCCCTGACCCAAAAAAGCACACCGTACTATATGCCCCTACCCTCCTCTTTGAAGAGGTTGAGCGGTGTCATATTTCTACTGGGGCTGCTTATTATGAGGGGTTCCCACCATCCCTGTGCTGTGCTGACTTCCTCCTGGGTGTTCTTATTATGAGGGGCTCCCACCATCCCTGTGCTGTGCTGACTTCCTCCTGGGGGTTCTTATTATGAGGGGATCACACCATCCCTGTGCTGTGCTGACTTCCTCCTGGGGCTGCTTACGGTGCTGCTGTCAGCGCTGTATGTCACGGAGCTGCTGTCAGCGCTGTATGTCACGGAGCTGCTGTCAGCGCTGTATGTCACGGAGCTGCTGTCAGCGCTGTATGTCACGGAGCTGCTGTCAGCGCTGTATGTCACGGAGCTGCTGTCAGCGCTGTATGTCACGGAGCTGCTGTCAGCGCTGTATGTCACGGAGCTGCTGTCAGCGCTGTATGTCACGGAGCTGCTGTCAGCGCTGTATGTCACGGAGCTGCTGTCAGCGCTGTATGTCACGGAGCTGCTGTCAGCGCTGTATGTCACGGAGCTGCTGTCAGCGCTGTATGTCACGGTGCTGCTGTCAGCGCTGTATGTCACGGAGCTGCTGTCAGCGCTGTATGTCACGGAGCTGCTGTCAGTGCTGTATGTCACGGAGCTGCTGTCAGCGCTGTATGTCACGGAGCTGCTGTCAGCGCTGTATGTCACGGAGCTGCTGTCAGCGCTGTATGTCACGGTGCTGCTGTCAGCGCTGTATGTCACGGAGCTGCTGTCAGCGCTGTATGTCACGGAGCTGCTGTCAGCGCTGTATGTCACGGAGCTGCTGTCAGCGCTGTATGTCACGGAGCTGCTGTCAGCGCTGTATGTCACGGAGCTGCTGTCAGCGCTGTATGTCACGGTGCTGATGTCAGTGCTCTGTATTACGGTGCTGCTGTCAGTGCTCTGTATCTCCTGCACCCTCTTGTTTGCCTACCCTGGTCCCTGACCTTCCCTCTCCTCCATTGCCTTCATTAGCTCCATAGTCCTGAATTGTCAGAACAATTTCCCAAATAAAAAAAAAATGCTTGTAGTTATCGATCCCAAATTCACCTCATACATGTATTATGCTATTGTCCAGGTGGTGGGACTACGTGCTACCCCCTAATAATTACCCCGTGGCCGCAAATTCGACCTAAAGGTTTGCGAAATTCGCCTCCCATTGAAGTCAATGGAGCCCGCGGCGAACGGTCGTTTTCGCGAACGTTTGTGTCCGTTCGCGTTTCGCGTTCGCGAAACGTCCCGTCGGAAGTTCGTCCATCACTACTCCGACGGACTAATACCGACGCTCGGGCAGCTATTGGCTACTGTCTATGAACTTCCTACGTCGAATCCAGTCGTACGTCATCACGTTCGACTCCGTTGGAGTTTGGTGTGATGGTGTGTGGCCAAGTCCGTTCGGTCGAAAAGTCCGCCAGAACTCCGTCGGAACTCCAGCGGAATTCCGGCGGAACTCCTTTGGAGGTCTGTCAGACTTAATCCCTCTCGTGTGTACGGGGCATAAGGCCCTGTTAGATCTGCATGTTTTAGGACATTGTGGGTGGGTCAGAAGAAACCCTGCTAGCTGGATCTTTGTTGAGGTTTCCAACAAATAAGCTTTACACAGAGTTCAATAGTACTGTATATGAAAATATTGGACTGCTTGAGCCCCCATAGGATTGGTCTTTGGGTCCTCTAAGGCCCAGTTAAATATGCACATTTTAGGACATTGCGGGTGCATCAGAAGAAGCCCTGCTTGCTGTATCTTGGTTGAGATTTCCATAAAATGTGCAATACATAGAGTTCAATAGTATATGAAAAGATTGGAATGCTTGAGCCCCCTTAGGCTTGGTCTTTGGGTCCTCTAAGGTCCTGTTAAATATACACATTTTAGGTACATTGCAGATGCATCAGAGGAAGCTCTGCTTGCTCGACCTTGGTTGAGGTTTCCATGAACTGTGCATTACGCAGAGTTCAATAATAAAAAAATTGATTGTTTGAGCCCTTTTAAGCTTGGTTTTTGGGTCCTCCAATGTCCTGTTAAAATCTGAACATTTTTAGGTACATTATGGGTGCATCAGAAGAAGCCCTGCTTGCTGCATCTTGGTTGAGGTTTCCAGGAAATGTGCAATGCATAGAGTGAAATAGTATATGAAATGATTGGACTGCTTGAGTCCTCTTAGACTTAATCTTTGGGTCCTCTAAAGTCCTGTTAAATCTACACATTTTAGGTACATTGCGGATGCATCAGAAGGAGTCCTGCTTGCTGGATCTTGGTTGAGGTTTCCAGGAAACATGCATGACTATGGTATTAACCATGGCTTGTTACCTGCTATACCAATAAACCCACCCCTTTCATTTAATGACCACACCACACATAACTGGAGTAAACTGACCGTAGCAGACGTTTTATTAACCAAATATAAATGTCCAATAATTAACGTGTCAATAACATTTCAAAACATAACATACATGGACCAGTGGCGTAACTAGAACCTTCAGGGCCCCGATGCAAGAAACCATGAAGGGCCCCCCCTGAACCCCAGCCAGGGCCCTTCCCTCCGAGTCCGGCGGTGGAACTCCAGGGCGTGGTCACAGGTATGACCTTTGTGAGCCCTGTAGTTCCACCACTGGCAGCAGTAGTTTTTTTTATTATTATTTTTTTTTATTTTTAAGTGCCCCATTGGGGGACTGTCCCTAGGCAGGATGGGGTCCCCGTCCCCAGAAGAGATGAGGTCCTTTTCTCCAGGGCAGATGAAGTTACTGCCCCCAGGTGAGAAGGGGCCCCTGTCCCCACGTAAGAAGGGGTCCCTGTCCCCAGGGGGAGATGGAGGGGGTATGTAATGGTGTGTGGGGGATGGGGTCCTCTCACTCACCATGACCAAGCTGTAGGCCGCGCACTCATCCATGTTGGCCTGGGCTCCATCCAGTGTGCTGGACGGGTGATCAGCATATCTCCCAGAAAGACCTTTCATCATCTGTGTATGACGGGGGAGGAGGAGGGCTGGCAGACAAGCCTGCAGTGTCCTCTGGGGGGCTCTTATAGGGCTGCACTGCATCTGTGTGCTTAAAGTTTGTTTACCCGGGAGAAGTATGCAGTGCAGTGTGGGCCGGACTCGGGGAGGCGGGACTCTGGCTGGGGAGAACAGACATCGGACTGAGCGGCAATCCATGGAGCAGGAGAGGGGTACTCTGAGGAGCCGGCCGAGGACACAGGTCATGCGGGGAATGCACAACTAAAGAGCAGCCAGTGCGATAGTTGAGCATGGAGCTCTGCTAGTCACCCTCCACCTCCAGCCACCCGTGTGCATGGTGCACTGGTACCCCTAGCTGCCTATGCTGCTGCCGGCCATATGTAGAGGGGGCTGCATGGGCCCCCTGCATCACAGGGCCCGGTTGCGGTCGCAACTGCTGCACCCCCTATAGTTACGCCCTGCATGGAGCCCAGGGTCCCAATAGGCATAAAACCAGAACCGTACCTGCTAGTCACTTCTCAAGGCCTCCAGTCGCAAAACTACCGTCCCGGAGCCGTACCTCAGACAGGTCCCTACACCATACCTTTTAAGTGCCCATATGACCTAAAGGGACCTTGCACCCCACCAAGTACACCACCTGCTCCCAAGGACTCTAAAGTCCCCCAAAACAAAACACGAAAAAAAAATGGAGCGTCTGTTTTTTTCTGGGCTTACCGATTACCTCCTCCGGCTCGTAACTCGTCGTTCTTGTTAGGGGTTCTTGAGGTTGATGGCCCAGTAACTGCAGAGACCGACACTTAAATTCCTTTTTAGAGTTTTTATTTGCACAAAACAGTTGAACAAAACTCAGTCTCTAAGTTGGGAATAGAAGGTATAAGGATGAAGCATAGCTCAGGTACTTTGGAACTGCTGACCTTAATAAAAGTCTCTCTTTACATAATCCAGGGAATAGCTTCTCACAACTGGATTCTTTAACTGTTGGATAAATCCTTGTTTATGGATACTAGCAGCCAACAAGTGATTTTACATGACCAATGCATTAGGGACATACCTCTCCATACTTTCTACCCTGGTAATTAACCTTCTTTTACTTTATATAATCCCAATAACCGTTATTCTATACATTTTCCCTTATCCCAATAAACATGCCACACAGGAGTTTGGAGTATAACTGGCCATAGCAGCCTTTTATTAACACTCTTCAAACCAATAACTTAAATAACTTTATTAAATATATCTATATATATATATAACACTTTTTGGTAACGGCAATTTTAACGAACTCCCAGTCAGTTGGTCTTTGACGGTACCACGCTCCACCTTTTAAACATAACCTTTTACCATTACACTGCGGGACCACCTTTTAACCATACTAGGCCTCCGGCCGTTTATAAGCCTGGAGACAACCACCTACCCGCAATGCCACCAAATCCCGTATCCAGCCTACCCTTCCGCTGTGATACACCAAAAAAGGGGAGGGGCCATATCCCTATGAGCTCCCCCCCTACATTTCCATCATCTGTTTCCTTTTTTGCCCCATCAAAGACCAAGAGACACCGCCGCTACAGCTGCTATGACGACCTTCAGCACCGAACCTGCAAGAAAGAAAAACACAAACAACAGAACGACCACAACACCAATGACACCTCATCACTTTTTTTTTTTTTTTTTTTTAATTATGGGACGGGTGGGTGGGCAACTCTTTTTTTTCTTCTGCGCCGCGCTGCCGTGTCAGCTCCTCCCCTTCCTTTAAATAACGCTCCGCCCCCCTTCCATTCTTTTTCTCCGGCCCCACCCCATTACCTCACCTCCTTACCTTAACCCTTTCCGCTCTTCCCCTCAGCCTTCGTCATGTCCGGCCCTCCTCCCAGCCTCTGGCTTAGTTCCGTGCCTCTCTTTAGCAAAGTCTCTGCCACAGACTTGGTTGTAACACTTTAGATGCTCACAGGAACTTAGTTGCAAGCGAAAGGATAGAGATAGGAACTTTCCTACTGTACCAGTATCTTGCAGCCGGTCCGGCGAAACCGTAAGAAATGCGGATTCAATTAGTGTCCATAACAGCTCAGCTTCCAGGCTCTTACCGAGCAGCCAGCCTCGTGCGTGGCCCTCTTACGGAAGAGTCCTCCCCTGGTTGCATGTAGAGTTGCTGGGCCTCTCCAAACCCAAGACGGCACCGGAGCACCTTAGAATCCTCCTTCCAGTTACTGTGCCTCGGACTAACCAGTTCAGAGGCTCGGAAAATGGATGGATCCGCACCCCAGGCCATGAGGGCCTCTGGGGGCTGGTCAGGAGGACCAGGACCACGGAGTCAGCAACAACTTTTGTATCCGAACCCCAGAACCACGTGACTTCAGCACCTTAAGTACCCTCTCCCGGAATACACAGGGGAAACAAACGCGCCCACTGATTGGCTCAGAGAGAGAGAGAGATTGGTACCCAATGCGTCCAACCAGACTGCGTTCCAATGCCTGTCACAGGTGCAAACCCCTCCTATGACCAGGCAGAACATTAGTACAGCCCAGCCAAACTGATGCCAAAACACAATTTTACACAATTAACCCCAAGACTCAACTACAGTCTTGGGAAAAAAAACTAAATTTACAGACATAGCGCGTACTCATCAGGAGTACCGGCCTTACATTTTATTGTATTAGTATTATTATTTTATTATTATTATTATTTTATTATTATTATTATTTTTGTTCAGTCCGTCAGCAGTCCCCACCCCCCCCCCCAAAAAAAAAGCGTTAAAAAAATTGTTGCCCAAATCTCGCGTGGCATAAAAAGTTGCAACGACCGCCATTTTATTCCCCAGAGCGTCTGCTAGAAAAAAAAAAAAAGAGGATTTTTACATGTAGGAGAGGAGTGCCAGAATAGGCCTTGGTATGGAAGAGGTTAAGTAGTTAAATTATTACTAATAATCAAATGCAGATCATTTAATACGATGCATGTGGATACATTTATATGGTCCTACCGTTACAACCGGCAAGCGGTATTGGTGATGCGGCCTGCGGTGAAATTAAGTTTGACACCCCTGATATAAAATATCACTTATGGATAGATTAACCCTTTGATCTATCTATCTATCTATCTATCTATCTATCTATCTATCTATCTATCTATCTATCTATCTATCTATCTATCGATATCTATAGCTATCTATCTATCTACTGTATATCTATATCTATAGCTATATCTATAGCTATCTATCTATCTACTGTATATCTATATCTATAGCTATATCTATAGCTATCTATCTATCTACTGTATATCTATATCTATAGCTATATCTATAGCTATCTATCTATCTATCTATCTATCTATCTATCTATCTATCTATCTATCTATCTACTGTATATCTATATCTATAGCTATATCTATAGCTATCTATCTATCTATCTATCTATCTATCTATCTATCTATCTATCTATCTATCTATCTATAGCTATCTATCTATCTATCTATCTATCTATCTATCTATAGATAGATAGATAGATAGATAGCTATAGATATAGATAGATAGATAGATAGATAGATAGATAGAGAGATAGATAGATAGATAGATAGATAGATAGATATAGATAGATAGATAGATAGATAGATATAGATAGATATAGATAGATATAGATAGATATAGATAGATATAGATAGATATAGATAGAGATAGATAGATAGATAGATAGATAGATAGATAGATAGATAGATAGATAGATATAGATAGATAGATAGATATAGATAGATATAGATAGATATAGATAGATATAGATAGATATAGATAGATATAGATAGAGATAGATAGATAGATAGATAGATAGATAGATAGCTATAGATATAGATAGATATAGATATAGATATAGATAGATATAGATAGATATAGATAGATAGATAGATAGATAGATAGATAGATAGATAGATAGATAGCTATAGATATAGATAGATATATATTTTATATATATATAAAAACAATAATAATAAATAAATAACTAGGCTATCAGCTCCTATGAACAAATTAGAGCGCAAGCTTTTTTGCCCACCGGGGCGTAAAACTGCCCCGCTATTATCTTAATGCAGTCGAGCTTCCCACCAGCCGCATTACGCAGGCGGCAGAGACGCGGTTTTAACAGCCAAAAAAACGTCGACCGGCGTGATAAATAAAATCTGTTAATTTAAAATGCTTTCTGTGAGAGGTGTTAAAGTCGGTAGAAGCTCCATTGTGGAAAATAAAATCCGATAATTGAAAACACCTTTAAATAAATGTTGTGATGCGTCCTGCTGGCGGGAATGGCGGCGGAATACGCTCTTCCGCCAGGCAGGCGGCAAATAATGAAGCGAAGAGCTTTTAGTACACAAATGGAAAAGTTGGTTTTGCTTTATTTATTTATTTATTTATTTATTTATTTTTTTTCCCGGTCGGCAAATGAACTTTCCGTCAGTCCTGTAGGGACTGGATGGAGCTGCGTCAGTCCGCCAAGGCCACCGGGAGAGCACTCAGCTCTTCAAAAAAAAAAAAAAAAAGTTCTGAAAAGACATCCAGTGCTTTTAAATGTGAGCTGAGCGCGGCTCGGAGCGGGAACACGGGACATTAATACGGGTTTGGCCTTGAGAAGTTTTAGTGTGAAGTTTTAGAGTCGGAAATTCGGAAAGACGACCTGACGCTCGCCTCCGACCGATACTGATACTGACGTAATGCAAAAAAGACAACGCTGCAGGATGAAGGTCCGTCATCCTCATAGAAAACAACTACATACATATACGGGGGGGCTTGGGGGGTTGTATCTGTCCATCCAATCCTGAGATTTACCCTGCTCTGCCTCACCGCCCAGCTCTGTCTGGGGTACCTGATTTTTCTCTGCTGCAGTTCAGTAACGCTTACAGCTTTTGTCCCCTCCCCCCAGTCTGCGACTGGACAATGAAAGAAGAAGCAGCACACTCATCAGCTCATCTTTCTGCCACTTCGCTCTCTCCTCCCTATCAGCATGCTCTCTACACTGCAGCACAATGTTTTGGCTCCTTGTGCCGGGTTCTCCTCCTAACCATCTGAGCTCTGCTGTACAATGACTGGACAGTGAATAGAGAAGCAGCAAACTGATGAGCTCATCTCTCAGTAATGCTGCTTTCTCCTCCCATCAGCATGCTCTTTGCACTGTAGCGCAATGCATTGGCTCCTTGTGCTGGTTCTCCTCCTAACTCTGCTGTAAAATGACTGGACAGTGAATAGAGAAGCTGCAAACTGATGAGCCCATCTCTCAGTAATGGCGCTTTCTCCTCCTATCAGCATGCTCTTTACACTGTAGCGCAATGCATTGGCTCCGTGTGCTGCTTCTCCTTCTCGCAGGCTGAGCTCTGCTGTACAATGACTGGACAGTGAATAGAGTAGTGGTAGATTGATGAGCTCATCTTTCTGCCACTCCACTCTCTCCTCCTATCAGCATGCTCTTTACACTGTAGCACAATGCATTGGCTCCTTGTGCTGCTTCTCCTTCTCACAGGCTGAGCTTTTCTGTACAAAGACTGGACAGTGAATAGAGAAGCAGCAAACTGATGAGCTCATCTCTCAGTCACTCCACTCTCTCCTACCTATCAGCATGCTCTTTACACCGCAGCACAATGTTTTGGCTCCTTGCGCTGGTTCTCCTCCTAACCATCTGAGCTCTGATGTACAATGACTGGACAGTGAATAGAGAAGCAGCAAACTGATGAGCTCATCTCTCAGTAATGCTGCTTTCTCCTCCCATCAGCATGCTCTTTGCACTGTACCGCAATGCATTGGCTCCTTGTGCTGGTTCTCCTCCTAACTCTGCTGTAAAATGACTGGACAGTGAATAGAGAAGCTGCAAACTGATGAGCCCATCTCTCAGTAATGGCGCTTTCTCCTCCTATCAGCATGCTCTTTACACTGTAGCGCAATGCATTGGCTCCTTGTGCTGCTTCTCCTTCTCGCAGGCTGAGCTCTGCTGTACAATGACTGGACAGTGAATAGAGTAGTGGTAGATTGATTTGCTCATCTTTCTGCCACTCCACTCTCTCCTCCTATCAGCATGCTCTTTACACTGTAGCACAATGCATTGGCTCCTTGTGCTGCTTCTCCTTCTCACAGGCTGAGCTTTTCTGTACAAAGACTGGACAAAGAATAGAGAAGCAGCAAACTGATGAGCTCATCTCTCAGTCACTCCACTCTCTCCTACCTATCAGCATGCTCTTTACACCGCAGCACAATGTTTTGGCTCCTTGCGCTGGTTCTCCTCCTAACCATCTGAGCTCTGATGTACAATGACTGGACAGTGAATAGAGAAGCAGCAAACTGATGAGCTCCTCTCTCAGCAATGCTGCTTTTTCCTCCTATCAGCATGCTCTTTACACTGTAACACAATGCTTTGGCTCCTTGTGCTGCTTCTCCTTCTCGCAGGTTGAGCTCTGCTGTACAATGACTGAACAGTGAATAGAATAGCGATAGATTGATGAGCTCATCTGTCTGCCACTCCACTCTCTCCTCCTATCAGCATGCTCTTTACCCTGCAGCACAATGTTTTGGCTCCTTGTGCCGGTTCTCCTCCTAACCATCTAAGCTCTGATGTACAATGACTGGACAGTGAATAGAGAAGCGGGAAACTGATGAGCTCATCTCTCAGTCACTCCGCTCTCTCATACCTATCGGCATGCTCTTTACACTGCAGCACAATGTTTTGGCTCCTTGTGCCGGTTCTCCTCCTAACCATCTAAGCTCTGATGCACAATGACTGGACAGTGAATAGAGAAGCGGGAAACTGATGAGCTCATCTCAGTCACTGCGCTCTCTCATACCTATCGGCATGCTCTTTACACTGCAGCACAATGCATTGGTTCCTTGTGCTGGTTCTCCTCCTAACCATCTGAACTCTGCTGCAGTTTAGTAACACTTACTGGTCTTGTCCCTCCACTAGTCCTTGAATAGACAATCAAAGAAGAAGCAGTAAACTCATAAGCTCACCTTTCTGTCACTTGACTCTTTCCTCCTAGCTATCAGCATGCTCTTTACACTGCAAGACAATGCATTAGCTCCCCGTGCTGCTTCTCTCTCTCTCTCCACGTCTAAGCTCTGCTGTACAATGACTGGACAGTGAATGGAGAAGCAGCAAACCGATGAGCTCATCTCTCGGTCACTCTGACCTCTCCTACCTATCAGCATGCTATTTACACTGCAGCACAATGCATTGGCTCCTTGTGCTGGTTCTCCTCCTAACTCTGCTGTAAAATGACTGGACAGTGAATAGAGAAGCTGCAAACTGATGAGCCCATCTCTCAGTAATGGCGCTTTCTCCTCCTATCAGCATGCTCTTTACACTGTAGCGCAATGCATTGGCTCCGTGTGCTGCTTCTCCTTCTCGCAGGCTGAGCTCTGCTGTACAATGACTGGACAGTGAATAGAGTAGTGGTAGATTGATGAGCTCATCTTTCTGCCACTCCACTCTCTCCTCCTATCAGCATGCTCTTTACACTGTAGCACAATGCATTGGCTCCTTGTGCTGCTTCTCCTTCTCACAGGCTGAGCTTTTCTGTACAAAGACTGGACAGTGAATAGAGAAGCAGCAAACTGATGAGCTCATCTCTCAGTCACTCCACTCTCTCCTACCTATCAGCATGCTCTTTACACCGCAGCACAATGTTTTGGCTCCTTGCGCTGGTTCTCCTCCTAACCATCTGAGCTCTGATGTACAATGACTGGACAGTGAATAGAGAAGCAGCAAACTGATGAGCTCATCTCTCAGTAATGCTGCTTTCTCCTCCCATCAGCATGCTCTTTGCACTGTACCGCAATGCATTGGCTCCTTGTGCTGGTTCTCCTCCTAACTCTGCTGTAAAATGACTGGACAGTGAATAGAGAAGCTGCAAACTGATGAGCCCATCTCTCAGTAATGGCGCTTTCTCCTCCTATCAGCATGCTCTTTACACTGTAGCGCAATGCATTGGCTCCTTGTGCTGCTTCTCCTTCTCGCAGGCTGAGCTCTGCTGTACAATGACTGGACAGTGAATAGAGTAGTGGTAGATTGATTTGCTCATCTTTCTGCCACTCCACTCTCTCCTCCTATCAGCATGCTCTTTACACTGTAGCACAATGCATTGGCTCCTTGTGCTGCTTCTCCTTCTCACAGGCTGAGCTTTTCTGTACAAAGACTGGACAAAGAATAGAGAAGCAGCAAACTGATGAGCTCATCTCTCAGTCACTCCACTCTCTCCTACCTATCAGCATGCTCTTTACACCGCAGCACAATGTTTTGGCTCCTTGCGCTGGTTCTCCTCCTAACCATCTGAGCTCTGATGTACAATGACTGGACAGTGAATAGAGAAGCAGCAAACTGATGAGCTCCTCTCTCAGCAATGCTGCTTTTTCCTCCTATCAGCATGCTCTTTACACTGTAACACAATGCTTTGGCTCCTTGTGCTGCTTCTCCTTCTCGCAGGTTGAGCTCTGCTGTACAATGACTGAACAGTGAATAGAATAGCGATAGATTGATGAGCTCATCTGTCTGCCACTCCACTCTCTCCTCCTATCAGCATGCTCTTTACCCTGCAGCACAATGTTTTGGCTCCTTGTGCCGGTTCTCCTCCTAACCATCTAAGCTCTGATGTACAATGACTGGACAGTGAATAGAGAAGCGGGAAACTGATGAGCTCATCTCTCAGTCACTCCGCTCTCTCATACCTATCGGCATGCTCTTTACACTGCAGCACAATGTTTTGGCTCCTTGTGCCGGTTCTCCTCCTAACCATCTAAGCTCTGATGTACAATGACTGGACAGTGAATAGAGAAGCGGGAAACTGATGAGCTCATCTCTCAGTCACTCCGCTCTCTCATACCTATCGGCATGCTCTTTACACTGCAGCACAATGCATTGGTTCCTTGTGCTGGTTCTCCTCCTAACCATCTGAACTCTGCTGCAGTTTAGTAACACTTACTGGACTTGTCCCTCCACTAGTCCTTGAATAGACAATCAAAGAAGAAGCAGTAAACTCATAAGCTCACCTTTCTGTCACTTGACTCTTTCCTCCTAGCTATCAGCATGCTCTTTACACTGCAAGACAATGCATTAGCTCCCCGTGCTGCTTCTCTCTCTCTCTCCACGTCTAAGCTCTGCTGTACAATGACTGGACAGTGAATGGAGAAGCAGCAAACCGATGAGCTCATCTCTCGGTCACTCTGACCTCTCCTACCTATCAGCATGCTATTTACACTGCAGCACAATGCATTGGCTCCTTGTGCTGCTTCTCATCCTAACCGTATTAACTCTGCTGCAGTGTAGCAACACTTAAGCCGCGTACACACGTAGCCGTCTGTCCGACGTATTTAGTCTGGTGGAAGTCCGCCAAACTGTCCGTCGGAATTTTCGAACGGGCTACTTGCCCACACACGGCACTTTTTCAGCGGACTAATACGGCGCACTAAGTCCGCCGTACTAAGTCCGCCGTACTTTCGAAATGAACGGACTCGCCCACACACGCGGAGGAAAGTCCGCTCATTTCGAGCGCGTCTCCAGGTAGGCGGGGCCCGCGAAGGAGACGTCGCCGGCCCCACCGCCTGGTATGGACTTAAAGGGGAACCCCCAACGCCGAAAAAAATCGGCGTGGGAGTCCCCCCAAGTCCACAACAGACCCTTGTCCGAGCACGCTACCCGGCCGGCCAGGAAAGGGGGGCGAGCGAGCGCCCCCCCCCCTCCTTAGCCGTACCAGGCCGCGTGCCCTCAACATGGCGGGTGCCTTGGGGAAGGGGGGGGCCGCGCGGCCCCCCCACCCCAAAGCACCTTGTCCCCATGTTGATGAGGACAAGGGCCTCTTCCCGACAACCCTGGCTGTTGGTTGTCGGGGTCTGCGGGCGGGGGGCTTATCGGAATCCGGGAGCCCCCTTTAATAATTGTCCCTATATAAGTGGCCGCGCAGTGCGTCCCTGGCATTCCGGCCGGAGAGATCGTCGAGGCAACATCTCCTGGAGAAGAAGAAGAAGAACGGAAGGCGGCGGCGGCGGCGGCGGTGACAGAAGACCGGGCCACCGCCTGTAAAAGAGCTATAAGAAGGCGTGGTGGCCCGGCAGAAGAACCGAAGAGGGGGACAAGACCCCCGAAGTCAGGAGAAGAGGCCGGCGGCGAGGAAGAAAGCCGGACTCCTCCGCTAGCAAAAGAGCTACAAGAAGATAGCGGAGGAGTCCGGCGAGAAGACCCCCGAAGACGGAAGACCCCTGGAGCTGTGCAATAAAGTATTTTATCTCGTGTGTTGTGTTTTTTTTGGTACTTTTATTTTACAGGTGAATAGGTAGGGGTACATTGTACCCCATACTCATTCACATAGGGTGGGGGGCCGGTATCCGGGGGCCCCCTTATTAAAGCCCCCCAGCCCGCAGACCCCGACAACCAACGGCCAGGGTTGTCGGGAAGAGGCCCTTGTCCTCATCAACATGGGGACAAGGTGCTTTGGGGTGGGGGGGCTGCGCGGCCCCCCCCCTTCCCCAAGGCACCCCCCATGTTGAGGGCACGCGGCCTGGTACGGCTCAGGAGGGGGGGGGGTGCTCGCTCGCCCCCTTTCCTGGCCGGCCGGGTAGCGTGCTCGGACAAGGGTCTGTTGTGGACTTGGGGGGGACCCCCACGCCGATTTTTTTTGGCGTTGGGGGTTCCCCTTTAAGTCCATACCAGGCGGCGGGGCCAGCGACGTCTCCTTCGCGGGCCCAGCCTACCTGGAGACCCGCTCGAAATGAGCGGACTTTTCTCCGGGCGGGAAAAGACCGCTCATTTCAAAAGTACGGCGGACTGGCACACACACGACCGGATTGTCCGCCGAAATGCGAGTCCGGCGGGAAGATTGTTGTGCAAACCGAAATTCTAAGTCCGCCGTACTGTCGGGTCAAAAAAGTATGCCGGAGGCTACACACGGGGGGATTGTTTGGCGGACTTGAGTTTGCCGGACTTTTCCACCGGATTGTTTGATCGTGTGTACGCGGCATTACAGGTCTTGTCCCCTCCCCCAGTCTGTGACTGGACAATGAAAGAAGAAGCAGCAAACACATATACTCATCTTTCTGCCACTTCACTCTCTGCTCCCTATCAGCATGATCTTTACACTGCAGCACAATATATTGGCTCCTATTCTATTATTTTCTATTCTATTCTGTTTAATTCTATTCTTTTCAAAGTTCAGATTTCACACACACACAGTCTTTGAAGGAAATCAGCAATAGTCAGGAATATGTTTACACTTTGATATTGTTTTCAAACTCGATTTCGTTTTTGATCTCGATTCGGATTTTGAATAGAATTTCAGACGAAATGGCATTTCGTTATTTCAGATTCGTTTAAATTTGTTACTTTTGTAATTCGGATATTCGGATACATTCCAATCTCTAAATAACGAACGTTTAGTCAGAATTTTTTCACAAGCTCTCCAGCAAAATGTATCAGTTTACAGCGGGGGGGGGGGGGGGGTCTCCAAACATTCCAAACAAAGGGATAGCTTACTGTCCTTCAAACTTCAGGGGGGCCCGACTGTGACCAGTGGGAGAAGAAAAGTAACTGATGTCAATGGGCAAAAAGCAATGATCCATCGTTGGTGTCAGTGGGAGAAATTATGCCCCATCGTTGGTGTCATTGGGAGGAATAGTGCCCCATCAATGGTGTCATTGGGAGAAATTGTGCCCCATCATAGGTGTCATTGGGAGGAATAGTGCCCCATCATTAGTGTCATTGGGAGGAATAGTGCCCCATCATTGGTGTCATTGCGAGGAATTGTGCCCCATCATTGGTGTCATTGGGAGGAATATTGCCCCATCATTGGTGTCATTGAAAATAAAAATTGCCCCATAATTGGTGTCATTGGGAGAAATTGTGCCCCATTGTTGGTGTCATTGGGAGGAATATTGCCCCGTCATTGGTGTCATTGAAAATAAAAATTGCCCCATAATTGGTGTCATTGGGAGAAATTGTGCCCCATCATTGGTATCATTGGGAGGAATAGTGCCTCATCCTTGGTGTCATTGGAAGGAATAGTGCCCTATCATTGGTGTCATTGGGAGAAATTGTGCCCCATCGTTGGTGTCATTGGGAGGAATAGTGCCCCATCATTGGTATCATTGGGAGGAATAGTGCCCCATCATTGGTGTCATTGGAAGGAATAGTGCCCCATCATTGGTGTCATTGGGAGAAATTGTGCCCCATCATTGGTGTCATTGGGAGAAATTGTGCCCCATCGTTGGTGTCATTGGGAGGAATAGTGCCCCATCATTGGGAGGAATAGTGCCCCATCGTTGGTGTCATTGGAAGGAATAGTGCCCCATCATTGGGAGGAATAGTGCCCCATCATTGGTGTCATTGGGAGAAATTGTGCCCCATCGTTGGTGTCATTGGGAGGAATAGTGCCCCATCGTTGGTGTCATTGGAAGGAATAGTGCCCCATCATTGGTGTCATTGGGAGAAATTGTGCCCCATCGTTGGTGTCATTGGGAGGAATAGTGCCCCATCATTGGTGTCAGTGGAAGGAATAGTGCCCCATCATTGGTGTAATTTGGAGAAATTGTGCCCCATCATTGGTGTCAGTGGGAGGAATTGTGCCCCATCGTAGATATCAGTGGGAGGAATTGTGCCCCATCGTTGATATCAGTGGATGAAATACCCCAAGCAAAGGGCCACATCTGGGCTTTAGTCTGGAGATCGATATCTCACAAGGCTAAGACAGACCATTTCCCAACTGACAGGGGTGCTTACAATGATCATCATTTATTTATTTATGTAAAACTTTTCTCCCAAAAGGATAAAAAAAAAACTGTTTGCTGTAACCGATTATAAAGTGCGAGCTGGAGTTTGGCTTCGATGTGTTAGTGTATTTAAAGCTGCTAATACATCTACACCCCCCACCCCCCTTTCCGCTAGACTGATAAAGCCGCTGTTGCTGTGCCTCCTGTTCTTATTACTCCAGAGTCTCACAGATACAGGAAGACGTCTTACTGGCCGGATCACCAGGTGAGAACAGAGAGAGGGGGGGGGGAAAGCCGATAAAAGATATGAAAACGAATGCAGCCGCCACATCTAATGATTGCTATGTACCGCACTATCGGACATTTTTGGGGGTTTTGGTGGTTTATAGACTTTAATATTATTTATTTTTTTTGCCTCTTTAGCGCCGACCATCCCCCTTTAATGACACCGCAAAACGGCAGCGATTTGCATTTCCGAAACGCTTCTAATAGTCTAAAGAGCCTTGTTTGCTGGGAAGGTCATCCTGGTTCCTGATTGGCTGTCTTGTAGAACACATTTCCATAAGCCCCGAGATAGAGATCTCCGCATCTCCTTACCCTTTATACACTTTATACACGGGAACTCTTGTAAAGGCATGAAGCTGCGAATCCCGCCATGAATACCAAAAAAACCGCGGCCGCATCTATTTTTTTTTTTTTCTTTTTTTTTAATTCTCGCTGTTTAAATACGGAGTTAGTCGCCGCTCTGCATCAGGGAATTGAAATTTAAAAAAATTTCCCTTTCGCCCGCTTATTGGACGGGAGTTGGAAGGCTGACAGGTGAAGCAGAAAGCCATTTTTCAAGTTAAATGTCAAGTGGTTATATGGCAAAAATATTCCGTCAACGTTAACCACCTCAACGCCGCCCTGACATACAGCATTTCCAATAAAAGGACCCAATCTGATATTTTTTTTTTTTTTAAAGAAAGGCAGATCTCAGCAAAAAAAAAAATGTTTTTATATTATTTATATTTTGATTTTATTTTTTACTTTTAATTATTTTTACCGAAAGCAGTTGGAACCGGCAACTTTATCAGTAAAAAAGTTTTTAAAGCTGAACTCCAGCCTTTACTCCGGTCGTGCGCGGTTGTGCCGGCCTCTCTTCTGGGCTGAAACGGCTCGCTTTGATTTTCGCCGCACACTGTGAGCTTTTCACAATGTGCATTAGAAGCTGCGGCTGGCCCGCTCATTTTTTTTTTCCTGGCTGGAGGATTAGCTAGTCCAGAGGGGGGGGGGGGGCTCCAAACTTTCTAAACAAAGGGACATTTTACTGGCCTTTAGACTTTGGGGCGGGGGGGGGGGGGGGGGGGGGGCTGACTGTGACCATTGGGAGTAGAAACTGTTCTGATATCAGTGTCCCTTCTTTGGTATTAGGGGGAATATTAGCGCCCCATCATTGGTGTCAGTGGGAGGAATAGTGTCCCATCATTGGTGTCAATGGGAGGAATGATGCCCCAACATTGGTGTCAGTGGGAGGAATATTGCCCTATCATTGAAATTAGTGGGAGGAATAGTGCCCCATCATTGGTTTCAGTTGGAGGAATAGTGCCCCATCATTGGTGTCAATGGGAGGAATATTTCCCTATCATTGGTATTCAGTGGGAGGAATAGTGCCCCATCATTGGTATAAGTTGGCAGAATAGTGCCCCATCATTGGTGTCAATGGGAAGAATATTGCCCTATCATTGGTATTAGTGGGAGGAATAGTGCCCCATCATTGGTATAAGTTGGAGGAATAGTGCCCCATCATTGGTGTCATTATGAGGAATAGTGCCCCATCATTGGTGTCAATGGGAGGAATAGTGCCCCATCATTGGTGTCATTGGGAGGAATAGTGCCCCATCATTGGTGTCATTATGAGGAATAGTGCCCCATCATTGGTGTCAATGGGAGGAATAGTGCCCCATCATTGGTGTCATTGGGAGGAATAGTGCCCCAGCATTGGTGTCATTGGGAGGAATAGTGCCCCATCATTGGTGTCATTGGGAGGAATAGTGCCCCATCATTGGTGTCATTGGGAGGAATAGTGCCCCAGCATTGGTGTCATTGGGAGGAATAGTGCCCCATCATTGGTGTCATTGGGAGGAATAGTGCCCCATCATTGGTGTCATTGGGAGGAATAGTGCCCCATCATTGGTGTCATTGGGAGGAATAGTGCCCCATCATTGGTGTCATTGGGAGGAATAGTGCCCCATCATTGGTGTCATTGGGAGGAATAGTGCCCCATCATTGGTGTCATTGGGAGGAATAGTGCCCCATCATTGGTGTCATTGGGAGGAATAGTGCCCCATCATTGGTGTCAATGGGAGGAATAGTGCCCCATCATTGGTGTCATTGGGAGGAATAGTGCCCCATCATTGGTGTCATTGGGAGGAATAGTGCCCCATCATTGGTGTCATTGGGAGGAATAGTGCCCCATCATTGGTGTCATTATGAGGAATAGTGCCCCATCATTGGTGTCATTATGAGGAATAGTGCCCCATCATTGGTGTCATTGGGAGGAATAGTGCCCCATCATTGGTGTCATTATGAGGAATAGTGCCCCATCATTGGTGTCAATGGGAGGAATAGTGCCCCATCATTGGTGTCATTATGAGGAATAGTGCCCCATCATTGGTGTCATTGGGAGGAATAGTGCCCCATCATTGGTGTCATTATGAGGAATAGTGCCCCATCATTGGTGTCATTGGGAGGAATAGTGCCCCATCATTGGTGTCAGTGGGAGGAATAGTGCCCCATCGTTGGTGTCATTGGGAGGAATAGTGCCCCATCATTGGTGTCATTATGAGGAATAGTGCCCCATCATTGGTGTCATTGGGAGGAATAGTGCCCCATCATTGGTGTCATTATGAGGAATAGTGCCCCATCATTGGTGTCATTGGGAGGAATAGTGCCCCAGCATTGGTGTCAGTTGGAGGAATAGTGCCCCATCATTGGTGTCATTGGGAGGAATAGTGCCCCATCATTGGTGTCATTATGAGGAATAGTGCCCCATCATTGGTGTCAATGGGAGGAATAGTGCCCCATCATTGGTGTCATTGGGAGGAATAGTGCCCCATCATTGGTGTCATTATGAGGAATAGTGCCCCATCATTGGTGTCATTGGGAGGAATAGTGCCCCATCATTGGTTTAATTATGAGGAATAGTGCCCCATCATTGGTGTCAATGGGAGGAATGGTGCCCCATCATTGGTGTCATTGGGAGGAATAGTGCCCCATCATTGGTGTCATTGGGAGGAATAGTGCCCCATCATTGGTGTCATTGGGAGGAATAGTGCCCCATCATTGGTGTCATTGGGAGGAATAGTGCCCCATCATTGGTGTCATTGGGAGGAATAGTGTCTCAAAGGCTGGATAAAGGTATGCAAATGGCTGCATTCGGGTTTGGAGACCACTGATCTAGTCCAATCTCCTAAGGGTTGTGTAACTCGCCTTCTAATTCAACTAGCCCTGAAAATGGATGGTGCTTGAGCATCAAGCCCATACCCAGCAGCAGTCACTGGCATCTGAAGAGGTCCCCGGGGGGCAGTGGGCCTGGACGGGACCGCCGCAGGTGCAGATCTTGGTGGTTGTAGAAAATAGTCAAACGAGATCTTTGAAGGCCAGAATGGAGAAGGGTTCCATGGGAACAGCAGTTGAACATGGGTCAGTCAGTGCTGAGAGATAGGTGAACGCAATTCGTAAGGGATGAGCGATGGTCTTCGTCACCCTTGGCCAATCCAAAGGGAGTCCATTTCAGATACCCAAACCCAGAGCGCCATAGATGGGAGCCAGTGTGGCAACGTGACTAGGGTTGTCACCTTTTGTTCAAGTCAAACCCGAACACTTTAGCAGCGCACAGCAAAGAGTCCCCCTTTACATCAGAGTCCACAGAGTTCCCCTTTTACATCTGAACTCGCAGAGTTCTCTTTTACTGTAAGGGGGGGACTCTGCAGACTCTGATGTAAGGGAGACCTCTGGGGACTCTGACATAAGGGATGCTCTGGAAAACCCGATTTAAGGGGGAACACTGAGAACTCTGATGTAGGAAGAAGACTCTAATGTAAGGGGAAACACTGTGGCCTCTGGTGTAAAGGGGAACTCTGATGTAAGGGGTGCTTTGAGAACCCTGATTTACCTTTGTGTACTTACTCAGAGGCAGGGGAGAGAAGGGGGGTGAGACTTCAATCACAGACAGGGATGGATGGTGAGCTCACTCACCCTTTGGCAGCACCTCTCATCCAGATGTATCTGAGGCTGCTTGACTTCAAATTTCCGGCCCCCCACTTTACCTTTTCTGAGGCACAGCACCAGGGAATTGAGTGAGAGAAGACAAAGAGGGGTAGGGGTGGGGTAAGAGGTGCAGATCGAACCCTCTCTCCTCTCCCATCTGTGTGTTTTTTTTTTTTGGGGGGGGGGGGGGGTGTTAGTGTTGCCTTTAGTCAGTCCAGTCTAAATAATGTGTCCGGGTTTCAGACAGTCCGAAACCCAGACACATGATTCCAAACCCGAACTGTCCGGGTGAATCCTGGACAGGTGGCAACCCTAAACGTGACTGACCCCGGAGAAGCCGGATACCAGAGGTTCCCTGGGTACCACAGTCAAGAGGAGCAAATGTGGACATTCCTTCCTTGAGGATACAAAGGTCTATGGCCGGGGAATGTTGTGTTGAGGCCTACGGCAAGGAGCAGAGCACAAGATGGCGGAGGCTTCGGCCTCAACAGAAGGGACAGGGTTCTAGCAGGGCTGGAGCGGTGGTAGGATCTTCTGCTCCTTGCACCGAAACCAGCCAACCACGAAGTGCCACTTATACCTTTGCATTAGCTCTTTTTCCGCAATTAAGGATGGGGGGAGGGGTGCACATTGAATTAGGGGCCTTGCCTGAATTCTAAGGTCCGCTTTAATGATGTATTTCGTTTTTATTACCTGGGGTGCCCCTTTTTAATGTCAGCTCCCCCCGTCCTCAGGAATCACTCAGATCAGAACCCCCCCCTCACCCCATCACTATCTGCTTTTCTAAAAAAAAAAAAAAAACACATTTGTAAGGCGATCCGCCGCAGCCAGTTTGGTTTTTTTCATCCCCTCCTCTTAGCAGAAATATATATTGTAATATCCTGCGCCATACCGTCTACGCTATCTTTAAATAGAGCAATAAAACAAGGAGATGTATCATGTTTATCAGCCGGCTGTGAATCTGGCTCCTTCTCTCGCGGAAGCCGAGATATTTCAATGTAATGTTTGATCAAAACATCAGGAGAAATAAATCAGTCATCAGCGGCCATTGATTTTATTTTCCAGGTGCTGTTTCTCATTCAGTGGGTTTTATAGAAAGATGATTCATGTATTGATGCTTGTTTATTGCGCTATTGGAAACCCAGCCGGTTTTGGTTACACGAGGATCGCCTGCTGCATTCGATAGTCTGGCGTGCGTCTGCTGGGTGCGCGTGGAGTCAGAGCTCAGGGACATGGCGAGTGTAGTGCTATCAGATAGCAGATAATGATGGGGGGGGGAGGGAGGGATGGGATGGATTTTAATACTTATGTAAATCATGCAGGAAAATGCACAAGTTTTCCTGAAAAGCCAAAAAGAATCTCAATGTAAAGTGTATCTGTACTGCCCGCGTCCGTGCTGGATGCCGCTGGATAGACGGCCCAATATTTATTTATTATAGAGCAACAACAATGTTCATAGCACTTTACTTGTAATTACCTAATTCATTTCTTTCTCTCCTCTCTCACTTTCTTTCTTTTCTGGTAAATCATACAGGAAAAGCATGAAAAACAAAAAGTTTTCCTGAAAAGCCAAAAAGGAATCTCATTCTAAAAATGTGTGGTACGGCCTTCATCGGGTTCAAGAATGCCGCTGGATAGATGGGCCGATATTTATTTCTTTATTATAGGAAATTATATAACACCAACAATGTTCAAGGCACTTTACTTTTAATTACCAAATTACTTGTAATTCTCTCTCTCTCCCCCCCTCTCTCTCTCCTCCCCTCCTCTCCCCCCTCTCTCTCTCCTCCCCCCATCTCCCCCCTCTCTCTCTCCCTCCCCTCCTCTTCCCTTCCTCTCCCTCCTCCCTCCCTCTCCTCTCTCCTCCCCCCTCCTCTCCCCCTCCTCTCTCTCTCCTCCCCCCTCTCTCCCCTCCCTCTCTCCTCCTCCCTCTCTCTCTCTCTCCCCTCTCCTTCCCCCGCTCTCTCTCTCTCTCTTTCCTACCTCTCCCCTCTCTCCCTCTCTCTCCTCCCCCCACTCTCTCTCCTCTCTCCCCCTCCTCTCTCCTCTCTCTGTCTCTCTCTCTCTGTCCCCAGCTCTCCCTCTCTCCCCCCGCTCTCTCTCTTGCCTACCTCTCCCCTCTCTCCCTCCCTCTCTCCTCCCCCCTCTCTCCCACCTCCCCCTCTCTCTCTCTCTCTCTCCCCCTTCTCTCTCCCTCTTTCTGTCTCCACTCTCTGTCCCCTCTCTCTCCTCTCCCCCTCTCTCCTTTCCCCCTCCCCTCTCTCTCCTTTCCCCTCTTTCTCCCTCCCCCTCTCCCCTCTCTCTCTCCCTCTCTCTGTCCCTCTCTCCCCTCTCTCTCCCTCTCTCTCCTTTCCCCCTCCCCTCTCTTCTCTCTCTCCCCTCTCTCTCTCTCTCTCATCTTCTCCCCCTTTTCCCTCTCTCCCCCTCTCTCTCATCTCCCCCCTTCTCCCTCTACCCCCCCTCTCTCTCTCCCCCTCCACCCCTCTCTCTCTTTCCCTCTGTCCCCCTCTCTCTCTCCCTCCCCTCTTATCCCCCCTCAGTCTCCCCCCTCTCTCTTCCTCTCTCTCCTTTCCCCCTCCCCTCTCTCTCAGTCTCCCCCCTCTCTCTTCCTCTCTCTCTCCCCCCTCTCTCTTTTCCCCCTCCCCTCTCTCTCCCTTTCCCCCCTCTCTCCCTTTCCCCCCTCTCTCTCTCTCTTTGCCCCCCTTCCCTCTCTCCCCCTCTCTTTCTCCCCCTCTCCATTCTCCCCTCCCCTCCCTATCTCCCCCTCTCCCTCTCCCTCTCTCTCTTTTGCCCCTTTCTTTGTTTGATATTTTTTTATATATTTTTTTATATATATATTTTTTTATATATATTTTAATTATTTCTAACATTGTATTTCTTGCTCTGTGCACAGCAAGTGCCTACAGAGAGATGCACAGTAGATATGTCAGGAATGTATTCCTGTAGGGTTAATATTTATTTATCAATTACAGGTTACATTATACCGTGGATATAAAAAGTCTACACACCCCTGGTAAAGTGGTTGTAAATCCTTTTGTGTGACTTTTACCTTTAGGTGAGCCTAGACTGAGGCTTACCTATAGGTAGTGGAAATATCTCCTAAACAATGCGCCATTTAGGAGATATTGCACTTTCAGTGCGTGGATATCGTCATCGGCGCATGCGCTGTGAAGAGACGGACCTCCGTGCCGTGTCTTCTCCCAGCGAGTGCGTGGGAGTGACGTCACGTGACTCAGACCAGTCACAGAGCCGCGGCCCCCCGGAAGGAAGAGGGAGGAAGATGGACGCAGCCTGCACAGGGGACATCGGAGGCTTAATTTGCAGGTAAGTGTCATATAATGGGCTAGTAGGCGATGCATACTAACTCATTATGCTTTTAATTTGCAGGCCTTGCGGGGAGCAAAAGAGGAGGTAAAACCAATCAGGGTTTAATTCCTCTTTAAAATTGACTAAGGCCCCTGTTCCAGATGAAGAAAAACAGCCCCAGGCACGATTCTGCCACCACCATGCTTCACAGTGGGTATGGTGTTCTTTTGGTGATGTGCAGTGTTGTCTTTTGGAATTATAGCCAAAAAAGTTCAGCCTTGGTTTCATCAGACCAGAACACATTTTCCTGCATGCTTTTGGGAGACTTCAGATGTGTTTTTGCAAAATTTAGCCGGGCTTGGATGTTTTTCTTGGTAAGAAAGGGCTTCCTTCTTGCCACTCTACCCCATAGCCCAGACATATGAAGAATACGTGAGATTGTTGTCACATGTACCACTAGGGTTGCCACCTTTTCTTCAAGTCAAGCCCTAACACTTTTGTGGTGCACAGCAATTTTTTGTATAAACTATACATATATTTTGCTACTAAATAACATTTCTAATCTTATGAAGTTAATAACAAGAGTCCCCCTTTACATCAGAGTCCACAGAGTTCCCATTTTACACCTGAACTCGCAGAGTTCCCTTTCACTGTAAGGGGGGACTCTGCAGACTCTGATGTAAGGGAGACCTCTGGGGCTTCTAACATAAGGGATGCTCTGGGAACCCTGATTTAAGGGTGAACATTGAGAACTCTGATGTACAAAGAGGACGGGGGAGCGAAGGGGGGAGACTTCAGTCACAGACAGGGATGGATGGTGAGCCCACTCACCCCTTAAAGCGGGAGTCCGCCGGGACTCCGCGTTTTTTTTTTTTTTTTTTTAAAGCCAGCAGCTACA
Organism: Lithobates pipiens; assembly: GCF_037356315.1. Taxonomy (NCBI): domain Eukaryota; kingdom Metazoa; phylum Chordata; class Amphibia; order Anura; family Ranidae; genus Lithobates; species Lithobates pipiens. Next base: position 12,377,177 of record NW_027507686.1, on the reverse strand, counting down.
AATACTGCAGCTGCTGACTTTTAAAATAGTGACACTTACCTGTCCAGCGCGCCCGCGATGTCGGCACCCGAAGCCGATCGCTAGGTCGTCTGTCGGGTCCTGCCGCCGCCATCTTGGGTATGGGAATCAGGAAATGGAGCCTTTCGGCTTCATTTCCCGGTTCCCTACTGCGCATGCGCGAATCGCGCTGCGCAATAAGGACGCTCCCCGCTGCCTCTGGGATCTGTGTGTTTCCCAGCAGGCAGCGGGCACTTGCGGAAGGGGGCGGGCACTTGCGGAAAGGGGCGTAAGTTACGCCCCTTTCCGCAGAGAGCTATCCCGGAAGTGGGTGCAGTTACCTGGATTATCCAGGTAACTGCACCCCCCTCCCCCCTGAAAGGTGCCGATTGTGGCACTGGAGGGGGGGAGGGTTCCGATGAGCGGAAGGTCCACTTTAGGGTGGACCTCCGCTTTAACAGTCAGCACCAGATGGATCTGAGGCTGCTGGACTTCAAATTTCCGGCTCCCAATTTCCTTTTCTGAGGCACAGCGCCGGGGATTGGCGTGTGGGCAGACACAGAGGGGTAGGGGTGGAAGAGGTGCAGATCAAGCCCTCTATCCTCTCCCATCTGTATGTGTTTGGGGGGGTTGTTACTGCTGGCTTTAGGGGCTGTGAAAGAGTGTAACAGACACTCTCAGCTGAGACAACCACTGCCAGCAATCCTGCTGAAAAGCCATAGTCCAGTCTAAATAATGTGTCCGGGTTTCAGACAGTCTAAAACCCGGACACATGAACCCAAACCCGAACTGTCCGGGTGAATCCTGGACAGGTGGCAACCCTGTGTACCACACAGCCAGTACTTGCCAGATATTCCTGCAGCTTTCATGTTGCTGTAGGTCTCTTGGCAGCCTCCCTGACCAGTTTTCTTCTCGTCTTTTCATCGATTTTGGAGGGACGTCCAGTTCTTGGTGATGTCACTGCTGTGTCATATTTTCTCCACTTGATGATGACGGTCTTCACTGTGTTCCATGGTATATCTAATGCCTTTGGAAATTCTTTTGTACCCTTCTCCTGACTGATACTTTTTAACAGTGAGATCCCTCTGACGCTTTGGAAGCTCTCTGAAGACCATGGCTTTTGCTGTAGGATGTGACTAAGAAATGTCAGGAAAGACCTACTAGAACAGCTAAACTTTATTTGGGGTTAATCAGAGGCACTTTAAATTATGGCAGGTGTATACAGCTAAATTCCCATTTATAAGAGGGTGTGCACACTTATGCAACCACATTATTTTTTATTTAATTTTTTTACTCCCCCCCCCCCCCCAAAAAAAAAGATTTCAGTTTGTTGTTCAATTGAGTTGTACAGTTTATGGGTCACATTAAGGCCGGGTTCACACTATAGCGATGCGGGAACGCCGCGAATTCGCGGCGTTTTCCCGCATCGCATGACTCCCGCCGGCAGTTCACACTGCCCTATGCGGACGGCTGGGAGTGTCAATGTTATGTTAATGACACCCCCAGATCCGTCCGCATATCGCAGTGCGATCTGCCGACTCGCACAGGAATCGGATCGCATGGTGTGAACCCCCATGCGATCCGATTCTGTTGCGGACCCAAAAAAGGGTCCCGTGCGAGTTTGCTGCGGGAGCGCTGCGAATTCAGCCATACTATCTGTATGGCTGAACTCGCATCGCTACGGAGATCGGATGTGATTTGCTGTGCGAATCACATCCGGATCTCCCCCCGCAGCAGTGTGAACCCAGCCTTAAGGTGGAAAAGGTTCTAAAAAGATTTATCTTTGTCTAATTTTTTTACATCACACACAACCTGACTCTAATATGAAAACTTTGTGGGGGGGGGGGGTGTAGGTTGAGGACTCTGATGTGAAAGGGAGGGGTCTGAGAGCCCTGGGGAATCTGTTGTGAATGGTGGCAAGGGGCTGAGGTCTCTGATGTTAAAGGGGGAACTGGGAGCTCTGATATGAAAGCGAAAGGGGATGGTGGGGACTGAGGACTCTGGTGTGAAAAGTTTGGGGGGGCTCAGAAGTTTGGTGTGAAAGGAGGAACTGGGGACTCTGATTTGACGCGGGGGGCTTCTGATGTGACGGGGGGCTTCTAATGTGGCAGGGGACTTCTGATGTGATGGGGGCTTCTGATGTGATGGGGGCTTCTGATGTGGCGGGGGGCTTCTGATGTGTTGGGGGGGCTTTTGATGTGACGGGGGCTTCTGATGTGTCGGGGGGCTTCTGATGTGACCGGGGGACTTCTGATGTGGCCGGGGGACTTCTGATGTGGCCAGGGGGCTTCTGTTGTGTCGGGGGGCTTTTGATGTGGCCGGGGGACTGCTGATGTGACGGGGGCTTCTGATGTGATGGGGGGACTTCTGATGTGACTGAGGGGCTTCTGATGCGATGGGGGCTTCTGATGTGGCGGGGGGCTTCTGATGTGTTGGGGGGCTTTTGATTTGATGGGGGCTTCAGATGTCTCGGGGTGGGGCTTCTGATGTGGCCAGGGGACTTCTGATATGATGGAGGCTTTTGATGTGTCGGGGGGCTTCTGATGTGGCCAGGGGACTTCTGTTGTGGCCGGGGGGCTTCTGATGTGTTGGGGGGCTTCTGATGTGTCGGGGGGCTTCTGATGTCTCGAGGGGCTTCTGATGTGGCGGGGGGCTTCTGATGTGTTGGGGGGGCTTTTGATGTGACGGGGCTTCTGATGTCTCAGGGGGCTTCTGATGTCTCAGGGGGCTTCTGATGTGACAGGGGGACTTCTGATGTGACAGGGGGACTTCTGATGTGACGGGAAGACTTCTGATGTGACGGGGGGGCTTCTGATGTGATGGGGGCTTCTGATGTTTCAGGGGGCTTCTGATGTGGCCAGGGGACTTCTGATGTGACGGGGGGGGCTTCTGATGTGACCGGGGACTTCTGATGTGACAGGGGGACTTCTGATGTGACGGGGAGACTTCTGATGTGACGGGGGGGCTTCTGATGTGACGGGGGGGCTTCTGATGTGACGGGGGGGCTTCTGATGTGACGGGGGCTTCTGATGTGATGAGAGGACTTATGATTTGTCAGGGGGGCTTCTGATGTGATAGCGGGGGCTTCTGATGTGATGGGTGGGCTTCTGATGGGACGGTGGGATTCTATTTTGAACTGGGGTTCCTCAAGTTTTTTATTTTTATTTTTTATAATTTTTTAGGGTTGACGTAAATTAAAAAAAAAAAAACGTTGAGAAGCCGTGGCGAAGTCCACTTTACATTTTGCACTATTACTGTCTTCCAGCTTCTGAGTGTGCATAACTGGATCAAATATCGGAGGCAACCATTGGCTTGGAACTCTTCCCTTTCCTCAGACAATCCTCAGCCCGGTAGTGACAGGTCCTCTTTAACGATGCCGGTAATGATTACGACTATAAAGGGCTCGCCATCTCTTCCATGGCCCCCAGCTACAGCCACCAATCAGTGAGTGCGGAGCGCGGGGCTTGACGTGAGAACTTCCAGCGCTCAGCTCCATGTCAGGAGCCGGCAGAGAGGGTGACTATCAGAACCTGATTTAATCTACAGGAAAAAAAAAAAATAGCTCCGAGTGACTTAACCTTTCATGTCCCCCCCCCCCTGTCTACATATACAAATAATTGAAGCTCTTGACCCTGTCGCCGTACATACAACTGTAAGTACAACGCTGACATTTGGAGTCCCAATACCCCTCCGAGCCTTTTTTTTTTTTTTTTTTTTTCCTGTGCTAATTTTCTGTTTCAATAATCTGTTGGAGGTAAGAAAAAAATAAAAAATAAAAAAAAATCCAGAACCGGGGAAAGCGGCATGAATGATTAATGCTGTCAAGCCAAAAGAACGTATTTAGAGAAATCCATAAATCTGTTATTTGTGACATTTTAAAGCAGAGAGAGAGAGAGAGGAAGGCTTGTTGGCCCTGACGGCCAATATTACAGAAAAGGAATGGAAAAAAAAAAAATTGATGTAAATAGGTTATTACATAGTAACCCCTCAGGCTGCGACCGCCGAGGTCACGGCGCTACCTGTTAATGACACAGGATTATGGTCACGGGACGGAAGTCGGAGGGCTGAGTGATACAGGTTAATACAAGGGAGCAGGGCCTACCGCACAGTATGCTAAAAACATTTAAAAAAAAAATGTTAGGTATTTTATTCCATCATGTTTTTTTTTTTTTTTCAAGATTGTATTTTTTTTTTTATTTGCTAAAAATTTATTTACTTTATATAATTGTTTATATAATTTTTATTTAAAAATTTAATAAATAATTTGATATTTTATTTAATATTTTACATGTCATTTTTTTTATACTAAACATGCATTTTATTTATATAATTGTTTATATGATTTTAAATACATTTTTAATAAATAATTTGAGATTTTATTTCATATTTTACATGTAATTTTTTTTTTATACTAAAGATGCATTTAATTTATATAATTGTTTATATGATTTTAAATACATTTTTAATAAATATTTTGAGATTTTATTTCATATTTTACATGTAATATTTTTTTTTATATACTAAAGATGCATTTACTTTATATAATTGTTTATATGATTTTAAATACATTTTTAATAAATAATTTGAGATTTTATTTCATATTTTACATGTAATATTTTTTTATACTAAAGATGCATTTAATTTATATAATTGTTTATATGATTTTAAATACATTTTTAATAAATATTTTGAGATTTTATTTCATATTTTACATGTAATTTTTTTTTATACTAAAGATGCATTTAATTTATATAATTGTTTATATGATTTTAAATACATTTTTAATAAATATTTTGAGATTTTATTTCATATTTTAAATGTAATATTTATTTTTACTCTAAAAATGTCTTTCATTTACATAACTGTTTATATGATGTTTATTACATTTTTTATAAATATTTTGAGATTTTATTTAATATTGTAAATATAATTTTTTATACTCTAAATGTATTTTATAGAATTGTTTATATGATGTTTATCATATTTTTAATAAATAATTTGAGATTTTATTATTTTAAATGTAATGATTTTTTTTTCATTAAAATTATATTTAGTTTGATATCAGTGCCCATTGATGCCACTTCATTAGTACCGCTTCATCAGTGCTCATCAGTGCCCATTAATTAGTGCCCATTAATTCTGCCTCATCAGTGCCCATCAGTACAGCCGATCAGTGCCCATCAGTGCAGCCTATCAGTGCCCATCATTGCCACCTATCAGTACCGCCTCATCAGTGCTCATCAGTGAAGCCTATCAGTGCCCTTCAATGCCGCTTCATTAGTACCTCCCCATCAGTGCAGCCTATCAGTGCCCATCATTGCCGCCTCATCAGTGCCCATCAGTACAGCCTATCAATGCCACTTCATCAGTACTAACTCATCAGTGGCCGTCAATGCTGCCTCATCAGTGCCCATCAGTTGCAGCTTATTAGTGTCCATCAAGGCCGCCTCATCAGTGCCCATCAGTAAAGCCTATCAGTGCCCATCAACGCCGCTTCATCAGTGCCGCCTCATCAGTGCCCATCAGTGCATCCTATCAGTGCCCATCAGTGCATCCTATCAGTGCCCATCAATGCTGCTTCATCAGTGCCGCCTAATCAGTGCCCATCAGTGCATCCTATCAGTGCCCATCAATGATGCTTCATCAATGCCCATCAGTGCAGGCTATCAGTGCCCTTCAATGCCACCTCATCAGTGCTGCTTCATCATTGCCCATCAGTAAAGGAGAACAATTACTTTGCTAAATTTTATAACAGACTATGAACATTTATTTATTTTTTTCTCAAAGTTTGTTGGTCTTTATTTGTTTTTTAAGCATAAAATATAAAACCCCAATAACTAATTAGATATCACCAAAAGAAAGCTCTATTTGTGTGAAAAAAAATGACAAAACTTTCATTGGGTACAGTGTTGTTTGACCGCGCAATTGTCATTCAAAGTGTGACGGCGCTGAAAATGGGCCTGGGCAGGAAAGGGGGTAAAAGTGCCCGGTAAGCAAGTGGTTAAACACCCTGCAAGATCACCAAGAGGGGGATTTTTTTTTTTTTTTTTTTTTGTGTTTTTTTTACAACAAAAGCAGAGGTACTCTTTAAGTCTATATCAAAAACTGATCACAGAGTCACACTTACACACCGAGGTCAAAGGTAAGTCTTTACCTCCCTTTTTTTTTTTGACCTTTGATACATTTTAATACAATCACATGACCTCTTGGCCTCTACATGAATGGGGACCAATCTGCCTGGCAGAGCAGCTGGCGGGTCGTTTAGCTGCGTAGGTGCCCTGCTTCCCGGCATAAGGCATTGACCAAACACAAGAGATGCCGGGTCACCCAGAAGTCAACGTCCCCCCCGTCCTCTGCAGGGGCCAATATAAAAATATGTTTCTAGTGAGATTCAATTCCAGAAATTAAAACCTGGGAAAATCATTTGTAACCCTATTATATTTACAACTTTTGGCTTAATCCTTGGATCGCCAGAGGCGCTTGGTTTTGTACGAAAAAAAAACCTTGCTCAGGACAAGGATAATCTGTTCAGCACAAATACATATCGTTCCGCAGATGATGACCAGATGTTAAAAGGGTTTGCAGGCCCTTTCGGCAATCAATAGGTTAGGAGATCAGGCCGGATTGCAGCCTATAAGGATTGATACTTTCTTGTATCTTCCTTTCATTGCAGGATCTAGGACGCATTCGCTTGTCCAACCGAAGAGGCCGCTGACTGTTGTATTTTAATATATGATGCCAAAAAAGCTTTTAGAGGAGTCAAAATACTCGCTATAGCTTATTGATGTCCTTCGTTACAGTGTACAGATGGTCCACAACCATGCATTGTGGTGTCCCAAAAAGGCCTCAGGCCATGCCCAAATGTTTGCTAAGCTCAAGGCCCTACCCCGCTCCAGCTCTGCTAGAACACAGTCCCCACCTGCTGAAGCCAACCCTTCAGCCATCTTGTGCCCTGCTCTTTGCCATAGGCCTCCTCAAACCTATAGACCTTCATCTTCATCTTCACCTTCATATCCTGAAGATGGAAAAAAAGGCCTCAGGCCATGCCCAAATGTTTGCTAAGCTCAAGGCCCTACCCCGCTCCAGCTCTGCTAGAACACAGTCCCCACCTGCTGAAGCCAACCCTTCAGCCATCTTGTCCCCTGCTCTTCGCCATAGGCCTCCTCAAATCCATAGACCTTCATCTTCATCTTCACCTTCATATCCTGAAGATGGAAAAAAAGGCCTCAGGCCATGCCCAAATGTTTGCTAAGCTCAAGGCCCTACCCCGCTCCAGCTCTGCTAGAACACAGTCTCCACCTGCTGACGCCAACCCTTCAGCCATCTTGTCCCCTGCTGTTCGCCATAGGCCTCCTCAAAGCCATAGACCTTCATCTTCATCTTCACCTTCATATCCTGAAGATGGAAAAAAAGGCCTCAGGCCATGCCCAAATGTTTGCTAAGCTCAAGGCCCTACCCCGCTCCAGCTCTGCTAGAACACAGTCCCCACCTGCTGAAGCCAACCCTTCAGCCATCTTGTTCCCTGCTCTTCGCCATAGGCCTCCTCAAAGCCATAGACCTTCATCTTCATCTTCACCTTCATATCCTGAAGATGGAGTGTCCACATGGTCATTAGCCTCACTCTACTTTACTGATGTTGTTCAGGCAATGGCAAGACAGTTACATCACAAAGACATACATTCTGGAGTCATTTGTCATAGTCAATCAAATATGGTGAGCGGTCCGCAGTAGTTACCGGGGAAAGTCCGTGCAGGACCTCAACAACCATCTCCCTACAGTCTCTCATCTGCCCAGGGTCATGAGTACACACGTGACGGTGTTCTCTGTAGACACATCCTAGCTGGGTACATAGCTCCCGGGAACCCTCCCGGGAAGCAGCCTCATACAGGGATCCCTAGCCTGGCCTAAAAGTGCTTTTGCAATCTGCCCTAGCCCCAACCTCCCCAAGGGACAGTCAGGTCCTCCTGCATTAAGAGCCTCCTGCCCTGTCCAGGGCCCACGTGTGTTAGTCACATTCTCATAGTTGGGTGGGTGTAAGGCTCCCATACCCCAAGTCTGTGTCCCCTCCTCACCTAGCTAATATATGGGTGCTGACACACCCCTGACATCAACCATAGGAGGGCTCTAGCTAAATGGGGCCTAACACCTAGTGTCATTACCTGCTGTACAAGACACTATTCTGGTACAGAGCCACCTTGTGGCGAAGTGGCTAACTGCACCCGCCTACATACCTATATACTAATTTGAACATAACACGTCTAATGACCTTTGCATCAAATAAACAAAACTCTGGCTATATAGGAGTTCAATTTCATTAGAGCATTAATATGAAAATCCTGAAAATTTGCCATCATTGAGTCAACTAATCTTGTTCGAAATCCCCTAAAATTTCACCCAGACATGCTATGGAATGGAATCCAGGATGTGTTAAATGGGTTTCTTTGTGCCTAGAACATTTGTTAAGTACCTGTTCGCAGAGCCTGAGATAACGAGGATGGCCTCTTGCGAAGGTTGTATATGAGCACCGCCGGATGTTGAGCCAGGGTAGCAACGTAGAAGGAAAGGCACAAGTACCATGGTGTGGACACTGTGAGAAGGAAACTGGGAGTGCTGGTCTTATGTGGCAAGCACAGGTACAGCTGCTGATGCACTGCGGATGCACCAAGTTCACTTGTTGGAAGAGTCAGGTCCCACACCTGGTTAAGTGATAGCCAAGTGAAAGGACACCAGGACGTAAGCAAAATCGGAGTCAGGAACAGGCAGAAGTCTTCAAAATAGGGCAGCAAGGTACATAGTCAATAGGCAGAAGCGTGGTCAGTAGTCCAGGCCAGAGTCGGTAGCGGATGTAGACAGCAAACATGACCAGGCAAGGGTAATCCGAGAGGAAGGTCAGAGAGGAAGCCAGGTCAGTAACAGGATCAAGGATGTTCATCAGGACTGGATCACAGGAACAGTCAAAAACAAACATCGATTTGACCCCACTAACCTTTAGAAAATAGAACAAGCATTCCAAAACCAAGATTGTTTTAATAAGATTCTACTGGTGTATTGCCAGCTTTATGACATGAGACTCTCCAGCTCCTGTAACATCAGCAATCCTACAAAATAGTGAACTTCCTTATTGGATGAAGAAGTACAATACGTTCCAAAAACAAATCATTTCAAATGAAATTCAACTGGTGTATTGTTGACTTAGACCAGCCTTTTTCAACCAGGATGCCGAGGCACATTGAGGTGCCTCTTAAATTTCTCAGGAGTGCTTTGACAAAAAGCCTAAATATTGCCTCAAATTTCCCAAAAATTGTCAACAAGTCAACAGTTAGATCAAGCCTGCCTTTTTTTTGGTTACACAAAGCCTCAGGTTTTTATTGTGTAGCCTTACAAACTTGGACACCGTGGGGACCAGCTGCCAACTTCCTCACAACTGATACCATCAAAGGTTGATAAAGGAGGACATTGGGTGCCTGAGGACATCCTTGTCTGCCCCACCTCTGTCCATCTCCATCAGCAATGGGGTCACGGTAAACTAAGGGAGAAGAGGAAAGCTAGTCAGTACCAGTGTACCAAGGTATTTTGCATATCACCTCTAATGATGGGTGTCCTACAAGTGTAGGAGCTGCTGCATTATGTAAAACTATGAGCTCAGTTTTACATTTTAGAATGGGGTTCCTTGAGGATGTACATAATTTTAAAGGGTTCCTTGACTGAAAAAAAGGTTGAGAAACACTGGCCTAGACTAACACCTTATAAAAAATAGGCAAAGTGGTCTCATTGACTTCTAATCTGCATTAACGTGTTTACAACACGTGGGTAAAGAGGGCACCTTTCCTGACCTTGACTTAGTGTGGTTACCTATATGTCCTCCTTTTCAACCTTTGATGGTATCAGTTGTGAGGAAGTTGGCAGCTGGTCCCCACGGTGTCCAAGTTTGTAAGGCTACACAATAAAAACCTGAGGCTTTGTGTAACCAAAAAAAAAAAAGGCAGGCTTGATCCAACTGTTGACTTGTTAACAATTTTTGGGAAATTTGAGGCAATATTTAGGCTTTTTGTCAAAGCACTCCTGAGAAATTTAAGAGGCACCTCAATGTGCCTCGGCATCCTGGTTGAAAAAGGCTGGTCTTAGCCCTTGTACACACGGTTGGAGAATCCGTCGGAATGTGTCCTATCGGACCGTTTTGTCGGATAATCCGACTGTGTGTGGTATGTATTGGACTGTTTCAGTCGGAATATCCGTCGGACCAAATTTTCCAGCTTGCTGGAAATATTTTCCGACAAACTGATACGATCGGACATACTCCGATCATGTGTAGAAAATTCCGATCGGACCAAGTGCCACGCATGCTCAGATCAAATTCCTACATCAAAGCTATTGGCTACTAGCCTGAATGTAGTCCCATCGTAAGGAAATAACGTCATCACGTTCTGAACGATCGGATTTTCCGACAACTTTGTCCGACCGTGTGTATGCAACAGTTTCGGACAAGATCCGTCTGACAAAATCCGACGGACCAAATCCGACGGATTTGGTTGTCGGAATCTCCGACCGTGTGTACAAGGGCTAAGTCAACAATACACCAGTTGAATTTCATTTAAAATGATTTGTTTTTGGAATGTATTGTACTTCTTCATCCAAATAAGGAAGTTTTACTATTTTATAGGATTGCTGATGTTACAGGAGCTGGAGAGTCTCATGTCATAAAGCTGGCAATACACCAGCAGAATTTTATTTAAAAAATCTTGGTTTTGGAATACTTGTTCAATTTTCTAACGGTTAGTGGGGTCAAATCGATGTTTGTTTTTTGACTGTTCCTGTTATCCAGTCCTGATGAACATCCTTGATCCTGTTACTGACTTGGCTTCCTCTCTGACCTTCCTCCCTGATTACCCTTGCCTGCTCATTTTTGCTGTCTACATCCGCTACCTATTGCCTTTAGAACATCGAAAACGAAACAAGTGTAGCGCTAACCCCAAAGGAGCCCCTGTAAATGTATCAGTTCTTCCCCAAAGTCAGGGAGGAGGCAGCCAGGCACACAGCTTCAATCCATTAATTCTGGCTCAATAATCAACCTAGGCCTCGGGAATGCCTTTTAGGTGTTTAGTTGTTGAGGAGCTTCAATGGGGTGTAGGGTGATATGGGATACTCCAGATTTACTAAATATTTACAGGATGACACTTCACTTTTCCAAATCTCCCTCTGCTGTCTTTATACAGGAACAAGTAAAGATGGCAGAGGCCGAGCCCCTTTTTAAAAACTATCCACCCGGGAGGATACAGCACACAGTCACTAGAACCCCTGAACTCAGTACTCACAATGTAAATGGATCACCGGATGCCTCTTGCCAGTATCCACTGGACACCAGACCAGGTTCCCAAGTGAGGAATCCCTTGATTAGAAACAGAACGAAATGAAAGAAACAGGCCCCCAGCTCTGCCACATCTGGGACCCCGATGTATGGCTGCTGGGATCAGGATAACTGCGGCAGGTTGGGGTAGTCACCCTCCTCACCCAAACAGGTAGATTCTTTCCAACAATGGCAAGTGGATAGGGTTGCCACCTGTCCAGGATTCACCCGGACAGTTCGGGTTTGGGTTCATGTGTCCAGGTTTCAGACTGTCTTAAACCCGGACACATTATTTAGACTGGACTATGGCTTTTCAGCAGAATTGCTGGCAGTGGTTGTCTCAGCTGAGAGTGTCTGTTACACTCTTTCACAGCCCCTAAAGCCAGCACTAACAAACCACCCCCCCCCAAACACATTCAGATGGGAGAGGAGAGAGGGCTCGACCCCTACCCCTCTGTGTCTGCCTACACTCCAATCCCTGGCGCTGTGCCTCAGAAAAGGAAAGTGGGAGCCAGAAATTTGAAGTCCAGCAGCCTCAGATCCATCTGGTGCTGACTGCTAAGGGGTGAGTGGGCTCACCATCCATCCATCCCTGTCTGTGACTGAAGTCTCCCTCCTTCTCTCTCTTGCCTTTGAGTAAGTACACTAAGGTAAATTAGGGTTCTCAGAGCACCCCTTACATCAGAGTTCCCCTTTACACCAGCGGCCGTAGTGTTTCCCCTTACATTAGAGTCCTCTTCGTTCTCAGTGTTCACCCTTAAATCAGGGTTCCCAGAGCATCCCTTATGTTAGAAGCCCCAGAGGTCTCCCTTACATCAGAGTCTGCAGGGTCCCCCCTTACAGTGAAAAGGAACTGCGAGTTGAGATGTAAAAGGTGAACACTGTGAACTCTGATGTAAAGGGGGACTCTTGTTATTAACTTCATATGATTGGAAATGTTATTTAGTAGCAAAATATATGTATAGTTTATACAGAAAATTGCTGTGCACCACAAAAGTGTTCGGGTTTGACTTGAAGAAAAGGTGGCAACCCTACAAGTGGAAGCGAGACCTCTGCTGCTCTAAATCTCAGGCTGTTTACATCAGGGGTCTCAAACTGGCGGCCCTCCAGCTGTTGCAAAACTACAAGTCCCATGAGGCATTGCAAGGCTGACAGTTACAATCATGGTTACCTCAGGCAGAGGCATGATGGGACTTGTCGTTTTGCAACAGCTGGAGGGCCGCTAGTTGGAGACCCCTGGTTTACATGCTTCTTTAGCCACCCTCTGGCACACCACCCCGGGAATTGGGTACACAATAAATATTCGGGCTGGGATTTGCTCTTCCCAACCATCTATGTTCCAGAAGCCTCTGGAAGACAGGGGAGAGCAAGCAAGCCTGCAGCCTGTGAGATTCAGAACAGTCAAAAGCAATCAACAACTAATCCACTGATTACAGAAGAAGACTAAATTTGCCTGGCGTCCTAGCAACCTAACTAGGAGGGTGCTACACACAGAAAAGAGAACTGACTAAACTACCTAGAAGCTTAAAACACGAATAATTTTTTTATGATTTTTTTTTTGGTTGTTTTTGTATTAAGGCATTGTCTTTTAATCAAATGTCAAAGAGCCTTTTTCATAGTCATCTGTTGGCTAGGTGTGCTGTGGTGCCTTCAAAATTAATGGCACCACAACTCCACCACAACGGAGAGGTTTCTTTTGCTTTTTGTTGTGTCTACAGGACAGGAAGTTGAGGGCAAATTTCTCCAACAGGACACAAAATAAGAATTATTCCCTACGCCACAAAAAGTTTTGACTTTAGATATACTACATTATAATACTTTGCCATGGCTCCTTGTTAATATTTCCCCTTTATTGATATGTACTGTTTCCAGCTGGCCTAGATAATTAACAAGTAAATTATGTCTTTAGAATTGCTTGTTTCCAAGTCTTGGGTTTGTCTACAAGAACTGCAACCTGTTGATGTTTTAAATCATAAACCAGCTTGCATTACTTACCCGGATGACTGATGGATCATGTTTCAAAGTAATTATATAATAGTGTTTGAGCACAATGAAGGCAATTACTTACTGCTGCGATTTATTTCGCAGGCATGGGACATGGAATCTGTTTAATTTCCGAGACCACGTTAGAGGACAGGAAGTTGAACATTATTAAATTGTGAAGATGAGAAAGAAGTTCTGAAGATATTCATAACATTCGAAGGACGGAAGCAGGACAACGTGGACGCCGCATGGTGGCTTTGTCTAAAGCAGGGGTATCCAAACGTTCTAAACAAAGGGCCAGTTTACTGTACTTCCAACTTTTGGGGGGCTGGACTGTAGCTAGTGGGAGTAGAAATTGTCCTGGCATCAGTGGGAGAAAACAATGCATCTTTGGCATTAGTGGTAGGCAGGGCAGGACTTAGGGTGGTGGGGGCCCCTGGGCTTGAGTCACTTTCGAGCCCTACCTTCTATACATTACCGTATTTATCGGCATATAACAGGCGCCGGTGTATAACACGCACCCCAAATTTAGGAGGGAATTTTAAGGAAAAAACTTTTAGGAGGGAAGTCTAAGGAAAAAAACTTACATTTAAATGCCCATCAATGCAGCCTTATCAGTGTCCATCTGCAGCCTTGTCCAGTGTCATTTGCAGCCTTGTCATTGCAGTCTTGAAGCTTAAAAATGTGTATCTTGGCGGTTCTCGGGTCCTCTTGGCGGTTCTCGGGTCCTCTTGGCGGTTCTCGGGTCCTCTTGGCGGTTCTCGGGTCCTCTTGGTGGTTCTCGGGTCCTCTTGGCGGTTCTCAGGTCCTCTCGCAGTCCCAAGAGGAGCCGAGAGTAGCCGAGTGTACTCGGCTCGGCTCACAGTCATGCCCAGTCCCTGTGTTATGTCCATCATAGGGTGGGACTGGGCGTGACTGTGAGTGGTGCCGAGCCGAGTACACTCGGCTATGTATCTCAGCGGGGCCCCCTATTGGACAGGGCCCATGGGCTTGAGCCCAGTCAAGCCCAATGGTAAGTCCTGCCCTGGTGGTAGGTATAGTGCCCCTTTGTTGGCAACGGCAACGGTAATAGTGCTCTGTCGTTGGTATCAGTGGGAAGAAAAGTGCCCCATCATTGGTGTCAGTGGGAGGATTAGTGACCCACCATTGATCAGTGGAAACATTAGTGACCAACCAATGGTATCAGTTGGAGAAATAGTGACCCATTGGTATCAGTGGGAGAAAAATTGACCCACCATTACTGTGAGTGGGAGGGATCCTTCCCATTATTGGTATCAGCTTGAGGACTAGTGTCCCATCGTTGGTGTCAGTGGGACAAATAGTGCCCCATTGTTGATGTCAGAAATGAGATTTATGCCCCATTGTTGGTGTCAGTGGGAGGAATAGTGTCTTGTATCAGTGGGAGGAAAAGTGCTCCAATAAAGACAAGCCAAGGGTCACATCTGGAACCCAAGCCTCAGTTTGGAGACCACTGGTATAAAGCATAGTACATTTTAGTTAATTGTGCACTTCCACCCTTGTAGTAACAATTTGGGGTAAGCCATTTTCTGTTCCAGCATTTTGATATTCCAGTACACAGAGCATCTCTATAAAGACATGGTTTGACGGGGTTGAGTATGAAGCAACTCTAATGGCCTGCACAAAGTCCTGAAACCTACTAAACACCTTTGAGATGGTGGAATACATGGGCATGCAAATTGTGAGCCAGATCGTCTTCTCAAACATCAGTACCTGACCTCACAAATGTTCTTTTGGGCATAAACCCCAACAGAAAACCTCCAAACGTACAAAAAAGTGGCAAACACCCCAACCTGTAACTAGCCTTTGCAGCAAGGTGCACATTGAAGGGCACGGCATGTTTGTTTGCGACAACCTCCAAAATCTTGTGGAAAGCCTTCCCAGAAAGGTGGAGACTGTTATAGCTGAAAACAGGGCCTTTCATGTTGTCAGGCATTATCTGGTGGCATTGTGATCTTCAGACCTGAAAGATGTAGTTCTGGAGACCACCAGTGAGTGTCTCTCATTAGCCAGCAGGCCCCAGGAATTGGTCTGCATCTGATTCTGGTTGTTGGAAGGGCATTTATCCCCTCTTGTAGCTTTCCACAGTACCTCAGTGTGTGTGCCAGTGTAGCGGTCAGAGGTATAGGAGACCGCAATGCAGGTTTCAAGTACGGGACAGCAGACAAGGAGGCTGAAACAAAAAACCGGCTTTATTAAACAGTAAGATATAATGGCCGGAGGAGGAGGATAACAGTATTAAGAATTCACAGTAGTTTACAGTAAGGCTAACTGGAATGTGATACACAAAATGGCTTTCCCGCCAACACATGCACAGTGATACAGGCTACCCTCTTCTAATATGTCCTGCCTGATTCCCGCTTATCGGGACACGTTTCTACAACGTACTATCTCAGTAGGGACTGTACTATTCCCTATCACAATCCAGCACCGGTGCTCACTCACAGTTTGTTAGACAGCTGGAGGGTCCCTTGTCTTGGCCTCCTTCATGAGGCAGGTGAAGTCCAGTTCCTAGTGCTGCAGCTTGCCCGTCTGGGACGGATGGATGAACACAGATGCGGCCCAAAATCACCACAGCTCTCTCTCTCTGCCCGAGGTGCCCGATCTTTAGCTGGATACTGCGACTCTTTATCCACACAAAGTCTCCCTCTCCTCAGGACAGACTTGACTTTTCCTCAGCTCCGCACAGGAATTCCTCAGCTGCCCACACACTCCTCACAGTTCTCTCTCACTGCCACTTCCTGTTTCCTCTCCTCTGAAGGGTCGGCAGCAACAGTGACATCTTGTGGCTAAACTGGAAATAGCAGGCTGTATATATTATAGATGGAACACAGTGCAATATAGTTCAGTAATCCTAGGGGCTGACCCCTACATGCCTCCCCGCTTAAAGGTGGCCGTCCTCGGCCTTGCTATATAGTCCATGGGGAAGAAAAGGGTTAAATCAATCTTTAACGGCAGCACAACATTGTTCATAATACATACAGTTAGACCAAATAAACTGATCAGCATTGTACCTGTTTGGTGGAACCCCTGCAGTAGACCTACTAGATCTCCGAAGGTCTTGTCTTTCTGTTAGGACTTGTCCTTCCTCCCTTGGAGCTGGTACTGGTTCTATAACAGGGGCTTCATCACGTGCAGAGTCAGGAACAATCCACCAGTCTTCAATATTATTCCCATCGGAAATGACAAATTCTGAGGAAGGGGCAGGGAGTGGTGTCCTCTGTGCAGGTATCCGATCTTCTGACCGACATGGCCGTAGCATATTCCTATGTAGAACCCTTGAAGCCGACTCCCCATTCTCAACACGAACTTCGTAAACTGGACCATTGGGATACACTCTCTTGATCACTTTGTACGGCTGTACCTCCCAACGCTCACTCAACTTGCCTCTGGGCCGTTTCTCTCGAACCAGCACCCGGTCTCCAGGTTGCAACGGAATCTCTTGGATGGGAGGACGGTCAGTATAAGTCTTTTCTTGCAATCTCTGGCCTACTAACCGGCAGATGGTCTGGAGTCGCTTGCGGTGTTCTTTCACCCATGAGGTGGTTGATCGCTCTATCACATCTTCTGGCTGTTCCAAATTCAATTCGACAATTTCTCGTCCGGCTCTACCGAACAGTAGCATGTATGGGGTATAGCCGGTGGTAGTGTGGACACGATTATTGTAGGCCCAGACTAATTCAGGCAGATAGTCTGGCCAGTGTGTCTTTTTGTCCTCCTCTAAGGTCCTCAGCATCTGAAGCAGAGTCCGATTAAAGCGCTCACAGGCCCCATTCCCTTGGGGATGATATGGAGTTGTCCTGGATTTTCCAATGCCATACAGTCGGTGTAACTCCTCCATCACTTTCCCTTGAAAGCATGCTCCTTGATCGGAGTGAATCCGTTTCGGGCATCCATAGACCCGGATGAAATCTTGACAGATGGCCCGAGCTGCAGACTCAGCCGTCTGGTCCCGAGTTGGAGTGACCACTGCAAACTTGGAGAAGTGGTCAATCATGACCAGGCAGTATTGTGGGCCTCTGGCTGACTGTCCCACGAGGAGATAATCTATCAGCAATACCTCCAGCGGTTCCTTGGTCTGTATGGGCTGTATGGGTGCCCTCTGCTCTGTGCTTTTAGTAAGCTCACACACTCTACACTGTCGGCAGACTTCTTCAACTACGACCTCCAGTCGTGGACAATACACATAACGCTGCAGCCACTGGTAAGTTTTGACTGGCCCGAAATGAGCTCCAAATTCATGAGCTTCCCTGGCTATCTCTAGTGCCAGACTCCTTGGTATGACAACCTGCCATCTTGCCTCCAGATCGGCAGGCTGCTGCCACTTGCGGTATAGAACAGCTCCATGAACCTCTAGTCTGTCCCATTGATGTAGAATTGACTTCATCTCAGCATCAAGATCAGCCCTTTCCTCTCTGTCTGGTTTTCTTTGCCGAGCCACCCAACCTTTTATCTGTCGCAGTCCAATGTCTTCATCTTGTATTCGCCCCCATTCCTCATTAGTTCTTGCTAATGCCTTAGGCAGGGACCGGGCCTCCCCGCTTGTCTGTGCTGCGACTGCTGGAGGTGTAAACTTGCGGAAGTCTGGAATTTCATCCTCTTCCTTTTGTTCATCAAGCTCTCCCAATGGAGTTTCAAAAGTAACCCTCGACAGACCATCAGCATTGGTATTCTCTGTAGCAGAGCGATAGCGAATTGAGAAGTCATACTTTGCAAGGCGAGCTGCCCAACGTTGCTCCAGGGCTCCCAGTCTAGCAGTATCCAGATGGGCCAGGGGATTGTTATCAGTCCGTACAAAGATTTTAGCCCCTGTAAGGTAACCGGCAAACTTCTCTGTCATGGCCCACACCAGGGCAAGGAGCTCTAGCCGGAAGGAACTATAGTTATGAGGGTTTCGCTCCGTATCCCGCAGGGACCTACTGGCATAGGCAATCACTCTTTCGTGTCCGTCCTGCATCTGTGACAACACTGCCCCGAGTCCGTAGAGACTACCGTCAGTAGATAAGAAGAATGGTTTGTCAAAATCAGCATAAGCCAAGATGGGGGCCGATGTCAGAGCCTCTTTCAAGGTCAGGAAGGCCTCCTCTTGCTTCTGTCCCCAGGGAACACTTTGACTCTTGGATTGCCCAGCAGTTCCTCTCAAAATCTCATTCAGAGGGCCCGCTATCTTTGCATAGTCTTTGATGAACCGCCGGTAGTAACCAGTCAGACCAAGGAAGGCCTTCAACTCACGCAGCGTTCTAGGCTCCGGCCATTGTTGAATGGCAGCCACTTTATTTTGGGATGGCAGCACCCCGTCTTTGGACACCGTATGGCCTAAGTACTCGATCTCCTTCTTGAAGAGATGACACTTCTTTGGCTTTATCTTCAGGCCATGGGCCCGCAGTCGCTCAAGTACCTGTCCTAATCGGGCCAAGTGTTCTTCAAAAGTAGCAGAGTACACTATAATATCATCCAAGTATATCAGGGTAGCTTCAAAATTTAGATCTCCCAGACATTTTTCCATCAGCCTCTGAAAGGTTCCTGGGGCATTAGACAGCCCAAATGGCATCCTATTAAATTCAAACAGACCCATGGGAAGTATGAATGCTGTCTTTTCCTTGTCTTGTTCAGCCACCGGTACCTGCCAGTATCCACTTGCTAAATCCAAGGTGGAGAAGTATTTAGCCCGCCCTAGGGCTGTTAGGGACTCTTCGATGCGAGGCAGAGGATATGAGTCCCGCACTGTGCACGCATTCAATCTCCGGTAATCCACACAAAATCGAATGGTGCCATCCTTCTTCTTGACAAGCACCACTGGGGCTGCCCAGGGACTTTGACTACCCCGAACCACTCCTGAATCGATCATCTGTTTCAGCAATGTCTTCACCTCTTGATACAACTTGGGTGGAATCTGTCGATATCTCTCTCGGCTTGGGGGAGTGTCCCCCGTCGGTATCTCATGGGTGATAGCATCTGTGCAACCAAAGTCATTGGCATTGCGGGCAAACGCAGCTTGATTCTCCCACAGCATGGTTTCAACTGCTCGTAAATGATCCGGACTTAGAGCTTTCACATCTATCTCCATTTGTTCCAAGATGACTGTCCCATTCCATTCTGGGGTCGGTGCCTCTGCAGGCTTTGCAGTAACTGCCAAGGTCCAAGCAGAATTGCCTATCGGAGCTAGAGTCACTTCTCCCTGACTCAGCACTTCTCCCCGATGTAGGTACACGCGAGCCAGTTCCACTCCTGGCACCAGAGAGACTTCCCGTTGTCCAACGTTTACAGCTCTTATGGGTACTCGTCCATTTTGGACTACTGCCAGTGTCCGGGCCACTAGGACATCCTGACCTAACTCTCCCAGGCCTGCAGGCTCAATGATCACCTCCATACCTTCAAGGTTGCGGGAGGTTCCCACGGGCAAAGTCAGTATAGTCTCCCGATCAGGAGGGAGGGTAAGGGTAGCCCTTCCCGGCACTCGAATATTTCCTACAGACTGATGTACTGGGACACTCTTCTGTGTCCCACAAAACCGGATTAACCGTTGAAATGCCTTTTGCGTTGGTTTGTGTGGAGTGGCATTCTTCCAATAGCCCGGCCCCCTTTTAGTGAACATAATTTGATCCAACTCTCGCAGGATATTCATGCCCATTATCACCGGTACATCTTCTTTGAAGGTTTCAGGGACCAGCAGGATACCTTTTTTTCCAACTTCCTGTCCACACAGACGTACATTCATCCATACGACACCTGTGACAGGGATTTGTTGCTGGTTAGCTGCTGTGACCCGGATCAATGTCCCCTGTTCTGGCTTGGCCAGTGCTTGAAAGTAACGGTTGAAATATGACTGAGGCATGGTCGTTACCTGTGATCCGGTGTCCACTAAACAGTTGACTGGAATGCCTTCAAACTCGGCTCTTATGGTGGGACATCCTGCAACCAGGTGTTCGGAGCTGTGCTGAGTGGCCTGACACTCTACTTCCCCCGCAGTGTGCCTCATTACTGCGGGGGCCTGAAGTTTAACGCCGGCTCTGGGCGTCTAGGCAGGTCCCTCCGGCATTCTCTAGCGAAGTGTCCTTTTTCTCCACACCGCCAGCACTGAGCCTCTCTGCGTTGTTCTCTCTGTCTGTGTGCGGGAGGCGCCCGTAGGCCTGGACTGGCCGAGCTCACTGGAGGATATTGAGGGACTCGGTAGGTGGGAATACGTGGGTAAGGATGCTCTGGTGCAGGAACCATCGAGGCAGTCTGATAAGGTTGTTGTTGCCCCAGATATGCAACCTCAGGGGGGTAGCTCAAATCCATCCGTCTCTCTATTTGCGTCAACTTCTCATGCATGAGACCCAGGGAGCTTTGTAGGTCCTGCACCACTCTAACCAGGACCTCTTCATTCTTCGCAACCCCGAGGGAGGCGGTCTGGGTCCGTATCACTCCAGAGGCATAAATTTCTTCTTTACTTCGCTCCACGGCCTCAGCCAATATTTGCCGAAAATTCAGTGTAGGGTCCACTCTGACTCGTTCCCGTAGGGCTTGTCTCAGGTGAGAGCTGTAGAGTCCCAGGATCAATTGTTCCCTCAGTATCCGGTCTGCGGATCCCATGGCGGTTATCCCGTCTGCCTCTTTTTTCTGTATCTCAGCCAGTACTTCCTGTAGAGCCGTTGCATATTGTGAGACCCCTTCATTTTCCTGCTGTACCCGGTAGAAGAACTTTGCCCGGAGGTGGCCCGCACTAGCTGTTTCACCGTATATTTCTTCTAGAAAGCGCACAATCTCTTTCAAGGTACTGCGCGTAGCTTCCGGTTGTAAGCAAACAGTTTTCCGCGCTTCACCCTCCAGGGCAGCCAAAGCAATTTCCACCTGTAGCTCTGGGCTGACATTGTAAATTCTAGCAACGCTCTGTAATCTCGTCACCCAGTCTGACAGTGACATGTTCTGGCCATCAAATTTTGGCAACAAGTTAAAAAGCATGCCCATAGGGAGGGTCCTTGTAGGGGTTCCACCATTACCTAAGGCATTCACATCAACATCAGGTACGTTGCCTTCAGCCGCCTCCATCTCTGTAACCGTACCCTGCGCGCAGCGCCACTTGTAGCGGTCAGAGGTATAGGAGACCGCAATGCAGGTTTCAAGTACGGGACAGCAGACAAGGAGGCTGAAACAAAAAACCGGCTTTATTAAACAGTAAGATATAATGGCCGGAGGAGGAGGATAACAGTATTAAGAATTCACAGTAGTTTACAGTAAGGCTAACTGGAATGTGATACACAAAATGGCTTTCCCGCCAACACATGCACAGTGATACAGGCTACCCTCTTCTAATATGTCCTGCCTGATTCCCGCTTATCGGGACACGTTTCTACAACGTACTATCTCAGTAGGGACTGTACTATTCCCTATCACAATCCAGCACCGGTGCTCACTCACAGTTTGTTAGACAGCTGGAGGGTCCCTTGTCTTGGCCTCCTTCATGAGGCAGGTGAAGTCCAGTTCCTAGTGCTGCAGCTTGCCCGTCTGGGACGGATGGATGAACACAGATGCGGCCCAAAATCACCACAGCTCTCTCTCTCTGCCCGAGGTGCCCGATCTTTAGCTGGATACTGCGACTCTTTATCCACACAAAGTCTCCCTCTCCTCAGGACAGACTTGACTTTTCCTCAGCTCCGCACAGGAATTCCTCAGCTGCCCACACACTCCTCACAGTTCTCTCTCACTGCCACTTCCTGTTTCCTCTCCTCTGAAGGGTCGGCAGCAACAGTGACATCTTGTGGCTAAACTGGAAATAGCAGGCTGTATATATTATAGATGGAACACAGTGCAATATAGTTCAGTAATCCTAGGGGCTGACCCCTACACCAGACATTTTGATCTTGGTGCCCTAGCCTTGATTCCTTTGCTTCTGCACCTGTTAACCTGACCATTCTGCCTTTACCTGTTCCCCTTGTACCTGATCCTTGCTCTAGCCCCCTTCCTGACCCATCTCATCTGCTGTCCCTTGCACCCCCTGTCTGATCCTGCCTTAACCAATCTCTGCCTTTGTTTTGTATATAGTGTATCATAGTTATTTAGTTTGTTAGGTAGTTTTTAGGTAGATTTCACTTGTTACTTGTGTTTCATTTATGCTTCTTGCTTTGCTTTTGTCTTTTAGACCCCTTTCACTCTGGGGCGCTTTGCAGGCTCTACAGCAATAAAAATAGCGCCTGCAACCCGCCCTGAAAGAGCCATTCCTCACACTCCAGTGTGAAAGTCCGAGGGCTTTCAAATTAAAGCAGGGCGCTGGCAGGATAGTACAGAGCCTTTGCTATTGCTAAAGAGTTTTTTTCATGGGAGAATGTATGTGATTAGCACAGGGCCAATCAGTATTGTCCAGACAGAGGGTCAGGGGTCCTGAAGCCTCACAGGACAGTCAGAGTAGAATGAAAACTCCTACCACAAGCTTTAACCAGACACTGGTAGAAGTCATAAGACTGCTATATACTGCTGATGAGAAAAAGTATTTAGCATTTTATATTCACTAAAATAATTGCATTTCCATGCTCTGTGTACTGTGGGACACCAGATATAGTGAATGAAGGCTCCTGGTTTTAGTAATACTTTAATGCTTTACCAAACAAAATGCTGCGCATATAAACTACTTACAGTTTTAGGAAAACAATAAATGATTTACAGAGTATACATATGCACAAGCTATCTATCATTTCTAGCAAATGAGCATAGAAAAATGTACGCAATGGTTAATACACTATAAGTTACTTAGCTTGAGTTTCTGATGATGGAGTCTTCTACCTTATATCCAGAATCTCTCCAGATTGCTCCTTGCTTCATGGATTCCTGTACTACTACTTTTTCTATTGTGTTTACCACGTGGCTATTTTCAGGTCATTTTCCCTTCCCCCTTCTTCTTGCCAACATCACTTCCTGTTGCATGAGTCCATGAACTAGTCCAACAAGTTCATTAACTTTGAATAGGGGAAGCTTAGCTTCTGAAGCAATACATAGGCATCATTCTATATGTTTTTGCTATAAAAAAAAATCACAAAAATAGCCATAGCAACACACTGTGTCCAATCACTGCATGGGTCAGCAGGGGGTGCTGCCAAACCAGGAAGTACTGTGATCAGGCAGCACAGCAAGGCGCTACTGTGCCGCCCGATCACAGTATATCTTCGGTGAGAGGTTCGGCAATTGGTTATTTCTCCAAAATGGTGAAATGTCACCAAAAATTTCCTGCACATGAAAGCTTTCGATTTGGATTTCATAGAGATGTACGAGTATGTTGCAGTGCATTGCAGTGCTCACAGTATATCTACCTTGAGTGGGTCGGCAAGTGGTTCATTTCTCAGAAATGGTGAAATGTCACCAAAAATTACCAAATTTTCGCAGGAAATTTAGGTGCATGAAAGATCTCAATTTGGCTTTCACAGTGATGTACGAGTATATTGTGGTGCCATGCTGTGCCACACACTTGCAGTATATCTACTGTGTGTAGATCAGCAAGTGGTTAATTTCTCAGAAATGGTGAAATGTCACCAAAAATTACCAATTTTTTCCAGAAATTTTAAGTGTATGAAAGCTCTTGATTTGGGTCTCATAGTGATGTACTGGTACATTATGGTGCCTTGCTGTGCCACCCGATTGCAGTATATTTACTGTTAGCGGTTTGGCAAGTGGTTCATTTCTACAAAATGGTGAAATGTCACCAAAAATTTCCCAATTTTTGCAGAAATTTCAGGCACATGAAAGCTTTCGATTTGGCTTTCATAGTGACGTATGGGTACATTGTGGTGCCTTGCTGTGCCACCCGCTCACACTATATCTACCGTGAGTAGGTCGGCAAGTGGTTCATTTCTCTGAAATGGTGACATGTCACCAAAATTTACCAAATTTTCTAAGAAATTTCAGACGCATGAAAGATCTCGATTTTGCTTTCCCAGTGATGTAGGGGTACAATGTGGTGCCTTGCTGTGCCGCCCACTCGCAGTATATCTACTGTAAGCGGATCGGCAAGTGGTTAATTTCTCCGAAATGGTGAAATGTCACCAAAAACTAGCCAATTTTTGCAGAAATTTCAGTTGCATGAAAGCTCTCAATTTGGTTTTCATACTGTCGTACGGGTTCATCTCGGTGTCTTGCTGTGCCGCCCACTCGCAGTACTGTGAGCGGGTCGGCAAGTGGTTAATTTCTCCGAAATGGTGAAACGTCACCAAAAATTTCCTCAGAAATTTCAGGCTCATTGGCTCATCCCCAGTCTTCGTCTCTGCACTCAACGTGTTAAATGGCTCTTTACAAATTCATAAACTTCTCCCTGAACCACAGCAGCCTCCTGAAGATTAAAGCCAGCTCAATTTCCAAAGGAAGATTTACAAACCCTTAAAAAAAAAAAATGAAAAAAAAAATGCCATCTCCTTTAAAATGTAAACTACCTCCATGAATGCATTTTTGCAAAGTCGCTTTTTTCGGCGCGTGTGTGCGTTCTCAATAATACACTACCTCTTGTGAATTAATTATATGAAATAATGAAAACTCTGAGCCTAACAATCACTGGCACGGAATCAGCTTTGTTAGAATGTTAAGATGCAAAAAATATGCACATTGCTCCAGCCTCCCCATCAGTAATTAAGATAAATGCATCAATTATTAAACATGCAAACATGTCAAGCAAGCATAACTAATTATTTGAGCATGTTAACAGTTGTTTAATGTTAACAAGCAGTGAATTATTAAAGACCCAGGTGTCACATTTTAGATTCCATCAAACGCCGACTTGTAAAAGAGATTGGGAGTTGTGCGGAGATATTTCAGTCAAATAAGCGATAAAGTTCAACTTGTTTCCAATAAAGACAGGAAAGTCATTTGCAAATAATTATGGCAAGTTGCAAGAAAAGTGTCCTGGGTGCGTCGTTTGAATCTTAGATGGGGCCGTGAAGCTTTTCCGTTTTTTGTCACGCGCCTTGTCAACGTTCTTGTGTAAAGTTTATCTTCTTGTACTGCTTTGAAGAGGAAATGGTGTTAAAAGAGACGCTGTCACCTTACAAGGCAGAGGGACAGAGTCTCTACAAAGGGGCAGCGGCGGCTGGTTGTCCATCAGTCTGGGGGGTGGCAGACAGACCTGACCACAGACCCCTCCCCCCCATCGCTCCAGCCTGCCACCTCACACTAACCCCCCCCACCCTCCCGTCGCTCAAGACCACCACCATTGACAACACGATGTCACCTTACAAGGCAGAGGGACAGAGTCTCTACAAAGGGGCAGCGGCGACTGGTTGTCCATCAGTCTGGGGGGTGGCAGACAGACCTGACCACAGACCCCACCCCATCGCTCCAGCCTGCCACCCCACACTAACCCTCCCGTCGCTCGAGCCCACCACCACACACCATTGACAACACCGCCATCACCTTATTACAGCTGTAGCCCCCTAATGTTTAGGCAGGGTTGCTAGTAAATTTACCTGCAAGGTATAGTTGCCTTGGCCAGTTGATGGGAGATCAATTGATTCTACCCTAATTCTGGAATCGCTGCACTTCTCTCTTCTAACACTAAATGGCCGGGTATCTGGCGTCATTAGATAAGACAAGGGCATTACAAGGTCAGATTAGGAATAGATGGGGTATTTCAGCCAATGGGCAAGGATCTTCTTGGGTCCCTCGGCCTGCTGGGAGAGCCTATTTATTTGGGTGAAGTCAGGTGATCGGGGTTCTGTGCCACCTGGACGGCTGTCTCGGTGGACGTGCGTTCTGCTGCCCCGGGCTGCTAGGCTTATTCCGGGGACATTTGGCTAATAGGCTGTCTGAGGGCCTATCCAGAAGCAAGAGAGCAGTGCAGGGTTGGGACTGCAGCTTGCAGTCCAACCAGAAGTGATGGTTCTGCCAGCCGGAGAACCTGTCGTGGTCGGAGGTAGAAGGGAAGCTGTCGCCACTAATTAACCATCCATTCTGTTACCTGGGACCACAGTGAGTAGCTGAAGCAAGTACCAGAACAATATTCTTACCAACTGGTGACAGTGAAGAATTGGGGGGAAACTTCAGCAGTGGTCAGTGGGGTGACGCTGGAAGAGTATCCTGAATGCCAAGCTAGGGACTCAGCTGGGGCGTGGGGCTGACGCTTGAGGAAGATACTCAGTGAGGAGATTGGAAGAACTCAGGAGGATCCGGTGGCAGTGGATCAGCAATCTAGTGAGAGAAACTGGGAGCTCAGTTGAGTGAAGATCTACAAGAGGAGATTGTAGAAGAAGTGAAAGAGTGCATTGCAAACATTGTTAGGAACTGTTCAAGTTTGTTGCCATAGGAGACAGCATGTCTACCCATGCAAATGTGGTGCCCGGCTGGGTGCCTTTCCCTGCATCTCTGTCTACCTATAGAAAGTCTCGAAGTCTGCCAATTAACATTGCAACTACTAAAGGGTGTGCTGGCCCTAACCCTCTCTCCCACAGTTCTGTTTAAGAGAATATGTCTCTTTGCATTCAAGAAGTGTCTGGCGCCCATGAATCTACCTTGCATTACACCCACCACTACACAGAAGGATGTCAGCTGTCCCTAGTTCTGGAGATCACCCTGGCTTCTGGAGGCCCAGGACCTTGCTACAGAGCCATATGCTCTAATAGGCTTTAAAGTAAGGTGGGCTCGGAGCGCATGGCATTGCGCCATGAGCCCACTCAGGTGTTACAACAGCGAATAAATATTCGCTGTTTTAACACTGATCCTTAATCCAGCCAATCAGAAGCAGCTCTGAGACCCGTTTCCCGATTGGCCAAAAAGACAAGACTCCCGATTGGCCGATGAGGAGGAGGGAGAAAACGGAAGTCGCCGATGCCCGTGGAGAGCAGAGAAAGGGAAAGCTGTTACCAGAGCAAGGGAAGCCACTGGTGCATAGATGGGGTAAGTGCACGAGACCCGCCCGCCGACCAACCGACCAAGGGGAGGGGGGGTGGTACTGGTATTGTTTGTAAAAAATAAAAAACCCAGCAGTGATTAAATACCACCAAAAGAAAGCTCTATTTTTGTGAAGAAAAAGATGAAAAATGTGTTTGGGTACAGTTTAGCATGACCGCGCAATTCATTCAATCATTCAATCATTCAAAGTGCTACAGCGCTGAAAGCTGAAAAATGGTCTGGGCAGGAAGGGGGTGTAAGTGCTGGGTAGGCAAGTGGTTAAAGGTATGCCAATGCATTGGGAATGGAAAGTGGATATAGACATATAATTATTCAGGGTGTCTAGTCTAGTCTTTACCTGAATAGTAGTCCCCCCCCCCCCCCACACTTTTGGATGGAGCAGACCTTTTTAGGTAGTCATGATGGTAAGGCTGCAGACAACAACAACAAACCAGAACTGGTTTACATTACAGCTTTATCTTCCTAATGTGTGCACTAAAAAAGGGCATTTTTTACTGTTTGAAAGCAAGCAGCAAATTTTACTCACCTCCGACTATAGGATGAGCATGCAAAAACAAAACCTGAAGACTTCAAAAACCCTACAGCATGGGAGATTATAGCTGTAAGTCTTCAGCTTAGATCAATACTCCAGTAATAGACACACTAGTGTCCTTACATCCATATTTCCTCTGCCTTTCGAACCAAAAAAATGTCTGCATTAGATTGGTGGATGAGGTGATTTACTGAGGTATCAATGAAGGACTCGCCCGGCCTCAGCTCAGCAGCAGAGGAGCTTGGTCATTATGAGCAATGCTGCCAGCTATGATGGATTATTAGGTATAGAGCAGATGGCTGTAAAGTGGCAGTCCACCCAGAATAAATATTTGAGTTCTTTTTTTTTTTTTTGGAAGATTCTAGAAAATTCAGCCACCCAACAATTCCTTCTATTTCTGAGGGGCTTGCTAGGCAATAGGGTTTCCTCTCCTAAACCTGCACACGTATTATAACCAATACAACTTGATTCCTCTTTCCCTTTTAGGTTTCCTTTAAAAAAAAAAAAAAAATCATAAATTTCAAGGAGCAAAACAAGGAGATCATATGAGAAGAAGTCAACAGGGAGCCACCAGACTTCACTCATAGCTTGGATTTTCTCAATGGCAACAACTATTACAAAGCTATGTAAGGTAGTTTCACTTCTTGGACACTCTCAGAAAGTGTCTTTACCTTTCAAGTATCCATGAAATAACCATATCCATAAAATGTTCTACCATCGCATTTTAGGTGGCTACAATGACAGTTGTGAAGGTTGTAACTTGGATGACCCTTTAAAAGACAAGAATCTATTACAGTGCTAAGCAAGGTGG
This sequence comes from Lithobates pipiens, assembly GCF_037356315.1. NCBI lineage: Eukaryota > Metazoa > Chordata > Amphibia > Anura > Ranidae > Lithobates > Lithobates pipiens. Next base: position 12,348,629 of record NW_027507686.1, on the reverse strand, counting down.
TTTTTTTCCTCATACACTCTCAGACCGTGTCTTTACTTTTCAGGTTCCCCTGAAGAAGTCAACAGGGAGCCACCAGACTTCACTCATAGCTTGGATTTCCCCAATGGCAACAACTATTACAAAGCTATGTAAGGTAGTTTCACTTCTCTGACACTCTCAGACAGTGTCTTTACCTTTCAGGTATCCATGAAATAGCCTACCATCGCATTTTAGGTGGATAAAATGACAGTTGTGAAGGTTGTAACTTGGAAGACCCTTTAAAAGACAAGAATCTATTACAGTGCTAACCAAGGTGGTTTTGCTCTTCATACACTCTCAGACCGTGTCTTTACTTTTCAGGTTCTCCTGAAGAAGTCAACAAGGAGCCAACAGACTTCACTCATAGCTTGGATTTCCCCAATGGCAACAACTATTACAAAGCTATGTAAGGTAGTTTCACTTCTCTGACACTCTCAGACAGTGTCTTTACCTTTCAGGTATCCATGAAATAACCATATCCATAAAATGTTCTACCATTGCATTTTAGGTGGCTACAATGACAGTTGTGAAGGTTGTAACTTGGATGACCCTTTAAAAGACAAGAATTTATTACAGTGCTAAGCCAGGTGGTTTCGCTCCCCATACACTCTCAGACCGTGTCTTTACTTTTTGGTTCCCATGAAGAAGTCATCAGGGAGCCACCAGACTTCACTGATAGCTTGTATTTTCTCAATGGCAACAACTATTACAAAGCTATGTAAGGTAGTTTCACTTCTCGGACACTCTCAGACAATGTCTTTACCTTTCAGGTATCCATGAAATAGTCTACCGTCGCATTTTAGGTGGACACAATGACAGTTGTGAAGGTTGTAACTTGGATGACCCTTTAAAAGACAAGAATCTATTACAGTGCTAAGCAAGGTGGTTTTGCTCCTCATACACTCTCAGACAGTGTCTTTACTTTTTGGTTCCCATGAAGAAGTCATCAGGGAGCCACCAGACTTCACTAATAGCTTGGATTTCCCCAATGTCCCCAATCATTAAAAAGCTATGCAAGGTAGTTTCACTTCTCGGACACTCTCAGACAGTGTCTTTACTTTTCAGGTATCCATAAAATAGTCTACCATCGCATTTTTGGTGGACACAATGACAGTTGTGAAGGTTTTAACTTGGATGACCCTTTAAAAGACAAGAATCTATTACAGTGCTAAGCAAGGTGGTTTCGCTCCTCATACACTCTCAGATCGTGTCTTTACTTTTCAGGTTCCCATGAAGAAGTCAACAAGGAGCCAACAGTTTTCACTCATAGCTTGGATTTCCCCAATGTCCCCAATCATTAAAAAGCTAAGCAAGGCGTTCTCACTTCCCATTCACTCTCAGACAGCGTCTTCACAATTTTGGCATCCATAAAATGTTCTACCATTGCATTTTAGGTGGACACAATGACAGTTGTGAAGGTTGTAACTTGGATGACCCTTTAAAAGACAAGAATTTATTACAGTGCTAAGCCAGGTGGTTTCGCTCCCCATACACTCTCAGACCGTGTCTTTACTTTTTGGTTCCCATGAAGAAGTCATCAGGGAGCCACCAGACTTCACTGATAGCTTGTATTTTCTCAATGGCAACAACTATTACAAAGCTATGTAAGGTAGTTTCACTTCTCGGACACTCTCAGACAATGTCTTTACCTTTCAGGTATCCATGAAATAGTCTACCGTCGCATTTTAGGTGGACACAATGACAGTTGTGAAGGTTGTAACTTGGATGACCCTTTAAAAGACAAGAATCTATTACAGTGCTAAGCAAGGTGGTTTCGCTCCTCATACACTCTCAGACCGTGTCTTTACTTTTTGGTTCCCATGAAGAAGTCATCAGGGAGCCACCAGACTTCACTAATAGCTTGGATTTCCCCAATGTCCCCAATCATTAAAAAGCTATGCAAGGTAGTTTCACTTCTCGGACACTCTCAGACAGTGTCTTTACTTTTCAGGTATCCATAAAATAGTCTACCATCGCATTTTTGGTGGACACAATGACAGTTGTGAAGGTTTTAACTTGGATGACCCTTTAAAAGACAAGAATCTATTACAGTGCTAAGCAAGGTGGTTTCGCTCCTCATACACTCTCAGATCGTGTCTTTACTTTTCAGGTTCCCATGAAGAAGTCAACAAGGAGCCAACAGTTTTCACTCATAGCTTGGATTTCCCCAATGTCCCCAATCATTAAAAAGCTAAGCAAGGCGTTCTCACTTCCCATTCACTCTCAGACAGCGTCTTCACAATTTTGGCATCCATAAAATGTTCTACCATTGCATTTTAGGTGGACACAATGACAGTTGTGAAGGTTGTAACTTGGATGACCCTTTAAAAGACAAGAATCTATTACAGTGCTGAGCAAGGTGGTTTCGCTCCTCATACACTCTCAGACCGTGTCTTTACTTTTTCGTTCCCATGAAGAAGTCATCAGGGAGCCACCAGACTTCACTAATAGCTTGGATTTCCCCAATGTTCCCAATCATTAAAAAGCTGTGTAAGGTAGTTTCACTTCTCGGACACTCTCAGACAGTGTCTTTACTTTTCAGGTATCCATGAAATAGTCTACCATCGCATTTTTGGTGGATACAATGACAGTTGTGAAGGTTGTAACTTGGATGACCCTTTAAAAGACAAGAATCTATTACAGTGCTAAGCAAGGTGGTTTCGCTCCTCATGCACTCTCAGACCGTGTCTTTACTTTTCAGGTTCCCATGAAGAAGTCAACAAGGAGCCAACAGACTTCACTCACAGCTTGGATTTCCCCAATGTCCCCAATCATTAAAAAGCTAAGCAAGGCGTTCTCACTTCCTATACACTCGCCGGCAGTGTCTTCACCTTTTAGGCACCCATAAAATGTTCTACTATTGCATTTTAGATGAAGACAATTACGGTTGTGAAGGTGGGTACTTGGATGACCCTTTAAATGACATGAATCTATAACAGTGCTAATCAAGGTGGTCTTGCTCTTCCTACACTTTCAGACAGTGTCTTCACCTTTCAGGTCCCCATGAAAAAGCTAAACAGGGTAGTCTCACTCCTCCTACATTTTCAAACAGTGTCACCATCTTTCGGGTACTCATGAAATAATCTTCTACCATCACAGTTTAAACGGATACAATTGAATCAGAAAATTGGGGAACCATACTAAAATTTTGGAGTCCCAATATGAGGTTTTATTCCAAACACATAATGAACATAACAATCAATGCGTTTCAGGGGTCACAGATGAGGACTCAGACTATAAATAAATTTTAATATCAAAAGTAGCTTGGTAACGTTCAGCAGTTGGTTCATTATGTGTTTGGAATGAAACCTCATTTTGACCTTCAACATTTGGGTGTGGTGCTCCTTTCTTCTTATCCAGTTATTACACTTACATAAGTATAAGCCCTTGTACACACGGTCAGACATTCTGACAACCAAATCTGTTGGATTTTGTCCAACGCATTTTGTCCGAAACTGTTGCATACACACGGTCGGACAAAGTTGTCGGAAAATCCGATCGTACTTAACGTGATGACGTTATTTTGTTACGACGGGACTACGTTCAGGCTAGTAGCCAATAGCTTTGGTGTAGGAATTTAATCTGAGCATGCGTGGCACTTTGTCCGTCGGAGTAGGCTACACATGATCGTAGTATGTCCGATCGGAGCATTTTGTCTGAAAATTTTATGGACAAGTTGGAAAACTTTGTCCGTCGGATGCTCCGACGGAAACAGTCCAATGGAGACCACACACAGTCGGATTATCTGACAAAACAGTCTGATAGGAAACATTCTGTCGGAATCTCCGACCGTGTGTACAAGGGCTAGGAGTTCCTTGGTGTACAGAAGCAGCCAACATATCATCCAGATGCCTTGGGACATTATTAGTATAGTTTTAATAAAACTAATCTCATGTACCAAGGAATATCTATCTAAGGTATGAGCGCCATCAATTCACTACCTTTAGTGAATACAATGACAGTTGGGAAGTGGGTCCATGGGTGACCCTTTAAATGACATTGATTTATTACAGGGCTAAGCAAGGAAGTCTCACTCCTCTTACATTCTTTGACCTTTCTTCGCTTTTTTGATTTCTTGTCAGAGTAAGGGGTCAACAGGATAGGTATACAAGCAGGTCACTCAGGCAGATGACGGGGCTCACTCAAGGTGCGAGGTGTAAGAACTAACCGGTGTTCACCATAGCGCCTGGTGGTGGAGATGGGTTTTGTTGCAGGTTAGTACCAGGTCACGGCCCTCAGGATTGCCCCACCAGGAGATGAGCATGCCAGGGTCCAGTAGTAGATATAGCAGGTAGGGATCGAGCAGAAGCTTAGTCAATAAACAAGCCAAAGCCAAAGGTCGGTAACAAGTATTTGCAAGCTGGGATCAAGCAGAAGCGTAGTCAAGGAACAACCCAAGGGTCTGTAACAAATGGTAACGAGGATATGGCCAGCAGTAGGAGTGACAAGAACAAGATATTGACTGGATAGAGCACAATAATCTGGCAAACAGGAAGTGCAAAGGCAATGCTTAAGTAGGGAGTACATGGGAGGAGGAAAGAGTTCAAGGTTCATGGGAAACAAGGTACAAGGCAAGATTATCTGAGCGATTGTCCAGGAATCTGTCCAGTGGCTCAGCAAGAAGAGACATCACCAGACATCGCAGAGGTCACATGTTCAGACCTGGGTCCTGACATCAGGTCTTCGTGAAATGATCTTCTACAATCACAGTTTAAGTGAGTACAATGGCAGTTGTCAAGGTTGGGCACATGGGTTACCTTTTAAATTACACCAATCTTTTACAGCACTAAGCGAGAAAGTTTCACTCCTCCTACACACTCAGACAGTGCCTTCACCTTTCAGGTTCTCAATGAATGGTTCTTCTCCAATCACAGTTTAAGTGGATACAATGGCAGGTATGAAGGTAGGTACTTGGATGACTCTTTAGATGACATCAATCTATTACAATACTAAGCAAGGAAGTCTCATTCCTCCTACACTCTCAGATGGGGCCTTCACCTTTCCAGTCCAGTGTCCATTAAATGATCTACTCCAATCATAGCGTAAGTGGATACAATGGGAATTGTGAAGATAGGTACTTGGATGATCTATTACAGTACTAAACAAGGAAGTCTCACTCCTTCTACGCCCTCAGATGGTGCCTTCACCCTTTCAGTGCCCATAAAATGATCTTCTCCAATTACAATTTAAGTGGATACGTCAGTTGTAAAGGTAGGTACTTGGATGACCCTTTAAATGACATCAATCTATTACAGCACTAAGCAAGGAAGTCTCACTCCTTCTACGCCCTCAGATGGTGCCTTCACCCTTTCAGTGCCCATGAAATGATCTTCTCCAATTACAATTTAAGTGGATGCAATGGCAGTTGTAAAGGTAGGTACTTGGATGACCCTTTAAATGACATCAATCTATTACAATACTAAGCAAGGAAGTCTCATTCCTCCTACGCCCTCAGATGGTGCCTTCACCCTTTCAGTGCCCATGAAATGATCTTCTCCAATTACAATTTAAGTGGATACAATGGCAGTTGTAAAGGTAGGTACTTGGATGACCCTTTTGAATGACCTCAATCTATTACAGCACTAAGCAAGGAAGTCTCACTCCTTCTACGCCCTCAGATGGTGCCTTCACCCTTTCAGTGCCCATGAAATGATCTTCTCCAATTACAATTTAAGTGGATACAATGGCAGTTGTAAAGGTAGGTACTTGGATGACCCTTTAAATGACATCAATCTATTACAATACTAAGCAAGGAAGTCTCATTCCTCCTACACTCTCAGATGGGGCCTTCACCTTTCCAGTCCAGTGTCCATTAAATGATCTACTCCAATCATAGCGTAAGTGGATACAATGGGAATTGTGAAGATAGGTACTTGGATGATCTATTACAGTACTAAACAAGGAAGTCTCACTCCTTCTACGCCCTCAGATGGTGCCTTCACCCTTTCAGTGCCCATGAAATGATCTTCTCCAATTACAATTTAAGTGGATACATCAGTTGTAAAGGTAGGTACTTGGATGACCCTTTAAATGACATCAATCTATTACAGCGCTAAGCAAGGAAGTCTCACTCCTCCTACCCTCTCAGGCAGTATCTTCACCTTTCCAGCCCCCATGAAATGATCTTCTCCAATCACAGTTTAATGGATAAAATGACAGCTGAGAAAGTGGGACCATGATTTTTTATGAAAACATCATCTACAAGCACGATTTAGGTGAATACGATAAAGACGGTGAAAATGGGTCCATGAACGACCATTTAACTGACGTCAGTCCTGCTACAGTAGCATTCTTTCTTTCACCCTGCTCTCCCAAGGTCATCTCCGAGGTGGTCTTGTGAGTTTTCCGCCGTTGTCCTTCTTCTATTGGCTTGTGCCCTCATGAATCACACCATCCGCACGCTGAACTCCTGGTGCCTCCTGTCCACCCAACCGCCTGACTTCCACCATTTTTCTTCATTTTCACTAACAATTTGGTAATGAAATATTGATTTTTACTTAGATTCAGATAGATGTTATTAAGTTTGCATTGACGAATTGCCCCTTCTCTGTGGCTGGAAGTGCCTCAGTCAAATCCTAAGTGCGCTTCCATATATTGTGATGTATTCATTTGACATATCCGTCACCCTGCGTTGCCTCGATCGGAATTACAAAGTGGAATTAGATGCCGTAATATATTGCGGCGTCGGCTGTTGCGCGCGCTCCCGAAGTTAGTCTTTGTTATAGAATTGTTTAACCAGGTCTTCCTACGTGCTACGAGGAGTTCGAGACACATGAAAATTTGACTGGGGTTTTTAAAGCAATGACATCACCACACTGGTGGCGCCCACCATGACTTCTATCCCACTCCTTCGAGCACCTCTTCTAAAGCTCCCTGTGCTTTTTTAGGAGACACTCCCATTGCAAGCCAGACATCAACTTTCAGGTGGCTGGTGACAACCCCAAGCTTTACTTTTTGTTCTGCACTGTTATTGTATACAGGCTGAAATTGCTTACTATGATTTTACTGCGCACTGTGAGCTTCCCTCAATGTGCATTAGAAACTTCTACAAGTCAGCGAGAGCCTGCCCCATTTCCTAGCTGGAGGACACGCAGCATCGTGTAGCCCTTTCCCCCCAGTCTGCCGGCCCTGGCCCAGCCCTTTCATTCAGTTCTTTCAATTACACTATATTACCAAAAGTACTGGGATGCCTGCCTTTACACGCAGTTGAACTAGCCCTTGGGGTTCAAAGATTAGTTGGTCCACCCACCCTTTGCAGCTATAACAGCTTCAACTCTTCTAGGAAGGCTGCCCACTACGTTTAGGAGTGTGTCTATGGGAATGTTTGACCATTCTTCCAGAAGAGCATTTGTGAGGTCAGGCACTGATGTTGGACAAGAAGGCCTGGCTTGCAGTCTCCGCTCTAATTTATCCCAAAGGTGATCTATCGGGTTGAGTGCAGGCCAGTCAAGTTCCTCCACCCTAAACTCGCTCATCCCTGTCTTTATGGACTTGTCTTTGTGCACTGGTGCGCAGTAATGTTGGAACAGGAAGGGGCCGTCCCCAAACTGTTCCCACAAAGTTGGAAGCATGAAAATGTCCAAAACGTCTTGGTATGCTGACGCCTTAAGAGTTCCCTTCACTGGAACTAAGGGGCCAAGCTAGGGTTGCCACCTGTCCGGGATTCACCCGGACAGTTCGGGTTTGGAATCATGTGTCCGGGTTTCAAACTGCCTGAAACCCGGACACATTATTCAGACTGGACTATGGCCTCCCAGCAGGGTTGCTGACTCCAGTTGCCTAAGCTGAGAGTGTCTGTTACACTCTTTCACACTGCCCAAAACCAGCACTAACAGATCCCCCAACATACAGATGGGAGAGGAGAGAGGGTTCGATCTGCTCCTCTTCCCCCCCACGCCTACCCCTCTGTGTCTGCCACACACTCCAATCCCTGGCACTGTGCCTCAGAAAAGAAAAGTGGGGCCTGTAAATTTGAAGTCTAGCAGCCTCAGACACATCAGGATTAGAGGTGCTGACTGTCAAGGGGTGAGTGAGCTCACCATCCATCCCTGTCTGTGACTGAAGTCCCACCTTCTCCCTCCTGCCTCTGAGTGAGTACACTAAGGTAAATCAGGGTTCTCAGAGAACCCCTTACATCACAGTTCCCCTTTACACCAGAGGCCACGGTGTTCCCCCTTACATCAGAGTCCTCTCCGTAAATCAGAGTACTCAGTGTTCCCCCTTACATCATGGTTCCCAGAGCATCCCTTGTGTTAGAGTCCCCAGAGTTCTCCCTTACATCAGAGTCTGCAGAGTCCCACCTTACAGTGTAAGGGAAGTGTTCGGGTTTGACTTGAAGAAAAGGTGGCAACCCTAGGCCAAGCCCAGGAACCCTGTTCCTCTAGACTTCCTCTACAAAAACAGTGCTGCCATGGAGAGCACCACCTGCAGTGGAGAACGTAGACTGCATCTGCTTACATGTCTGCAATGCACAGGGAGGAACAGAGGCCCAGCGATGACATCACCGATCCTAACATAATATAATCACAAATGAAAATATTTTATTTAAAAAAAGTATTAGCATGTTGATGAGGGGGGGAAGAAGAAACTAGGGAAGGAAAAACATAACCTTCCGCTTTAAGGCCCCATTCACACTAGGTGTAGTGGGAACAACCGTTCCCACATGCAGGGGCGGACTGACAACTCATGGGGCCCCCAGGCAATAGGAGATTATGGGGCCCCCAGGCAATCAGAGATTATAGGGCCGCATTGTACACACACACACACACATACAGTATACAATCACACAGTATACACAGACATGTTTCTATTGGCTGAGAAGGTACCGGAGAGGTGGGGCAGCTTTAATCTCAGGATTTTTAGACCAAAAGGATGTCGGTAAGGGACATTTCAAAGACAGATGTAAAAAAAACACAAATTTTTACTTACTGTCCCTGGTTTTACTGAGGCTACCCTGATGGGGCCCCCTAGTGGCATGGGGCCCTCTGACAGTGCCCGAGTGGCCCAATGGTCAGTCCGCCCCTGCCCACACGTGTTTTTTTTGCGCATTATTTTCAAATTGCACTTAAATAAGCTGCTCTATGCACGATAAATGCGGCAATAAAGTTCATGCGCCAAATTTTGCCACTGAGACAGGTACGTTTAGTGACATTTCGTGCCGTTTTTTCGAGATTTTTGCGTGTTTTGTTGGTCAAGTGAGAAATAATGGCACAGCAAGAGTGCGGCACCTTTTGCCATATTCACGAAAACGTAGACAGAAATGTGCGATTCTGCCCGCATTTTCAGAGTGACCAAGTGTGAATGCAGCCATGTCCAGTATAAGTTGACAACTCTGCCTCTGCTGCACTAATATCCCAAACAATAATATCAACCTTGCCTGATTTTTTTCCTTGCAGGTCTACAGAAAACCTCCACCTTATTTCATAAAGATAAGAAGAGGGGGAGGTCTTCTGTGGTCTACAAGAGAAGAACCCAGGAAGGGCTGAGGACACTGCTTAGAATTCCAGTGCAGCAAAGGATGAGTTGTGGACTCAAAAGTTAGGAGCCCACTGGAACTCTGGTAGATAAAGAGGTATTTTTCTATACTTGCATTATCTTGTCAGGCGACTTAGCCGCCTGACAAGTCGCGCTCCGTTCTGTACTATGGAACCGTTCTAATAGGAGCGACTCAAGTCGCTCCGACTTAGAAAAAGGTTCCTGTAGTGCCCGTTCACACAGGGGCGACGCGACTTGCAGTGCGACTCACAGACGCGACCTGCACACGACTTCAGCGGCGACTTGCAAAATGACTTCTGTATAGAAGTCAATGCAAGTCGCCTGAAGTCGCCCCGAAAATACTACAGGAACCTTTTTCTAAGTCGGAGCGACTTGAGTCGCTCCTATTAGAACGGTTCCATAGTACAGAACGGAGCGTGACTTGTCAGGCGGCTAAGTCGCCTGACAAGTCGCGGTAGTGTGAACGGGCACGTAGTATTTTCGGGGCGACTTCAGGCGACTTGCATTGACTTCTATACAGAAGTCATTTTGCAAGTCGCCGCTGAAGTCGTGTGCAGGTCGCGTCTGTGAGTCGCGCTGCAAGTCGCGTCGCCCCTGTGTGAACGGGCACTAAATATGGGTGTAGCTCCTTGCTCCTGATGAGCAGATGCTATTATTTTTGTAAATTTAAGTTTGTCTAAAGCTGCAGTTTGGCTCAGACTAATTATGTCAAAGTTTTGGTTTGTGTACCAGTTCAGCTGGGTCGTGCTAGTTACCACTTGGCCGTGGGTGTCGCTGTCACCACCAGTAAGTGTTGGAAATGCAACAGGCTGAATGCATTGGGTACCCCTTTTACTCCTGTAGCACTAACCCCCGAAGGAGCTGCTGGTTATTTTTTGGGTTTACCGTTACCTTCCGTTCTCCTTGTTGCACGTCTAGGGGATGTCCCGTGGTAGATGGCCTAGTAACTTGAGACTGACAATAGATCCACTTGAATGGATTTTATTTGCAAAATTCAGACAATTAAACAGTCTTTCAACTTGGGATCAGAGGGTTGGAAAGGAAGTTCAGGTACTCTTAGCCCTTGTACACACGGTCAGATATTCCGATGGACAATGTCCGATAGGACTGTGTTGTCGGATAATCCGACCGTGTGTGGGCTCCGGAGTATCGGAGTATCCGACGGACCAAGTTTTCCAGCTGGGCTATAAAATTTTCCGACAACATGATCCGATCGGACTTTGTCCGATTGTGTGTAGAGAATTCCGATCGGACAAAGTGCCACGCATGCTCAGATCAAATTCCAAGACCAAAGCTATTGGCTACTAGCCTGAACGTAGTCCCGTCGTAACGAAATTACGTCATCACGTTCTGAACAATCGGATTTTCCGACAACTTTGTCCAAGCGTGTGTATACAACAGTTTCGGACAAAATCCTTGTGTACAAGGGCTTAGTGTCAAAGTCAAAAAAACGTTGAAGAACTTGCTTACTTTGACTGCATCCAGAGAATAGCCATTCACAGCTGGATGATCACTCAGGTTGGACAGTTCTTCTCTCACAAGGCCTAGCAGCCAACTTGGTGCTTACTCAGGAACAAGTCTCTGCCACAGACATTGTTGTAAAACCCGTAGGAAAACGAAGTTTGAGAACACTTGTGGGATACCTGGATCTCTCAGCCTGCTTGATGATATCCACAAGACCGAATTCTCTTGGTTACTTCAGCCCTTCCAGGCTCTTGCTAAGAAAACCAACCCATACGTGATGTTCTTCCGAAGAGTCCTCCCCTGGAATGCTTGAAGTCAGCACATCATTCTGGACTGGAAACCCCCCGAACCACATGACGTCCGCATCTTAAATACCCTCTCCCAGAAAGCACAGTGAGAACACCACTCCCACTGGGCAGGCTCAGAGAGAGAGTAACTTAAGCACCTGACCAGACTATAGTTCTATGCCTGCCAGAAGAGACAGTGCCCCCTGTGGCCAGGCTGACATCTCACAGTCCAGTCAGACTGATGCCAATTTAGATAATTGTACCCAAACCAAACTGCAGTTTAGGCAACTTTAACTTTAGAAAAACGCATAGCGCATGCTCTTCAGGAGCCGCCGCTACACTCAGAAATAGCCCGGTGGGAGTGGTTCACCCGCTGTGCATTCTGGGTAAGGGTACTTAAGGTACAGGCTCCATATTTTTGGGGTTCGTTATCCCGACCTCATGGCCCTCCTGACCTGAGGTGTGTGCTGCCTTTCTCTACATCTCGGGGTCGGCTGGCCCGAGGCTTTGCAACTGAAATGGTGGGCCCAAAAGTCTTGAGGCCTACCGATCCAGGGGTGGTCCTGTGCTGTCTTGCCTGCGGGGAGAAGCCAAGCGACTGGAGGATCCAGGGGAGGACTTTTTCAGGAGAGGACCGAGCAGCAAGCCTGGTATCTCTGGAAGAGCCTGGAGACTCAGCTGGAGGACGCATCCCGGGTCACCTATTACACAGTATCGCCGGATCGGCTGAAATAAACTGGAACTGTGTGACAACTCTTTAACTTTACAACAAGTTGCTGGTTTTGTTTTCCCGTAGCAGAGGATTGCACAATGATTCCGTTGAATTGACAAATCTGTGGCAGAGACTTTTGTCTGAGCATCTCACCGGCTGCTAGGTCAGTGGGAGAGGCCTAAGGTTGCTAGATCCAGCCTTTGGAAGCTGTTTGTCCTCTGGATGAAGGAAATACCTCTATCCCGCAATTGCAAAGTACCTGAATCCCCCTTAACCCTCTATCCCTCTATTGCAAAACTTCATGTTCTTTCAAATAAATCTTTGGAAAAAAGACTAATGCCGTGTACACACGATCGGAATTCCGGCCAGAAAAAGACCGATGAGAGCTTTTCATCGGAAAATGCGACCGTGTGTGCGCTCCATCGGAATTTAGCTGTCCCAATTTCCGCCAGCCAAAAATTGATACCATGTTCTCAATTTTCCCGACGGAAAAACTTTCTATCGGTAATTCCGATCGTGTGTATGCAATTCCGACACGCCAACAATCACACATGCTCAGATTCAATTACGAGACAGAAGCTATTGGCTACTGGCTATTGAACTTCCTTTTTCTAGTCATGTCGTATGTGTTGTACGTCACCGCGTTCTAAACAATCGGAATTTGATGTGACCGTGTGTAGGCAAGACAGCTTGAGCCGAATTCTGTCGGAATTCCAATGGGAAAACCATCAGAGCTTTTTCCGACGAGAATTCCGATCGCGTGTCGGAGGTAACATTCTTTAACCACTTGCAGACCGGACCAATTTGCTGGTCAAAGACCAGACCCCTTTTTGCGATTCGGCACTGCGTCGCTTTAACTGACAATTGCGCGGTCGTGCGACGTGGCTCCCAAACAAAATTGACGTCCTTTTTTTCCCACAAATAGAGCTTTCTTCTGGTGGTATTTGATCACCCCTGCGGTTTTTATTTTTTGCGCTATAACCAAAAATAGAGCGACAATTTTGAAAAAAACGCATTATTTTTTACTTTTTGTTATAATAAATATCCCCCAAAAATATATATAAAAACATTTTTTCCCTCAGTTTAGGCCGATACGTATTCTTCTACATATTTTTGGTAAAAAAAATCGCAATAAGCGATTATTGATTGGTTTGCGCAAAAGTTATAGCGTTTACAAAATAGGGATAGTTTTATAGCATTTTTATTAATCATTTTTTATTTTTTTATTTTTTTACTAGTAATGGCGGCGATCAGCGATTTTTATTGTGACTGCGACATTATGGAGGACACATCGGACATTTTTGACACATTTTTGGGACCATTGTCATTTATACAGTAATCACTGCTATATAAATGCAGTGATTCCTGTGTAAATGACACTGGCAGTGAAAGGGTTAACCAGTGGGTGGCAGTGTAGGGGTTAAGTGTTCCTAGGGGTGTGTTACTAACTGTGGGGGGGTTGGGCTTTTATTTAGTGAACGCTGATCTCTGCTCCAATCACATGGAGCAGAGATCAGCGTCACTAGTTGCTAGGCAGAATGGAGAAATGTTGTTTACACAGCATTTCCTCCATTCGGCCGCTCCGTGAGACGATCGCGGGGATGCCCGCGGCGATCGAGTCCGCGGGTCCCGCGACCGGACTCACGGGGGTCCCAACCAGCGCGGCGCGCTCCCGATGGCAGGGCGGCATTGAATATTGGACGTACCTGTACGCCAATATGCCTGCCCGTCCCATTCTGTCGATGTACATCGTCGTGCGCTGGTCGGGAAGTGGTTAATACACTCTACAATGGGACCCCTAAGACGGACACAGTGAACAGGTGAGGTAACGGTAAGCCCAACAAAAACCAGCAGCTCCTTCAGGGGGTCAGTGCTACATGGGGAAATTTAAAAAAAAATGTTGGCCAGATGTTGGGTGGCACAGTGGTGTAGTGGGCGGCACAGTGGTGTAGTGGTTAGCACTCTCACCTATCAGTAAGAAGGGTCACTGGTTCAAATCCCAACCACGACACTACCTGCCTGGAGTTTGCATGTTCTCCCTGTGCCTGCGTGGGTTTCCACCGGGTACTCCGGTTTCCTCCCACACTCCAAAGACATGCTGGTCGGTTAATTGGCTTCTGTCCAATATTGGCTCTAGTATATGAATGGGCACCTTGGATTGTGGGCACCTTGAGGGTAGGGAGCAATGTGATTGTGCAACGTACAGGGATAGGGACAATTGTAGACACTCAGGATGGACTGGTGTCTTTATTCAACCTTACTAACTATGAGATATACTTTTTTAAGACCGCTTATTGTGATTGTAATTGTGAAAACAGTTCAGAACCTCTAGTTTGGGGTTTTTAAAGGCAATTATGTGGTTAGGTGGGTTAGGTGGGTAATTGCCATCATCCCTGTAGTAATGCAAACAGTTTAGAACCTCTAGTTTGGGATTTTGAAGACAACGATAGTAAGGCTTATCATGATTGTAGCCGCATTAGTTCACTTGCAACAAAACAATTGTGTACTACTTGGAAGGAGAAGAAGGGAATACCCCAAAAGCCTGTCCTGAAAATGTAACGGTTTAGAAATACTTCTTAAATTTGTCCATTTCTGGTCATTCCAAGGTCCCTTGTTACCTCAAGACCCACACACACACTTTACACTAATTCAAGGGGTCATGTTTACCTCAAAATAACCTTGCCTGAGGTCCTGTCACTATAGGCACTGACCTTTGAGGGTCAGGGCAGGTCAAGAGAGAAGACCTTGTCCAGTGTGTGCCGTCCTTTGAAGATGAATACTTTGCTATGTAACCTCCTGGTGCGAAACTCATTTCTGTCATGGAGAATGGAGATGACATAAACTAAGACAAGGGGTTGAAATAAAGCCGGAGGAGACAAATTCAAATTCTCTGAGTAATGAAAAAAAAAAAAAAAAAGAAGTCTAACAAAATAAAAATTCAGATATCTAATAGGTTGCTGTCACTTGGCAATCGGCAATAATTCTTTATTGGTAGAACCCACCATCCACCTCCCTCTGAACTGAGCACTAACTAGGTCATGTTTCACGGAAATCATTGACCTTTAGAGAGACGGGCTTAAATGTTTTGGGAACTTTGGGAACTGGAAGAAAAAAAAAAGGAGAAGAAAAATCAATAAAAATAAATGATGTGGAGGGCACGGTGAAGCTGTCTCTCCGCTTTCAGGTTTGACTTGTGTCTGAGTGTATTTGGAGGTGGTGCAGGCATAAGTCAACTGATTGTTCCCTTAGGATGGGAAAATTAGGTGGATTAATAAATTAAATCTTTGAAAGACATTCAAGATGCAACATTATTACCCTAGGGCAAAAGTTATTTGGAACTTGGCGATCATAACCTCACAAGGCCACCCACGTTGACTCTGTTTACCTGGATACCCTTGCCTTATGGTGGAGTTCATAGAGGTCCACGGTACAGCCACTCCCGTTCTGTATAGCAACGAAGAGTCAAGGGAAAGAATTTGAAGTAAGCCTCATGGTTCAGCAACTTTGTCCCACTAGAGTAGAAGCCTTTATCAACCTTTTCAACACAGAGGAACCCTTAAAATAACTTTCTGGTCTCAGTGACCCCCTACTATATCTATGACTCATGATACATTAGTGTGATGGTCAGTGGGAAGAATGCTTCTTACACTTGTGGCCATGGGAAAGAATTGCCCCTTATAGATAACTAAAACGATTGATGGTGTCAGTAGGAACTTATCTGAGAGGCTGAAGTTGTTCATTGCTCAAGGAACCCCTAGTAACCTCCTGGGGTTCCATGGAGGAGACCTGGGGTTCCATGGAACGCTGGTTGAAAAACTATGCATTAGAGCAAGGGTCTCCAAACTTTTCCAATAGAGGGCATGTCTACTGGCCTTCAGACTTTAGGAGGGCTGGATTGTGGCCAGCGGGGGTAGAAAAATGTCCCGGGCCCAGTATCAGTGAAAATGACTAAGAAAATAAATATGGTCTCAGGGTTGGTGGTCAGTGGGAGGAATAGGGTCCTATCATTGGTGTCAGTGGAAGAAATAGTGCCCCGTTCTGGTGTCAGTGAGAGGAATAGTGCCCCATTGCTGGTGTTAGTGAGAGGAATGATGTCCCATTGCTGGTGTCAGTTAGAGGATTAGTGCCCCATCATTGTTGTCATTTAGAGGAATAGTGCCCCATCATTGTTGTTAGTGAGAGGAATAGTGCCCCATTGCTGGTGTTAGTGAGAGGAATAGTGCCCCATATCATTAGGAGGAATAGTGCCGAAGGGCTAGATAAAGGTCAGCAAGGGGCCACATCTGGCCCTCAGGGGCACCCAGTTTGGAGACCCCTGCACTGGAGGATAGCTATTTGACTTCACAACTCAATGCCATTCCTGATAGCAATCCCTAGGGTGAGTCCATCTGTTTCTATCAAATGTCACTTTATGCAAAAGACAAACTTCCTGGGAACCCGTCTGTATGAACATTTTGGCAAATTGATGATTTGACAAGATCCACAGGCAGCATCCACTCTTCAAGAAGTTAAATAGAGTGGGTGAAGACGACTTGCCGAAGTTCAAACCGAGCATCAGAATGAGGAAGAAAGGGGATTTAAGTGACTTTGAACGTGGCATGGTTGTTGGTGCCAGATGGGCTGGTTTGAGTATTTCAAAAACTGCTGATCTACTGGGATTTTCATGCACAACCATCTCTCGGGTTTACAGAGAGTGGTCCAAAAAAGAGAAAATATCCAGTGAGCGGCAGTTGTGTGGAGGAAAATGCCTTGTTGATGTCAGAGGTCAGAGGAGAATGAGCAGACTGGTTGCAGATAATAGAAAGGCAACAGTAACTCAAATAACCACTCAAGGTATGCAGAAAACCATCTATGAACGCACAACACATCGAACCTTGAAGCAGATGGGCTACAGCAGCAGAAGACCACACCGGGTGCCACTCCTGTCAGCTAAGAACAGGAAACTGAGGCTATAATTCGCACAGGCTCACCAAAATTGGACAATAGAAGATTGTAAAAACGGTGCCTGGTCTGATGAGTTTCAATTTTAGCTTTGACATTCAGATGGTGGGGTCAGAATTTGGCGCATGGATACATCCTACCTTGTATCACTGGTTCAGGCTGGTGGTGGTGGTGTAATGGTGTGGAGAGATATTTTCTTGGCACACTTTGGGCCCCTTAGTACCAATTGATCATTGTTTAAACACCACGGCCTACCTGTCCAGGGATTCCGCAGTGTCCTCACCCAAGCCGATTCTTGAATCATCTCCCGGCTGCTGGTGCCGCCATCTTAGGTAAGGGCAGGGCCGGATTAAGAGCATCATGTGCTTGGTGCTGAGGATTTTGGTGGGCCTTTTACTGGGCACCCTTCTGCTTTCCAAGAGCCTGTGCTGGCATGCGCCCAAACTCAAAAGTGCGCAGCCGCACAGGCATAACACTAGGGAAGCATGGCATTTCATTTGCCAAGTTTCTGTAAGGGCATTGGCGTGCACTCTGTGTTGAAAGAGTGCAGCTGTGCAGGCCTCACACTATGGAAGCCCCAGACTTCTGTAAGAGCCCTGCATTGGTGTGCCCCAGGCTTCTGTTAGGACTGCTCATGCAGTGCCCATTATCAATCCCAACAGCCTGCCCCGGCGGTGCATGTGGAATGCAGGGCCCGTCAGGGGAGATCTCTTACCGTTGACCCATTGCTTTCCATGTCCTTTTTGGGTGGCTGGGCCTATATTAGGGTAGGGGCCTGGAGCTGTAGCTCCAATAGCCCCTATGTTAATCCAGCCCTGGGTAAGGGAAACCTGCAGTGAAGACTTGTGGCTTCACAGCTGGTTTCACACTGCACATACGTGAGTATTGTTGCTGACCATGTCCATCCCTTCATGACTACAGTGTGCCAATCTTCTGATGGCTCCTTCCAGCAGGATAATGCACCATGCTACAAAGCTCCAATCATCTCACCACTGGACAATGAGGTCACTGTACTCCAATGGCCTCCACACTCACCAGATCTCAACCAATAGTGCTCCACACTCACCAGATCTCAATCCAATTGAGCACCTTTGGGATGTGGTGGAATGGGACATTGGCATCATGGAAGTTCAGCAGCCAACAAATGCAGCAACACCTATGCAAATCTATGCCATGAAGAATAAAGGCAGTTCTGAAGGCAAAAGGGAGTAACTCGGTACTACCACGGTGTGCTTAATAAAGTGTCTGGTGAGTGTATTTTGGATCATAGGAGATAGCTGGATAAAATTCTTAAAGAACATACAGTCTCTATACATATTGCATATATGGTGGGAATTAAAGCCATGACCCTAGTGCTGCAAGACAAACCTGCTAACGGCTTAGCTGCTGTGCTGACTGCAGGTCTTCTTCAATTATATGCATGCAGAAAATACAATTAAGACATGTCTATTTTTTTTTTGTTAGCAAGCTAGGTGAGAGAATTTAATTGTAAATGTGGCGATGACAGCTTCGAGTGGTAATTCATTCTGTTCGAGGAGTGCCAGTATTTTCCATAAAATGAACAGTATTTAAATTTTCAATTCCGGCTATCGAGGTAGATAAAACGCGGATTTTCGAGCTGAGTGTGCACTATGTGGAAAAAAAAGGGCCGGATTAATTTAGCACTTGTGAGCAATTCTAGAATTTTGCCACAGGTAAAGTAACGCATAGACCTCACAAAAGAAAATTATCATTTTTTGCTTCTCACGTTCTGATGACTGCCACGGGGGCAATAAGTTATTATGAAGTTAGGTTCTTTTACACTTGTGTTAAAGCTGTACTCGAGGGAAGAACCGTTTATTCAAGATGGAAGTGTACAAAGCAAACCCTTAACTATATCTTAGCTGACCCCCACTCTAAGAAGACACCTCTCGGAAAAAAAACACAATGTATAGGGGGTTATAGAATATTTAGCCTTTGTGTTAAGAAGATGAGGAGGGTGTTATGGTGCCCCCTGGCAGTTGACATGAGCCCAAACAATGCATGGGGTCTAAGGGAGCTCCTGAGGGTGGAGATAGGTCAGAGACTCTAGGGATCCTGGTTTGAGGCAAATTGTCACCAGGTCACAGCCCTCAGGATCACCCCACTAAGGCAACAGTAGAAACAGGGTGGCTACATTGTCAAGACTGTAGGCAGCAGGCAGAGGAATAGTCAGGTTCAGGCAGGAGTCAAGGCAGGTAGCAAACTAGAGAGTGGTCAGCTACAGGCAAGGGTCCTGGCAGGCAGCAAACAAGGGAGTAGTCGGGTCCAGGCAAGGCTGTTGGCAAGCGACAAACAAGAGAGTTGTTATGTTCAGGCAAGGGTCTTGGCAGGTGGCAAGTGAGAAAGTAGTTGGGTCCAGGCAAGGGTCTTGGCAGGCGGCAAACAAGAGAGTTGTTAGGTTCAGGCAAGAATCTTGGCATGTGGCAAGCGAGAAAGTAGTCGAGTCCAGGCAAGGGTCTTGGCAGGTGGCAAGCAAGGGAGTAGTTGGGTCCAGGCAAGGGTCTTGGCAGGCGGCAAACAAGAGAGTTGTTAGGTTCAGGCAAGAGTCTTGGCATGTGACAAGCTAGAAAGTAGTCGAGTCCAGGCAAGGGTCTTGGCAGGTGGCAAGCAAGGGAGTAGTTGGGTCCAGGCAAGGGTCTTGGCAAGCGACAAACAAGAGAGTTGTTAGGTTCAGGCAAGAGTCTTGGCATGTGGCAAGTGAGAAAGTAGTCGGGTCCAGGCAAGGGTCTTGGCAGGTGGCAAGCAAGGGAGTAGTTGGGTCCAGGCAGGTGGCAACTGACAAAGTAGTCATATTCAGACAACGAACTTGGCATGTGGTAAACGACAGAGTAGTCAGGTATAGAAAAGGGTCTGGCACGTGGTAAGTGAGAGAGTAGTCCAGTCCAGTATTTTTTTTTCCACCAAAAATACATATTGGCTCAAATTTATAAAGAAATTTTAAATTTTTAATTTTTTTTATTTATTGGATGTGTTTTATAGCAGAAAGTAAAACATATATTTTTGTTTTTTTTGTTTTTTTTTCAAAATTGTCAGTTCCTTTTTGTTTTTGCCCAAAAAAAAAAAAAAAAAACCGCAGAGGAAGCTCTATTTGTGGGGAAAAAAAGGACATAAAGTTGGGTGTTTTTTTTTATTGGTTGAAATTGATGAACTTGTGGCTTTTTTTCAACCAGACCAACTATGTAATTATGTAAGTATGTAACCTTTACACAAACCAATCAATATACAATTATTGGGATTTTTTTTTTACCAAAAATATGTAGCAGAATACATATTGGCTCAAATTTATGAAGAAATTTTTAATTTTTTATTTATTTTATTTATTGGATGTGTTTTATAGCAGAAAGTAAAACATATTGTTTTTTTTTGTTTGTTTTTTTGTTTTTTGTTTTTTTTTCAAAATTGTCGGTTCCTTTTTGTTTTTGCCCAAAAAAAAACGAAAAAAAAACGCAGAGGAAGCTCTTTTGTGGGAAAAAAAAAGGACGTAAAGTTGGGTGTTTTTTTTTATTGGTTGAAATTGGTGGCTTTTTTTCAACCAGACCAACTATGTAATTATGTAAGTATGTAACCTTTAGGCTCGGTTCACACCAGACGCGGCACGACTTGCCGCGCCGCGACCTCACAAGTCGCGCTCCGTTCTGTACTACGGAACCGTTCTAATAGGAGCGACTCGAGTCGCTCCGACTTAGAAAAAAGGTTCCTGTACTACTTTTGCGGCGACCTCGGGCGACTTGCATTGACTTCTATACAGAAGTCGTTTTGCAAGTCGCCGCTGAGGTCGCGGCAGGTCGCGGCGCGGCAAGTCGTGCCACGTCTGGTGTGAACTGAGCCTTACACAAACCAATCAATATACAATTATTGGGATTTTTTTTTTTTTCACCAAAAATATGTAGCAGAATTTGGATTTGCACAAAAAAAAAAAAAAAAACATATGCGGTCACCACATATAATGATTGGTCATCTCTAATATATTACATTTTTAGTTTTGGGTTTCATACCGCTTTAAATATTGTTTTTCTACGCTACGCCGGGGTCCGTTGTAGCGAGGTAAGCGAAGCCATCGTTTATCAAAACGAAGAAACGATCGAATGAAGAAAGGGAGCCTGAACAGCCCCCACATCACACACCCTTGTTCAGCATTTGTTAAAATAAAATTTAAGACGGGCTCCGCTGTGCCACCCACTCTACACGGGCACTTTATTTAGTCTCAGGAGAGGGTACAATGATCCGTAATGTTCCAGCGTCCCTTTTTTTTTTTCCCCAGGCAAATGATTCTATAAAATCCTATAAAAGTAAGTGAACCCATAAAACATGAGAGGGATCTGTATGATAGTCATAAAAATCATAAAATTATATGTCTGCCATGAAAATGCTGCGTGATTTATTCCCAAAAAGTATTATACTCGCCGGGCTGAAATGATATTTTGCTTTCTTAAATTCAGAAACTATTAAACATATGCCGGGGACGGGTCGTATTTTATATTTTGTTGCCGCCGTTTAAAAAATACGGCATTTCTTTTATGTTGTGGTTTTTATGCAGGAGCTTATATACATATCACTAACCTATATAACAAGGAGAACTGTACTTGGAGTCTTAAAGGGTATCTAAAACCAAAACTTTTGTCTTTTTCTTTTTGGATAGAGAAAGGAAGGGTTAGAGTCCCTGTTAGGTGTTTATTGCAGTGTGTGTCTCTCATTGGCCGATTCACCCTCTTTAGCTGTCCTTATTACCATTGTTGCCAGGACTTAACCACTTGACCACCAGACGCCTTTACCCTCTTCATGACCAGGGCATGTTTTGATATTCAGCACTGCGCTACAACCACTTTCTGACCTCATAACGCCTATATATATATATATATATATATATATATATATATATATATATATATATATATATATATACATAGATAGATATGTATATGTATATATATATATATATATATATATATATATATACACATACATATATATATATATATATATATATATATATATATATATATAGATATAGATATATATAGATATGTGTGTATATATATATATATATATATATATATATATATATATACATATATATATATATATATATAGATAGATAGATATAGATATATATCTATCTATCTAATATATATATATATATATATCTATATATATATATCTATCTATGTATATATATATATATATATATATATATATACATATATATATATATATATATATATGTATATATATATATATATATATATATATATATATATATATATATATATATATATATATATATATATGTATATATATATATATATATATATATATATATATATATATGTATATATATATATATATATATATATGTATATATATATATACTGTTATACTATGCATATATACAGTATCTCACAAAAGTGAGTACACCCCTCAGTCACATTTTTGTAAATCTTTTCTTCTCTCTTTTCATGTGACAACACTGAAGAAATGACACTTGTCTACAATGTAAAGTAGTGAGTGTACAGCTTGTATAACAGTGTAAATTTGCTGCCCCCTTAAAAAAATAACTCAGCACACAGCCATTAATGTCTAAACCGCTGGCAACAAAAGTGAGTACACCCCTAAGTGAAAATGTCCACATTGGGCCCAAAGTGTCAATATTTTCTGTGGCCACCATTATTTTCCAGCACGGCCTTAACCCGCTTGGGCATGGAGGTCACCAGTAGAGATGGCCTTGTGGTTCGCCCGGCGGTCGGTTCGCGGCAAATTTTGCTCGTTCGCGATTCGCCCAAACCGGCGGCGCTGTTCGCGGTGGCCATATTTGTTTACATTGTGAAGAACTTTGACCCATGATGACACATCCATCATGGGGTACAGGACCGCCAATTGAGACATTTCAGCACATGGACAATTGGAAACTCCCCCAACCTTATAAATAGACCTGATCTGGCGGCCATTTTACATTCTGTCTTTTGTCAGTGTAGGGAGAAGTTGCTGTGTGGAGCAGGGAGAGACTGTAGTGACACAAATCACTAGCTATAAGGTCCACAAAAGTCCTTTTAAGGACTGGTATAGGTGTACAGTATATAGGGTTCTGGTGCACTGCTGCTGACTGCTGTGCTGGTGATTGCTGAGTGAGTGCACTGCTGACCGATTCTGCAGCTGTCTTTTGTCAGTGTAGGGACAGGACGCTGTGTGGAGCAGGGACAGTCAGTTTAATCACTAGCTATTACTATTAGGTCCACAAAGGTCCTTTTAATAGTTATAGGTATAGGTGTACAGTATATAGGGTTGTACACGTATAATATACTTTCTCTCAAATATACAATGTATATTATGGTGCACTGCTGACTGCTGTGCTGCTGAGTGCTGCCCGATTCTGCAGCTGTCTTTTATCAGTGTAGGGACTGAGGGACAGTTTGGTGTTTGGAGCAGGGACAGTCTGCAAATCACTAGCTACTAGGTCCACAAAGGTCCTTTTATAGGTGTACAGTATATAGGGTTGTACACGTATAATATACTTTCTTTCTAATATAGAAAGTATATTATGGTGCACTGCATGCAGTGCTGCTGACCCATTCTGCAACTGTCATTTCTCAGTGTAGGGAGGGACAGTTTGGTTTTTGGAGCAGGGACAGTCTGCATTTCACTATCTACTAGCTAGCTACTATTAGGTCCACAAAGGTCCCTTTAAGGACTGGTATAGGTGTACTATTTGGTGTGCAGTATATAGGGGTGTAATAAACGTATAAAATACTTGCACATATAGAAAGCATAGTATAGTGCATTTGTACTGGGCGGCATTGTGACTGCTGAGCAGTTCTGCAGCGATACTACAAAGAGTGACAAACGCAATTAAAAAAAGTATTGTAACTGGTGTGATAGACCAGTGACCCCCAAAAACGACAGATTGAAGCGGGGTGTTATACACCTTCTTCCACATACATACTGCACTTCTCTAGACACTTTTGTCACAGGGTCATTTAAAAAATGACAGGCAGAGGAAGAGGCAGGCCCTTCCGCAGGGGTGGTAGGGGTAGGGCAGGAGTTACATGCTTGAGCCAAAGTGGCAAATTGCAGAAGGTGCGTGCGATTACGTCAAATGACGCACCAGACTTGGCTGAGTGGCTCGCTCAGCCTTACTCTTCTGCACCCTCCTCATCCTCTCGGTCTGCACTCTCTTCTTCACTCTCTGCTGTGTGCACCCCCAAAGACACTACCACCAACAACACCACCAACACCACCACCACCACCATATACCCTCCGCTTGAGTCACCGGAATTATTTTCCGATCCATCACAAGACATTGCCGATGCGCAGCCACTCTTGGCATTGGATCAGGAAGAGGAGGTAACAACAGCCGCCACTCAGCAGTCTGACGACAGTACCCAGATCAGCCCAAGGAGGAGGTTGGTCCCCGGTGTTGCTGCCTACTTCGAGATCTCTACTTATAGCGGTGGGGAAGGTGACGTCGATTATGACGTGTCTAGTGATGTCACGTGGGTGCCCACAAGAGAGGAAGAGGAGGGGAGTTCAGAGGGAGATACGGACCAGCAGATAGGGAGGAGAAGAAGGCGGAACTTAGATTGCACAGGAGGGACAAAGCAGACTGCTAATGTATCAGGAGTGCCAGCACCATGGCTGAGGATCAGCACTGGACTGGCACCTCCGGACCACCGCAGTGGAGCCCTGCATAGGTGGGGGTAAGGGCCGGGCAGAGGGAGGGGCTCAAGCACAGGTTGGCACACTGGGACACTGGCACAGGACTGCGCTACCCTGACTGTGGCACTGATCATCTCCTGCACCCCCTTCATAGCCTGCCCTGACCTTGCCTCTCCTCCATGGCCTTCATGTGCTCCTGAATTGTCAAAATTTCACAGATAAAAAAAGAATGCTTGTCGTTGCCGATCCCAGATCCACTTAATACTTCTGTTATGTTAGTGTCCATGTTGTGGGACTATGTGCGCACAGCTAGTAAGTATTTTGTAGCTGACGACAGTGTTGACTACCTCACATTTATAAAAATGAATGAGGCATGGATCTCGGAGGAATTCAACACATGTGACCAGTAGACCATGTATATGCATAACTCTATAAACGATTGAGTGCTCTCTATCTTGGTGCTGGTGTGGTGTCAGCGCTCTCACGGTGCTGGTGTCAGTGCTCTCTATCACGGTGCTGGTGTCAGTGCTCTCTATCACGGTGCTGGTGTCAGTGCTCTCTATCTCGGTGCTGGTGTCAGTGCTCTCTATCTCGGTGCTGGTGTCAGTGCTCTCACGGTGCTGGTGTCAGTGCTTTCAGTCTCTATCACGGTGCTGGTGTCATTGCTCTCTATCTCGGTGCTGGTGTGATCTCAGTGCTCTCTATCTCGGTGCTGGTGTCAGTGCTCTCTATCTCGGGGCTGGTCTCAGTGCTCTCTATCACGGTGCTGGTGTCAGTGCTCTCTATCATGGTGCTGATGTCAGTGCTCTCTATCACGGTGCTGGTGTCAGTGCTCTCTATCACGGTGCTGGTGTCAGTGCTCTCTATCTCTGTGCTGGTGTCAGTGCTCTCTATCTCGGTGCTGGTGTCAGTGCTCTCTATCTTGGTGCTGGTGTCAGTGTTCTCACGGTGCTGGTGTCAGTGCTCTCAGTCTCTATCACAGTGCTGGTGTCAGTGCTCTCTATCACGGTGCTGGTGTCAGTGCTCAGTCTCTATCGTGGTGCTGGTTTCAGACAGTGAGGGAGATAGCAGCAAAGAAGCCAATCAGCAGGCAGTGCCAGCAACATGGCTGAGGATCGGCACTGGACTGGCACCTCCGGACCACCGCAGTGGAGCCCTGCATAGGTGGGGGTAAGGGCCGGGCAGAGGGAGGGGCTCAAGCACAGGTTGGCACACTGGGACACTGGCACAGGACTGCGCTGCCCTGACTGTGGCACTGATCATCTCCTGCACCCCCTTCATAGCCTGCCCTGACCTTGCCTCTCCTCCATGGCCTTCATGTGCTCCTGAATTGTCAAAATTTCACAGATAAAAAAAGAATGCTTGTCGTTGCCGATCCCAGATTCACTTAATACTTTTGTTATGTTAGTGTCCATGTTGTGGGACTATGTGTGCACAGCTAGTATTTTGTAGCTGAAAATATGACCTGGAGGTTTTTAAGGTTCGCCTGCCATTAAAATCAATGGGGTCCGCCGCGTTCGCGGTTCGTGAAACGTCCCGTCGTAAGTTCGTCCATCACTAGTGCCTAAGGCCGCGTACACACGGGCGGACTGTTCGCCCAACTTTGTCCGCTGAACAGTGTTTCGGCGGACAGTCCGCCCGTGTGTGGGCTTTCAGCGGACAGTTTCAGCGAACAGTTTGCTGAACAAGGTTTTTCGGAATTTCCGAAAAACTGTCCGCTGAAACTTGGTTTCAGCGCACAGTCCCCTCGTGTGTAGGCTTGTTCGTCAAACTAAGTTCTGCGCATGCTCAGAAAGGATTTACACGCCGAAAGTTGTAATGCAGTGTATAGGACGTTGTATTTTCTGTCCCGTCGTACGTGCCGTTCACGTCATCGCGCACGGTTTCAGCAAACTGTTCGTTCGTCGTGTGTGGGCAAGTCCGTCCATGCTAATTTTGAGTGACTGTTTGCTGAAACTGTTTGACGGACAAAGTTGAGCGAACAGTCCCCGCGTGTGTACGCGGCCTAACCTTCAACAGTGTGAACTTAAATGGGTATGTCAAAGTGGTAGAGGCTTCAAAACAGTCGATACTAGTATGAGAGGACCCCCTTGAACTAGCGGCTCCTTAGGGGGGTGCGCCATACATTTTTAAATGCAAGCAATGTAAGTACCTGAATTTGACTTGTTCAGAAGAACCAGGCAATACAAGACGGCTACAGGTGAATGCTGTTAAAACTAATTAAAGAAGATAAGAGAAGGCCGACCTCACTCGACCTGACGCCTTGATGCGGCGTGTCCTGCTCAAGTCACCTCATTGCAAGGGCGCTCTTGACATTCCCTTTATAAAAAAAAAAACTTTCAAAGCACCAAATTTACTTAAAACGCAGCCAGGAGTTATCTTCCTTCCAAAAAACACCCTAAATTATAGTTTCATCATCTTTAATCCTCTTTCACCTCGCATGTTAAGAACAAAAAAAAAAAAAAAATGATGGCGCTTTGGGCAAGAGTCACTCTAATTTCAATCTATCTCCTTCTCTACTTTAAATAATTCTGTATTCATTACTTTGTACTCTTAGGAACCACAAAAGTGGTTTCTGCTATTACTCTACTGTAAATTAAATGCAATTTAAATGATTATCTCTTACATTTGTCATAACAAGAATTTATAGAGATGTCGTGTTCAGTTAAGTAGCAGGGGGGAATAAAAATGATTATTTTTTTTTAAGCTTATGATAGGATAGGCATTACTTTTTTTTGTGCCAAAAAATGAATTCCAATATGTTAATATGTGATACTTGTATCATGATGTTATTTTTCAATATCAAAACAACATTTTGGGAATAAGACGTTCTTGTGTGACCATAACTTTTTTTTTTTTTTTTGCAGGTGGGTTTAAAGTGTGATGTCAAAAGGTCCTCCATGCTGGAGACCCTTCATTCAAATAGATTTGACAGGACGTGGATCTGGGTGTTTACACACCCAGATCCACGTTCCTCCTCTATCACGAGCGATCGCTGGTGCCCGGCGGACATCGAGGCCGTCGGGCACGCACATCGGCTCCTCAGTGATGCGGCAGGCGCGCCATCTATAGCTTCCGCAAGCTGAGGACGTCATGTGACGCACCGCCCAGGATGGGAGATCCCATCTGCGGACGTCATTTGACAATAGCCGGGTAATGAAGTGGTTAAATTGTCATACAAAATATATATTTGAAATCAAATCTTTATTTAATTTTTTTGCCAATAACATGGTGTGGACGGATTTCTGTCACTGGCTTTTTCACGCCCCTTCAGCCTGTCTTAGAATAAGAGGGAGATGAAGCCTCCATCAATCAACATGTAATATCGCACTCCCTCCATTGTGTTTAGCTGGTTAGTGGGCATGGGGGAGGGAGGGAGTGGACTGTCATTTATCACTGTGTATACGCCCACATGTGTGACTCTATAGTCACATGGGCTGCTCAGATGTGATAGAAGGAAATGCTCAGCAGCTCAGCATAGAAACTAGACATGTGCAAAATGAAAAAATTTGTTTAGTTTCGTTTCGTTTTAATTCGTTAATTAATAAATTTTGTTTAGTTATATTTGTTAAATTTGTTAAATTCGTTTTCGGATTTCGTTTCATTTTCTACCGAATTTGAAAAATCGGTCGCATTCGAAAATATTTCAACCAAATTCGAAAATATTTCTACCGGATTCGAAATGATTTCAACATGATTCGAAATTATTTCAACCGCATTCGAAAATATTTCAACAGGAATTCGAAAATATTTTGTGAGCCGAATTTAGGGCCATGTATCTCGGGGTCACTTGGTGCTAGAAACCCCAATTCTTGTAGTGCTAGTTCTATTGTGTTTGCATACCAAATTTGGTGTTCCTAGCTATAAGTGACCCCGAGATACGTGGTCCCAAATTCGGGTCGCAAAATGTAATTCTCTGCTGCAGAAAAGTGCTTGACATATTGTGACCCGACTTTGGGGCCACGTATCTCAGGGTCACTTGGAGCTAGAAACCCCAAATTTGGAGATGCTGTAGTGCTAGGTCTACTGTGTTTGCATACCTAATTTGGCTCGCAAAATGTCATTTTTCGAATTTAATTCGAATTTCCTCCGAATTCGGTTGAATTCGTTAGCATTGTAATTCGGTAATTCGGATGCATCCGAATGTCCGAATAATGAAAATGAATCCGAATTTCGATTCGGAAAGAAACAAAATGCACATGTCTAATAGAAACTCACTGAATACCGAGCATGTGCAGAGTTGCCCCCACAGCTGCGAAATCCCTAGTCAAATTGGGTACATGGACAGAAGGGGGAGATAGAGAACAGCGGGACCAACCAGATTGTTTTGCAGAATACAGAAAACGAATCTCATAGTGACGGAGTGAGTATGAACAGCATGGAATACACCATTTATTGATCGTTTTTGTTATGATGTGGGTTTATGCCGCGTACACACGATCAAACAAGCGGGTGGAAAAGTCCGGCAAACTGAAGTCCGCCAGACAATCCCCCCGTGTGTAGCCTCCGGCATACTTTTTTGACCCGAAAGTACGGCGGACTTAGAAAGTAGTTTTGCACTCCAATCTTCCCGCCGGACTCGCATTTCGGCGGACAATCCGGCCGTGTGTATGCCAGTCCGCCGTACTTTTGAAATGAGCGGACTTTTCCCGCCCGGAGAAAAGTCCGCTCATTTCGAGTGGGTCTCCAGGTAGGCGGGGCCCGCGAAGGAGACGCCGCTGGCCTCGCAACCTGGTATGGACTTAAAGGGGAACCCCAACGCCGAAAAAAATTGGCGTGGGGGTCCCCCAAAGTCCACAACAGACCCTTGTTCGAGCACGCTACCCGGCCGGCCAGGAAAGGAGGGGCGAGCGAGCGCCCCCCCTTTCTGAGCCGTACCAGGCCGCGTGCCCTCAACATGGGGGGTGCCTTGGGGAAAGGGGGGCCACACGGCCCCCCCACCCCAAAGCACCTTGTCCCCATGTTGATGAGGACAAGGGCCTCTTCCCGACAACCCTGGCCGTTGGTTGTCGGGGTCTGCGGGCGGGGGGCTTATCGGAATCCGGATACCGGCCCCCCACCCTATGTGAATGAGTGTGGGGTACAATGTACCCCTACCCATTCACCTGTAAAATAAAGTACAAAAAAAACCACAACACACAAGATAAAATAATTTATTGCACAGCTCCGGGGGTCTTCCGTCTTCGGGGGTTATCTCGCCGGACTCCTTCGCTATCTTCTTGTAGCTCTTTTACTAGCGGAGGAGCCCGGCATTCTTCTTCGTCGTCACGGCCTCTTCTTCCGACTTCAGGGGTCTTGTCCCCCTCTTCGGTTCTTCTGCCGGGCCACCGCGCCTTCTTCTAGCTCTTTTACAGGCGGTGGACTGGTCTTCTGTTGCCGCCGCCGCCTTCCGTTCTTCTTCTTCTTCTCCTTCTTCTCCTGGAGATGTTGACTCGACGTTCTCTCCGTCCGCAATACCAAGGACGTGCTGTGCTGCGACTTATATAGGGACAAGGGGTGGTGTCACATGGGTTGATGTCACATGGGTTGGTGTCACATGGTGACCCCGCCCCCTTACGATGTCACAGTCCCGGAGGATGCTGGGACTGTCGCCATGTGACATCAACCCATGTGACACCAACCCATGTGACACCGCCCCTTGTCCCTATATAAGTCGCAGCACAGCGCGTCCCTGGCATTGCGGCCGGAGAGAACGTCGAGTCAACATCTCCAGGAGAAGAAGGAGAAGAAGAAGAACGGAAGGCGGCGACAGAAGACCGGGCCACCGCCTGTAAAAGAGCTAGAAGAAGGCGTGGTGGCCCGGCAGAAGAACCGAAGAGGGGGACAAGATCCCCGAAGTCGGAAGAAGAGGCCGCGGCGATGAAGAAGAATGCCGGGCTCCTCCGCTAGTAAAAGAGCTACAAGAAGATAGCGGAGGAGTCCGGCGAGAAGACCCCCGAAGACGGAAGACCCGCGGAGCTGTGCAATAAAGTATTTTATCTTGTGTGTTGTGTTTTTTTTTTTGTACTTTATTTTACAGGTGAATGGGTAGGGGTACATTGTACCCCATACTCATTCACATAGGGTGGGGGGCCGGTATCCGGGGGCCCCCTTATTAAAGGGGGCTCCCAGATTACGATAAGCCCCCCGCCCGCAGACCCCGACAACCAATGGCCAGGGTTGTCGGGAAGAGGCCCTTGTCCTCATCAACATGGGGACAAGGTGCTTTGGGGTGGGGGGGGCGCGCGGCCCCCCTTTCCCCAAGGCACCCCCATGTTGAGGGCACGCGGCCTGGTACGGCTCAGGAGGGGGGGGGCGCTCGCTCGCCCCTCCTTTCCTGGCCGGCCGGGTAGCGTGCTCGAACAAGGGTCTGTTGTGGACTTTGGGGGGACCCCCACGCCGATTTTTTTCGGCGTTGGGGTTCCCCTTTAAGTCCATAGCAGGCGGCGGGGCCAGCGGCATCTCCTTCGTGGGCCCCGCCTACCTGGAGACGTGCTCGAAATGAGCGGACTTTCCTCCGCGTGTGTGGGCGAGTCCGTTCATTTCAAAAGTAGGGCGGATAGTACGGCGGACTTAGTACGCCGTATTAGTCCGCTGAAAAAGTGCCGCGTGTGGGCAAGTAGCCCGTTCGGAAAGTCCGACGGACAGTCTGGCGGGAAGTCCGCCAGACTAAGTACGTCGGACAGACGGCTACGTGTGTACGCGGCTTTAGTGACACTTTAAGCTGGAGTTTTCTTGGTCTCAGGCCATGAAACGTGGACTATCTCAGTAGTCCACTTGTGCTCCATTTATGGTGCACGGTCCTCAGCTGTGCACATATAGACTATCCTAGCTGATTATCATTCCCTTGGGAATTACTAGTGCTACTATCAAGATAGAAGTGTACTACTCCGTTGGCAATCTCTTTGAGGTATCCTATGTACGTTAATAGCAGCTCTTTTGGGGGTAGCGCTACACAAAGGTCTGATCAGGGTCTGTTAAACTTGACAACTGTTGCTATAATGCTTTTTTTTTCCTTTAGAAAGACAGGTTTCAGGGACATTTTCTACATTAGTCCATACTTGAGTGTCTTAAGGTTGTTGTCCATTGGGTCTGCTCCTTTATTTTTTTTAACCTTTTTTGTATTGATAGTATAGATATAACTGCAGATCTGTTCCAAGCATTGTCTATGCTTTTGATACATTATACTTGCTAATGCTATTTTAGAACATTCCTCCAGCTAGTTTAAGGTCAAGTCCCAGTGTTCTTGATCTTAGCTTCATATTGAAAATCCTGCCCTCATCAATCAAATAGATCATAGAGTGGACTGGTGTCCTAGATGTCTTCCCTGAACATCAAGGCTGTGGTCCGTCTTCACGTTTACCTGGGGTGTATATTAAACACACATAGATATACTCAATATAGTTAACATTTCACGGACATCTGAGGCCGCGTACACACGGGCGGATTGTCTGCCCAACTAAGTTCGTCAGACAATCCGACAGACAGTCCGTTCAACTTTTGAATGAACGGACTTGACCACACACGATGAACAGACAGTCCGCTGAAAGCTTGCACGATGACGTGTACAGCACGTACGACGGGACTAGAAATATGACGTCCAATACACTGCAATGCAACCTTCGGCGTGTAAATCCTTTCTGAGCATGCGCCATACTTAGTCCGTCCAACTTGCCTACTCACGAGCGGACTGTCCGCTGAAACCAAGTTTGGACGGACAAAATTACGGAAATTCCGAAAGACTTAGTCCGCCAGACTGTCCGCTGAAAAAGTCCGCTGAAGCCCACACACGAGCGGATTGTCCGCTGAAACACGTTTCAGCGGACTAAGTTGGGCAGACAATCCGCCCGTGTGTACGCGGCCTTACTGTCGCACCTACGTACAGTATATGTACAGTACAGTTTAGACAATTGTGCACTTTCAAACTTGAGGGAATCGTTTTTAGAAGACCCTTTACTTTTGTAGCATGATTGTGCCCCTGTGCGTGAAGCCAGCTCCATAAAGATGTGGTTTGATGAATTTAGTGTGGAGGAACCCAAGTGTCCTGCACAGAGCCCTGACTTCAATCATACTGAGCACTTTTGGAATGAATTGGGGCCAGGTGGGGACCAGGTCTTCTCATCCAACACCAGTACCTGACCTAAAAAATGACCCCAACCATATTGAACATCTTTGGAATGCCAATTGTGAGGTGAAGCCAGCTCCATAAAGACATGGTTTGATGAATTTGATGTGGAGGAACCCAAGTGTAGCATGATTGTGCCCCTGTGCGTGAAGCCAGCTCCATAAAGATGTGGTTTGATGAAATTGGTGTGGAGGAACCCAAGTGTCCTGCACAGAGCCCTGACTTCAACCCTATTGAGCACCTTTGGAATGAATTGGGGCCAGGTGGGGACCAGGTCTTCTCATCCAACACCAGTACCTGACCTCAAAAATGACCCCAATCATATTGAGCATCTTTGGAATGCCAATTGTGAGGTGAAGCCAGCTCCATAAAGACATGGTTTGATGAATTTGGTGAAGAGGAACCCAAGTGTCCTGCACAGAGCCCTGACTTCAACCCTACTAAGCACCTTTGGAATGAATTGAAATGGGGGCCGGGTATTCTCATCCAACACCAGTGCCTGACCTCAAAAATTACTCTAGCCATACTGAGCATCTTTGGAATGAATTGGAATGCCAATTGTGAGGTGAAGCCAGCTCCATAAAGACATGGTTTGATGAATTTGGTGAAGAGGAACCCAAGTGTCCTGCACAGAGCCCTGACTTCAACCCTACTGAGGTCCTTTGAAATGAATTGAAATGGGGGCCAGGTCTTCTCATCCAACACCAGTACCTGACCTTAAAAATGACCCCAACCATACTGAGCATCTTTGTAATGCCAATTGTGAGCCAGGTCTTCTAATCTAAAACCAGTAACTGACCTCACAAATGACTCCAATCCTACTGAACACTTTTGGAATGAACTGGAACCACATGTAAGCCAGGTCTTCTCCTCCAAGATAAGTACCTGACCTCACAAATGTACTTTTGGCTGAATGGACACAAGTGAATACTGTGAGGAATATGGTATGGAGGAACTCGAATGCTCGAGCGTGGAGGAACTTCAGAAACTCTGACCTCAACCCAGCTAAGCACCTTTAGAATGAATTGGAATGAAGATTGGGAGCCAGGTCTTCTCATCCAACACCAGTACCTGACCTCACAAATGACCACAACCTTACTGAACACCTTGGGAATGAATTGGAAAACCAAATGTGAGCCAGGTCTTCGCATCCAACATTAGTACCTGACCTCACAAATATTATTTTGGTTAAATAGACACAACCACCCCCCCCCCCCCCCAAGACACTCTCCAAAGCCTTCCCAGAAGTGTGGAGGCTGTTGAAGCTGCAAAGGGGGACATCTCCATAATTAATGGCTATGAAATGGCCTTTTAAAAGTAGATGTCCAACAAGCTCATATTTAACTATATTGTCAAAAATATTGGGACATCTACCTTTACATGCACATTTGTGAGGTCAGGCACTGATGTTGGACGAGAAAGTCTGGCTCACAGTCTCAACTCTAATCAAAGGTGTTCTATCGGGTTGAGGTCAGGCTCGTGCAGGCCTGTCAAGTTCCTCCACCTCAAACTCGCTCATCCAACTCTTTATGGACATTTCTTTGTGCACTGGTCCAAATCATTTGGTGGAGGGGGGATTATGGTGTGGGGCTGTTTTTCAGGGGTTGGGCTTGGCCCCTTAGTTTCAGTGAAGGGAACTCTTAAAGCGTCAGCATACCAAGACATTTTGGACAATTTCATGCTCCCAACTTTGTGGGAACAGTTTGGATGGCCTCTTCCTGTTCCAACATGATATAACACCAGTGCACAAAGCAAGGTCCATAAAGACATGGCTGAGTGAGTTTGGGGTGAAGGAACTTGACTGGCCTGCACAGAGTCCTGAGTTTGGGGGGAATTCGAGCGGAGACTGTGAGCCAGGCCTTCTTGACCAACATCAGCACCTGACCTCACAAATGTGCTTCTGGAAGAATGGTCAAACATTCTCATAGACACACTCCTAAACCTCGTGGACGGCCTTCCCAGAAGAGTTGAAGCTGTTATAGCTGCAAAGGGTGGGCCTATTCAATATGGAACCCTACAGACTAAGACTGGGATGCCATCAGTGGCGGCCCGTCCCCTAATCCATGCGCCCGGCCCCAAAGCTACATGCAGGGTGCCGGACGCATGGATTTCAATGATGTTTTCTTTTTTTTTTTTTTTTGGAAGCACATGATTAGAGCCTGAGGCTCAAATTGATTTAAAAAAAAGGGTGGGCTTGGGGAGCAGAGCACTTCGCCCTGAGTCCATCCAGTTGTGTGAATTAATATTTGCTATTTTCTTCCTGATTCTCATCCTGGCCAATCAGGAAGTGGGTATTAAAGCGGAGGTCCACCCTAAAGTGGAGCTTCCGCTCATTAGAACCCCCCCCCCCCTCCGGCGCCACAATTGGCACCTTTCAGGGGGGAGGGGGGTGCAGGTACCTGTACAGTACAGGTATCTGCACCCACTTCCGGCATAGATATCTGCAGAAAGTACGCCTCTTTCCGCAGAATCTACGCCCCTTTCCGAAAGTCCCCCGCTGTCTGCTGGGAAACACACGGATCCCAGAGACAGCGGGGACCATCCTTATTGCGCAGCGCCACTCGCGCATGCGCAGTAGGGAACCGGGAAATGAAGCCGCAAGGCTCCACTTCCTGATTCCCATACCCAAGATGGCGGCGGCAGGACCCGACAGACGACCTAGCGATTGGCTTCGGGTGCCGACATCGCGGGCGCGCTGGACAGGTAAGTGTCACTATTTTAAAAGTCAGCAGCTGCAGTATTTGTAGCTGCTGGCTTTTTAAAAAAAAAAAAGTGGCGGACTCCCACTTTAAGACCTGATTGGTCGAGAGGAGAAACGACAATATTGGCCGCTGAGGAGGAGGAGATGCAGAGGAAGCCACCGAGGAGCAGATGAAGGAAGGACCCGAAGCTGATGGCAACTTAGTTTGGGGTAAGTGCGGGGCAGATGGGAAGACGAACGGACGAGTGAGTGATGAGGGGGGGGGTTTTAATCGATTGACCGACCGAATGGTGGTGGTGGGGGACGGAGGGGTGTTAGGTGCTTTGCTTGCTGCCCCCCACCCCCCAAAAGAAATTGAGAACCAGCTGCCATTGGATGCCATTAAAGTTCATGTGCATGTAAAGGCAGGTTTCCCAATATTTTTGACAATATAGTATAAGTGTGATGGTCGGGTGACCAAAACTGTTAGCCATATAAAGTATGTATTTTTTTTATTTTTTTGCTTGTGTCTGAAAGAATAAAGAAATGCATTTTAGGAGGAATGACACAATCAGTTTTCAGGTTCTTCATCTCTTGCTGAAGATTGTGAATGACAGAGACACAAAGCCGCGGTGGTTCTTCCCAGCCACAATGATCCATTTACAGTTAGGACACTTATACAAGTAATTCTGAGAAATCCTCATTCTCCGTCCTAACACGCCGTATTTCACCAACCCAAACAAAAGGCGACTCTGGGAGCCATGACGCCTGCCCCTTTTCCCAGAATGCAGCTGTGCGGGATCACCCTAGCAGTAACTGTCATGTACTTACTGAAATAAAACAAGGGGTTAGAGACATATTGAGCTGCCTGACATGCACTATTACAAATTGCTTCTGCATGAATCAATATTTATGTTTTCAGATAATGCTATTTTACCTGTGTTCAATGCCTGGCACAGAGGTGTCATGTATTGACCGATGAGATTAATGAACACTGTAGTCCCGGATATCAGCTAGGACGATCTATGAAAATATTTAAAGAAGACCCTTGCTTGACACTAACAGTCTTAGCCCCTTGTACACACGGTCGGACATTCTGACAACCAAATCCGTTGGATTTTGTCCGACAGATTTTGTCAGACGGATTTTGTCCGAAACTGTTGCATACACACGGTCGGACCAAGTTGTCAGAAAATCCGATCGTTCAGAACGTGATGACGTTATTTCATTACGGCGGGACTACGCTCAGGCTAGTAGCCAATAGCTTTGATGTAGGAATTTGATCTGAGCATGCGTGGCACTTTGTCCGATCAAAATTCTCTACACATGATCGGAATATGTCCGATCGGACCAGTTTGTCGGAAAATATTTCCAACAAGTTGGAAAATTGGGTCCGACGGATATTCCGACGGAAACAGTCCAATGCATACCACACACAGTCGGATTATCCGAAAAAAACGGTCCGATAGGACACATTCCGTCAGAATCTCCGATCATGTGTACAAGGGCTAAGCCCTTGTACACACGGTCGGACATTCTGACAACCAAATCCGTTGGATTTTGTCCGACAGATTTTGTCCGAAACTGTTGCATGCACACGGTCGGACAAAGTTGTCGGAAAATCCGATTGATGATATTATTTCATTACGATGGGACTACGTTCAGGCTAGTAGCCAATAGCTTTGGTCTAGGAATTTGATCTGAGCATGCGTGGCACTTTGTCCGTTGGAGTAGGCTACACATGATTGGAGTATGTCCGATCGGAGCATGTTGTCGGAAAATTTTACCGGCAAGTTGGAAAAGTTGGTCCGTCGGATATTCCGACGGAAACAGTCCGATGGAGACCACACACAGTCGGAATATCCGACAAAACGGTCCGATAGGAAACATTCCGACGGAATCTCCGACCGTGTGTACAAGGGCTTAGGGAAGGTCTCCTGGATTGTAAGATGTTTGGATCGGGGTGGGGTAAGTAAGACTATGGTTTGATTCAACAAGCAATGGCACTTAAGGCATGCTCAATACTGTTTACGGCAAGATAAAATTGCGTTTGATAACATTGACTGAGAGGACCCTTTGTTATGTCCGAAGTTCACTTAACTAGGGTAGTTCAGATAAAACCTGCTACCATATAACTCAAACCTGTACCCTACCACCCCCTTTTATGCTCAATAATGACACCAAAACTGCATTGGAGTTAAATGGGCAGTTCAACCTTTTATTGAACCAAAAACCATAATTGAACATAGAGCATTGGTAAATATTCCAGCTCAAAGACGAAGAACTGGTTGCAGATCCTTGACAACACCATCTCCCACAACTTTGGAATCTGTGAGTTAGGTTCTGTCCCCAGCCACCAAACAAAGCCTTGAGGAGGACTACCCTAACTGACCACAGATCCCTACTACCTTAACTACTCAATTAGTCTACACTGAACTAGACCAACCAGAGGACTCCATACCTGAGAAGGGTCTCACCCTTTCATCAATATAACTCATGTTTTATACCCTCGTCAAGGACCCCAACCGCCAACAACCATCCTCTTCCGGAAGATGTGGATAATGACAGGACTCTGGATGGCCACACTCCAATGCTAAAACGATGCTTTATTCAAATAATATTTAGGACACAGCAAATGACATCACAGTGAAAGATACTAACAGCTGACGTGTTTCGCACTAAGGCTAGTGCTTACTCATAGCTGGCCAGCTATGAGTAAGAGTTCTGTCATTATCCACATGCTGTGGCTCGCACTCGGATCCCTTCACCTGGAGCAATTATCTCTGAGTTCCCAGGACCTGCCTTTGAGCGGTGGTGTATATCTCATCCTCTTCCGGAACTTCAACCAGACATCTTCACCAGGGCGGGATGTTCCTCCTACGATTTCCAGTCTGCAAGTGACGCCCCTTCGCTCCTCCCCTCAACTACTGACTTCATATCCAACCCCTTAAATTTAACCTGTTACAGCCTGGTAGTTCCTTCCGCCCTGTCATGTATGTCCTATGCTTACATTTTATTCCAGCTCCATGCCTGTCTTTCTGGTAGGAAGAAAAGAATGGCTGCACACCACGGGAACGTTCTAACGATTTTATGCCAAAAAATAGCAAATGACAGCCAACAAAAACAGAATGTCCAACCCCAGGATGTGTCTTTCTGGTACCTTAAAGCTGAACTCCATGGAAAACAAAAATCCTCCCTTGCGGTGGGGCTGTTCCAACACTGCAAAGGTTACCAGGAAAAAAAAAATAACTCTTTAATTACCTGATCCTCCACCCCCACAGGCTCCTTATAAACTGCTCAACTGCCCTCCATTCCTCCGGTCCATGAGAGAGGCCGTGAACATGCCAACCCTCCCACTGGTTGTAATCAGCCTTTTACCTATTTGACCAAATCGTGTGATTACACACCCTTCCTACTGATGTGCAACCCGGCTAGGTCTTGTTGGACTTCCCATGGGGTATGATATATTAGTGGACTTCCCTCTTCCCTGGCAATGGGATGGATAACACCGACTGTCTTTTAACTTTCTTGGCTGATGTATAAAAGTTCTAATTGCTGACAACATAAGTGATCTGTTCTACTAATGTGCACACCCCTGAGGAAAGAAGGAACTTCTGAAACACGTTGGGTGTCTTCCGTGTATGTTCTACCATGGGGCCCTCATTGTGGTATTTTTGGAATATGTAGAACTGTATACATTTATGTGACTTGCACTATGTTGGCTTTACTTGGCACCAGTCTTAACCTTAAGGAAGAGAGAAAGAAAGAGGGAGAGAGAAAGAAAGAGGGAGAGAGAAAGAAAGAGGGAGAGAGAAAGAAAGAGGAAGAGAGAAAGAAAGAGGAAGAGAGAAAGAAAGAGGGAAAGAGAAAGAAAGAGGAAGAGAGAAAGAAAGAGGGAAAGAGAAAGAAAGAGGAAGAGAAGGAGAGAGAAAGAGGACGGGAAGCAGAGAGAAAGAAAGAGGAAGAGAAGGAGAGTGAAAGAAAGAGGAAGAGAAGGAGAGAGAAAGAAAGAAAAAGGGAAGGAGAGAGCAAGAAAGAGGAAGGGAAGGAGAGAGAAAGAAAGTGGAAGGGAAGGGGAGAGAAAAAAAGAGGAAGGGAAGGAGAGAGAAAGAAAGAGGAAGGGAAGGAGAGAGAAAGAAAGAGGAAGAGAAGGAGAGAGAAAGAAAGAGGAAGGGAAGGAGAGAGAAAGAAAGAAAGAAAGAGGAAGGGAAGGAGAGAGAAAGAAAGAGGAAGGGAAGGAGAGAGAAAGAAAGAGGAAGAGAAGGAGAGAGAAAGAAAGAGGAAGAGAAGGAGAGAGAAAGAAAGAGGAAGGGAAGGAGAGAGAAAAAAAGAGGAAGAGAAGGAGAGAGAAAGAAAGAGGAAGGGAAGGAGAGAGAAAGAAAGAGGGAGGGAAGGAGAAAGAAAGAAAGAAAGAAAGAAAGAAAGAAAGAAAGAAAGAAAGAAAGAAAGAAAGAAAGAGGAAGGGAAGGAGAGAGAAAGAAAGAAAGAAAGAAAGAAAGAAAGAAAGAAAGAAAGAAAGAAAGAGGAAGGGAAGGAGAAAGAAAGAAAGAAAGAAAGAAAGAAAGAAAGAAAGAAAGAAAGAAAGGAAGAGGAAGGGAAGGAGAGAGAAAGAAAGAGGAAGGGAAGGAGAGAGAAAGAAAGAGGGAGGGAAGGAGAGAGAAAGAAAGAGGGAGGGAAGGAGAGAGAAAGAAAGATGGAGGGAAAGAGAAAGAAAGAAAGAAAGGGAGAAAGAGGGATGGAGGGACAGAGAAAGAAAGAAAAAGAGAAAGAGGGATGGAGAAAGAGAGAGACAGCTCGTACAGTGCACCCATTGGCTGGGACGTGGTACAGCCCACCTCCGGCTACCTCCTTAGCCAATAGCTGCAGTTTACTGTTACATCCCTCCCTCTTTACATCACCCATAATCTTCCGACTCCCAGCCCACCCAGCTTACTATGTGGGCAGGCCAGGGTGACCTTTGGTGACCATCCGCACTCTACACCTGGTCACAATGGAGCAGAGTGGCCTTTTTATGGGAGATCAGACCCTCCCGTCTCAGTCCACTACTGTCTGTGACAAAGCCTGTTTTTCGGGATTCTGCCCCGGATTGGCTCAGACATGGGGCATCGGTCTGATTTCCGTGAATGTCCCAAGCAAATCGGGACCTTTGGCAACTATGCACTTTTGGGTTCTGAATAACAGTACATAAGGTGAAACAGATGTCACTTTAAACATCCAATCATGCTTAAATGGATAATTTAAGCAAAAAAAACTTTGCCTTATTCTCTTTTTGCTAAGGGAACGGTGTCTACTCCTTTCGTTAATCAACCCTTTTAAATATTTCAACTTCAAAATTGAAAAAAAAAAGGTCAAATTTGGCCAAACATAGGATTGTATGTACAAATCAAATACGACTACGCAAGCCCTCAACTCTTTCTCTCCTTTTTTTTTTGGACGTATCTCTGACATTCCAGCCCTTGAAACAAAGTATTTTTTTTTCTTTTTTATATTTCTCATTTTCACACGTTGTTTTGGTAGCACGTTCACACCTGTCCTCCGATCGCCTGCCAGTTGGCATCTGGGTCTGTCTGACAGCTGTGTCTGCCTTGACTAATGATGTGATTGATGGACAAAATAAGGACGAATGTAGAGGAGTAGAAGAGGGAGAAGAAATATGTCCTGTCTACTCGGGGGCCCCAGTGTGTCAGTGCACCTTCATCAAGTGGCTGGGGAAGGTATATATCACTGCATGGCTCATTACATCCTAATGACGAAGCCCAGGCTACAGGGGATGCTTGTCATGACACTGCACAGCAGGTTGCTTTTGAGGTCTAAGGGGTGTCTTCTCCTTCTAGCGTTCAACAGCGGTCATCATCAATATTGCCTTGGTTTATGTTTTCATTTTCTCTATCTCTCCCTTCCACCTTGTTTGTAACCGTCAACTTAACACGAACCTACATAAGATAAAAAGCCAACCCCAGCTTTCCCCCCAAAAAATAAAAATAAATAATAATAATATTAATTTTCTTGACTTTCATAAAATAAATAAAACAGCTCTTGCTCCAACTCATCGTATCTCTGCTGCTTTCCTCAAAACATACCAATCTGCGGGCCAGCACCGGTGCCCCCATGGAGATTGCAGCTATTTCCTTTTTCTGGTTTGTTTTCCACCTACAATTAATGCACAATGTGTAGGGGACTCCAAGCATGTCCTTCCTGTTCTTCAGGAACTACAATTCCCATCATGCCTAGTCATGTCTGTGAATGCATACAAAAATGAGGTATGACCTCATATTATATGGTTTTGGTAAATCTGAAGACAAAAATCTGCAGAAAATCTGATAGTGTGTATGGGGTCTTAGTGTAGGTAAATTTGTTCAGCCTTGGCTGGCAGCCAGGCCTTTGTGTTTTTCCTGGGTTGGGCAGAGATCCAGGGAGAGCTGGCTGACTCACAGGCAGCATCACTGAGAACTCCCCCCGACTTCTCCAACTTAGAAGAAACTTCCAGAAGAATGAGGAGGGGAAGTAAGGTGGAGCTGCCTGGGGTATAAATGAGGGCCCTGACCAATCCCCAACAGATGAGAAAGCAGGGGGCAGGCATATACTCAAATACTCAGGGTCAGCTGCGGCAGTGGATTTCGAGTGGAAGCTGGAGATGGATTGTTAGCTGTCATAGGCCTTTGAGAGTAGCCCTCTAGTCTGGGGGGGGGTTGACTCAGGCCTGGGCTCGGGTGCAGAAGGGAGCAAGGAGGGGACAGCAAGAGGACACTGCCAGGGAAATCTCCAGGGAGGAAGACAGCCAGGTGGGCTGGGGAGTGACACACAGTCGGGAGGACTAAGAGGCAGCCTGAGAAGACTGGGATGGAGCAGTCTGGGATGCATGTAGAGTCAGTCAGGAGGACTGTGGTGGAACTGGCAGGAAAAGGGGCAACTGCAGCCAGGTGGGCTGCCAGTGCCTGAGGAGGTGGTACTGGGAGCAGTAGCCACAGATAGAACAGCTGTGTGCTGGGACTTTCTTTACTACACCAAAGGGACCCCTGGTCCCTGCCTCAGGTATGAACAAGCCCATTGGGAATAATGGGGTTCTTCATACTGAGTGCTTCAGGTATCATGCAACACAACGCTCAGGTATGAACAGGTCCATTGACAATAAAGGGATCTTCATCTTAAAGCGGAGTTCGACCCATTTATTAGTTTAGTAAAAGTCAGCAGCTACAAAAAGTGTAAACAGATACTTACTTGTTCACGGTCCTCGCTCCTGGGCGCGTGCTGCGCTCTGCTATTGGCAAGGCAATCTTCTGGGACCTGTGACGTGTCCCAGAAGATTGCTGGCAGGGAGGGCCGTCTAGGGGCAGAGGAGGACGAGGTGGCTGAGAAGAGGAAACAGGAAGTGGGACAGGAAGTAAAAAAAATAAAGAAGGTACCACCACCCCCCCCCCCCCGCCCAAAAAAATTAAATGGCAAATGTGGTATGTAAGGGTGCGAGGAGTGCCTAAAGCGGAAGTTCCACTTTTGGGTGGAACTCCGCTTTAAGTATTTTCACCCTTTGTGCATCATGCAACACAACACTCAGGTGTGAATGGATCCATTGAGAATAACTTGATTCTTAATCTTGAGCGTTTTAGCGCAATTTTGTTTTCGGGAATCATGAAACACAATACACAGGTGTGAATGAGCTTATTGATAATGATAGGATTCTTAATTTGGGCATTTTTTACGTTCTGGAAATTCGTGACACAACGCTCAGGTGGAAACAAGCCCATTAAAAATAAAGGGATTCTTCATCGTGAGCA
The DNA here is from genome assembly GCF_037356315.1 of Lithobates pipiens. Lineage (NCBI taxonomy): Eukaryota > Metazoa > Chordata > Amphibia > Anura > Ranidae > Lithobates > Lithobates pipiens. Next base: position 12,305,485 of record NW_027507686.1, on the reverse strand, counting down.
GTGTCCTTCTGGAATTGTACGACACAATGCTCAGGCATGAACAAGCCCACTGGGAATAATGGGATTCTTCCTCTTGAGTGCCGTCAAGCTTCAGTTATTGTGTGACACAATGCTGTTATTGGACCTAATGAGAATCAAGGGATTCTTCATCTTGAGCATTTTCACCTTTTGGGAATTGTGCAACACAACACTTAGGTGTCAATGGGTTCATTGAGAATAATTGGATTAATCTTTTTGAGCATTTTTGCCCTTTGGGAATCAAAGGTGTCAACAGGCCCATTGAGAATAAAGGGACTCTTCATCTTCAGCATTGTCGCCCTTCAGGAAATGCACAACAAAAAGCTCAGGTGTGAACAGCCCATTGAGCATAAAGGAATTCTTCTTTATCTTGAGCACTGTCGTCCTTCTGGAATTGCTAAATACAATGCTCAGGTATGATCATGCCCTTTGGGGATAATGGGATTCTTCATCTTGAGTACTGTTGAGCTTCAGGCATCATGTGCCGCAATGAGCAGGTGTGAACAAGCCCATTGTGAATAATGGGATCTTCATCTTCAGCGCTGTCACACTTTGAGAATCATGCGACACAATGTTCAAGTACGAATGAGACCTTTAAGAATAATAGGATTCTTCATCTGGAGCATTTTCTCACTCGGGAATTCGTGCAGCTCAACATTTAGGTGTGAATAGGTCCATTGAGAATAATGGGATTCTTCCTCTTGAGTGTTTTGGCCCATTAGAAACCACGCAACACAATGCTAAGGTGGGAATGGGCCTATTGAAAATTATGGGATTCTTCATCTTGATCTTTGTCTCCGTTTGGAAACACAGCATTCAGGCATAAACAGGCCACTGGGAAAAATGTTATTCTCCATCTTGTGTTTTGTCATGCTTGGGGTATCGTACGACCCTCAAGTGTGAACGGGCCCATTGAGAATAATGGGATCTTCATTTTCAGAGTTGTCACCCTTCTATAATTACATGACACAATGCTCAGGTTTGAATGGGCCCATTAAGAATAATGGGATTCTTCATCATCTTCATCTTGAGCGTTGTTCTTTGGGAATCCCATGACAAAACACTTATGTGGGAATGGGAGCTAAGACTTTGCATGGTTTGTCCTAATGGCATGTAGTGATCACCATACCATCCAATCAGTTGCCATCCAATGAGTGGGCATGGACTCTACATTCATAGTTTCTCAACAATCTTGTCACCAGGGGTGAGAAAAGTGATTTCTGCTAAAACAATTTCACGGCAAAATAACTGCTTTCACAAAATTTTGCTGAAATGTAAAATTTTACTTAAAAAGAAAATATAGACCTTGTCTTAGACTTAGAAGGTGTGTTTTTTTCTTTTTAGAGAGTATTTACGGAACTTTAATTTATTTCTGTAACTGTTCTTTGTATTTGCAATTTCAAGTTCTAGGGTAACAAAAAAAACAAAAACACTTTTACTGATCCTAGCTCCCTTGACAGCCGGAGCTCTCTTCTAATGCCCTACAGATCAGCTTGCAGACTGTCTTTTTTGTGTTCATACATCTAATGCATTGCTATGGGCCCTGAACTGTATGTATAGAAATATGAAGTCATGTGACTACCAGAGCATAGGGGGGAAGAGGCTGGGGAGACCGGTCTTCATCTTGAGTGCTGTCAAGCTTCAGGTATCGTGTGGTACAATGCTCCAGTGTGAATGGGCCCATTGAGAATATTGGGATCTTCATTACCAGCATTATAGCACATTGAGAATATGAGAATAATGCGACACAATCCTCAGGTCTGAATGGGATTCCTTATCTCGAGTGACACATATGGGTATAAACCGGAGATATTATCTCCAGTAACCTACCATAACGGACTATAGCGACAAACACAGTGGAGACATAGTTAGGTGTTACTATTCCTTATCTTGAGCGTTTCCACCCTTTGGAATTATGTAAGACAGGTGTGAATGGGCCTATTGAAAATTATGGGTTTCCAAATTTTGAGCATTGTTTGCCTTCTGGAATTGCATGATAAAATGCTTGGGTGTGAAAAAGCCCCTAGAATAATGGGATTATGGGACCAGTCCACATACTTTAGTGCGAATGGGCCCCCAAAACTCCCAACTTTACTTATTCCTCATTTCTGGCACATCATTATTTTAACAAATACTTTGACAGGAGACACTATTTCCCTGTATGTGTCTGTCCATGTTTAGCTGCTTATCTAAAGTTACCCTTGTTGATAATAATAAATGACTTACAAAACGGGGCAGCACAGTGGCTAAGTAGTTAAGATTTCCACCTATGAGCTCGAGGGTTGTTGATTTGACTACCTGCCAGGAGATGACATGTTCTCCCTGTGTGGGGGCACTCTGGTTTCCTCCATAGACGTGTTGGTATCAGGGGCGGCCCATCCATTAAGAGCATATGGGACCACCCCACCTCCCCCACCCATGTGTCTGGCCCATTTCAGGACATCGGTGCATGGATTCCAATGCAGAGGGCTGTTTTTTTAAGCCCCTTTATGAGCCAGAGGCTCTAATAGGCTTCAATATAGGAGGGGCTCGGGTCGCAGAGAGTGTGCTCTAAGCCCACTCAGGTGTGTTACAACAGTGAATCAATATTCGCTGTTGTAACATCGATTCTCCTCCTGGCCATGGTTTTGACACTGGTCACCTGAGTGCCAACCCACCGCCCATAGGAGCCGAAACCCGCCACTCGTAAGAGCCCACAATCCGCCACCCATAGGAGCCGCAACCCGCCACCCATAAGAGCCCACAACCTGCCACCCATAGGAGCCACAACCCGCCATCCATAAGAGCCCACAACCCGCCGCCCATAGGAGCCCGCTACCCGCCGCCCGTAAGAGATTCATGTGTAGATCACTGTTCAGAGGCATTTGGCAGGCGGTGAAGAGGCAATATGAGTATGAGAGCACCCCTAAATGCAGCATCACCATGCTGCAACTGCATGCAATGCACAGAGTTACGTGGGACAGTTGCAGAAGGGTACTTACATACTTCCCGGCCACGGTCACAACGTTACATAGTTACATAGTAGGTGAGGTTGAAAAAAGACAATCAAAAAGTCCATCAATCCAACCTATGTGTGTGATTATATGTCAGTATTACACAGTGGCAGCTGGTGAAGTTTTAGGATGGGTGGGCTTCCTTTTTGACCCCTCCCACTTGGTGAAAATGGGAGTGGTTTCATAGAAATAGTGGGGAGGCTCTAAGGTGGTGTGGTTAGTGTCTGAGATGAACGAGGGATGGAGGGAGAGGGAGAGAGGGATGGAGGGACAGCAGGCCCAGATCCTATACAACAATAGAAATATGTGTATTCTAGAAAGTTTAACAATCGGCAGATAAAGATATTCCAAACACCTGATGTTAGCACTTCAATCATCCTGGCACCTTGGTTGTTATGGTGTCAGGATGATTGAAGCGCATTATTTCTATTATTACATTGTACTATAAAATGAAATCATTCAACTCATCATAATAAAGAACATTAGAATGGACTTTCTAATGAACCTTTAGTTAAAGACTGAAACACCTTCTCAATGACAGAAATATGGGAGGTATTGCATTCAAGGACAATGAATGTTTAGAAAGAGTTTTCTTGGTAATGAAGTGATTTTCTGTACGGAGTCTGAAAGAAAAAGATCTAGGGCGGAATGTGCTGCGTTTGTTATAATGTGATTTTTTGTATTAATCAGACATAACATTACATGGGACAATATTACATTATAATTATAATAGTAGTCGGTCATAGAAATCAGATTACTGTCAGGTTTTGGCTTGAGTAGATATTTCTTAAAAAAAATGCTGCTGCATACAATGGGTACGTAAAGACCATTGTTGTATTCAATTGTCAGTTTCATTGTTTCTACAGCTACAGTAAACAGGTATGTTTTCTGTTGTTTGGTAACTATGGTAAACAGCCTGACACATAAAAGGGGTATTCAGGCATAAGCTAAGGGGCTCATCGTGCTTTAAGATCAGAAGTCACTCATGACACAAGAAGGTGCCTGGTCTCAAGGAGAATCATTGCCAATGGAGATCACAAACATACAGTAATCAAAGTTAAGTAACTCTTAAGTGTATTTGTACTGTTATAGACCATAGGCTGTTCATTTGCTAGGCATTTTGCTTGTTATAGATATCTGTCCGTCTTGTATTGTATTCTTAAAGAGGAAGTAAACCCTGATGGGTTTACTTCCTCTTTCATTCCCTGCAAAGGCAAAGCATAATGGACTACTATGCATCGCATAGTAGCCCATTATGTGTCACTTACCTGACACAGGAGCCAGCGAAGTCGCCGCTGTCCCCTGTAGTCCGCCGCATCCATCTTGCTGGTGGTGTCTCGCAGCTCCGCAGCTGTCATTCGGCGAAGCCGCGATGACGTCACTCCCGCGCATGCACACGGGAGTCGACACGCGCGGCAGCTCCATTCTTGGAAATGCCGCGCTCAGTACGCCTGCGCGCCGCTGTCTACGGCGCATGCGCCGTAGACAGCGGTGCCCGTTTTCGGGCAAATATCTCCTAAACCATATAGGTTTAGGAGATATTGCTTGGACCTACAGGTAAGCCTTTACCACTTGAGATCCGCGCTATAGTCAATTGACGGCTACACGTGCACGAGCACGAGCGGCCTGTGCGCCCCCTGAGGGGCGCGCGCGGCGCGCTCTGTGATCGGCGAGTCTACGAGACTCGCCTGATCACCGATCCGTGCAAGGGGTCGATCCCGACCCCTTATCACGTGATCAGCTGTCAGCCAATGACAGCTGATCATGTGATATAACGGAGCCGGTAATCGGCTATTATTCCTCCTCGCGCTGTCAGCGCGAGGAGAAAAAAAAAAGCCGATCACCGGCGGCCGTGATCGGGACATCAGTCCCGATCATGGCCAGCACTGCTAGTGCCCACCTGCAACCCTGTCAGTGCCCACCTGCCCCCTGCCAGTGCAACAATAAAAAAAGTAAGTGCCCCCCGTCAGTGCCACCCAGCAGTGCCCATAGTGCCACCCAGCAGTGTCCACAGTGCCACCCAGCAGTGCCCACAGTGCCACCCAGCAGTGCCACCCAGCAGTGCCCACAGTGCCACCCAGCAGTGCCCACAATCTGCCTTAACAAAGGTGCTGCACCCGTGCCACATATCCGTGCCCATCAGTGTCATCTACCAGTGCCCAGCAGTGCCGCCCATCAGTGCCCAGCAGTGCCACCTACCAGAGCCACCTATCAGTGCCACCTATCAGTGCCCATCAGTCCCATCTATCAGTGGTACCTATCAGTGCCCATCTGTGCCACCCATCCGTGCCACCCATCCGTGCCACCCATCTCTGCCATCCATCCGTGCCATCTTATGTGCCCATCTTTGCCCATCAGTGCCGCCTTATCTGTGCCCATCGGTGCTGCCTTATCTGTGCCTATTTGTGCCGCCTTAACTATGCCTATCAGTGCCCACCAGTGCAGCCTATCAGTGCCCACCAATGCAGCCCATCAGTGCCCACCAGTGCAGCCTATCAGTGCCGCCTCATCAGCGCACTTCAATGAAGGAGAAAAATGACCCGTTTGCAAAATTTTATAACAAACTTTTAAACATGATTTTTTATTTTTTTTGCATCTTTTTTTGTTTGTTTAGCAAAAAATAAAACTCCGAGCTGTAATTAAATACCACCAAAAGAAAGCTCTATTTGTGGGAAAAAAAAACCATCCGTGCCACCCATCCATGCCATCTTATCTGTGCCCATCTTTGCCCATCAGTGCCGCATTATCTGTGCCCATCAGTACTGCCTTATCTGTGCCTATCGGTACCACCTTATCTGTGCCTATTAGTGCCGCCTTAACTATGCCTAGCAGTGTTCACCAGTGCAGCCTATCAGTGCCCACCAGTGCAGCCTATCAGTGCCCACCAGTGCCGCCTGTTTGCAAAATTTTATAACAAACTATTAAACATGATTTTTTTTTTTTTTTTTGCATCTTTTTTTGTTTGTTTAGCAAAAAATAAAACTCCGAGCTGTAATTAAATACCACCAAAAGAAAGCTCTATTTGTGGGAAAAAAATTATAAAAATTTCATTTGGGTACAGTGTTGTATGACCGCGCAATTGTCATTCAAAGTGCATCAGCGCTGAAAGCTGAAAATTGCTCTGGGACTGAGGGGGGTTTAAGTGCCCAGTAAGCAACTGGTTAATCTAGGCTTACCTGTAGGTCAAAGTGGTTTGTAAGGGTTTACAACCACTTTAATATTGTAATAGTTTTTTTTATGTACAGCATCTTTGTATAGTAAAAGCACATTTACACACTGCAGAAGTCTCAGCTTCCTTGCTTATACCACAAAGTAATCTTGCTAGATAGACGCAAGCAAAACAGCCCCCCCCCCCTCTGATGTCACGCTTTCTGGGGAATGGGTAGGAGTACAATGTACCCCATACTCATTCACATGGAGGGGGGCGGGATCTGGGGGCCCCCTTATTAAAGGGGGCTTCCAGATTCCGTTTACCCCCCCCCCCCGTCCGCAGACCCCCACAACAAGTATGACAGATCGGAAAGCTAAAAATTGGCCTGGGCAGGAAAGCTGTGAACATGTCTGGTATTGAAGGGGTTAATACTGCTTTAATACTGCATATCTTGAAACAAATCTGTGTCAATGGTAAACGTCTGAATAATAAAAGTAAACGTGTTATGGGGGGGGGGATCTGTGTTGTTTGTTGGAGGGACCCCTGTAAAGGTTTCTTGCTTACACAATGGAAGAACAAAGATCCAAATAATATACGATATAAAGTCCGTCACACCGATGTTTCCTTTTCTCTTGTACATAAGAAGAATGTTTGTCTTTTGTTCCAATCTCCACCACGCGGCTGATATTTATTGAGTGATTGTATACCTTATGGTTTTTTTTTTTTACATAATTGCCAGTAATTAGGAATAAAATTGTGATTTGCAGGGGAATGTGATCGCTAAGGGGGGCACCCTTTATCTCTCATAGACAAGGTAAAGTTGCGACGTATTAAAAAAGAAAAAAAAAAAAATGACTTCCAGCGACTGAAATTAAATCACGCTAATTGGTGTCGAAGTTAAAATATATCTCAAAACACATTAAAAGGAAAAGAAAAAAAAATATATATGATGCTGGAAGTGAGCGCGCAGCCTGAGATTTGACACCTAACAGGCATTTTGATACCCAGCGAAAGAAGAAAAAAATAAAGATCACTAATGAGAAAAAAATGGTAAAATGTTTATTAAAGGCAATTAACGGTAATTGTATCTGGAAGGGTTAGAGAGTCACCGGGAAATGAACAGAAAACGCCTTCAGTCTTGTTAACAGCTGAAGAGACATGTGTGGCGAGTGAGAGCCCTTCTCCTACCGGAGAGGGGTATGGAGAGGGGTCACATGATTACAGATGAGGGGTCATCCACACAGCGAGGAGGAGAACCGGTCACCACACCACCTACCTGCGTGTAAGTGATCTCATCTCACTGCACCCTCGGAGGGGGCCCCGGGACCCCATATCATTTACTGCAATGGGGTGAAAGAGGGGGGGCCAGAGAGATTATCTGCTGCTGCTTATCTGGATAACTATCCATCCATCCAACCATACAAGTTTATCCATCCATTCGTCTATTAATCCATTCGTCTATTAATCCATCCATCAATTGATCGATTCATCCAACCATCTCTCCCTCAGTCTGTTCATCCATCCGTCTATCCATCCATACATTCATCCAACCAACCAGATGTCCATCAGTCTGTTCATCCATCCCTCCATCTATCCATCCATACATACATCCAACCACATGTCCATCAGTCTGTTCATCCATCCATCTATCCATCCATCCATCTGTCCATCAGTCTGTTTATCCATCCATCTATCCAAGCGTCAATCTGTCCATCCATCTGTTCATCCATTCATCCTTCTATCCGTCTATCCATCCATACATCCATCCAACCAACCAACCAACCAGATGTCCATCAGTCTGCTCATCCATCCATCTATCCATCCATCCCTCTGTCCATCCGTCTGTTCATTCATCCAACCAGATGTCCATCCGTCTGTTCATCCATCCATCCATTCATCCAACCAACCAGATGTCCATCCGTCTGTCCATCCATCCATCCATTCATCCAACCAACCAGATGTCCATCCGTCTGTCCATCCATCCATCCATTCATCCAACCAACCAGATGTCCATCAGTCTGTTCATCCATTCCTCCATCTATCCACCCATACATCCATCCAAACAGATATCCACCAGTCTGTTCATCCATCATTCTGTTTATCCATCCATCTATCCAAGCGTCTATCTATCCATCCATCTGTTTATCCATTCATCCTTCTATCTATCCATCCAACCAACCAGATGTCCACCAGTCTGTTCATCCATCCCTCCATCTATCCATCCATACATCCATCCAACCAGATGTCCATCAGTCTATCCGTCCATCCATCTGTTCATCCGTCTGTTTATCCATCCATCTATCCATCCAAACAGATGTCCCCCCTGTCTCTTCATCCATCCCTCCCTGTAGATCCCTCCCTCGGTCTGTTCATCCATTCATCTTTCTATCTGTCTATCCATCCATACATCCAACCAGATGTCCATCAGTCTGTTCATCTATCTATCTATCCATCCATCCCCCTGTCCATCTGTCTGTTTATCTATCCATCCAACCAGATGTCCATCAGTCTGTTCATCCATCCATCTGTCTATCCATACATCCATCCATCCAACCACATGTCCATCAGTCTGTTCATCCATCCATCTATCCATCCATACATCCATTCAAACCACATGTCCATCAGTCTGTTCATCCATCCATCTATCCATCCATCCATCTGTTCATCCATCTGTTTATCCATGCATCTATCCATCCAACCAGATGTCCATCGGTCTGTTCATCCATTGATCCTTCTATCAGTCTATTCATCCATACATCCATCCATTCAACTCGATGTCCATCAGTCTGCTCATCCATGCATCTATCTATCCATCTGTTAATCCATCCATCCATATATTGAATCATCCAGCCACCTGTTAATCCGTTTATTCATCTGTCCATTCATCCATCCATTCATATATCAATATATCAATCTGTTCATATATCCATCCATCCCTTCTCTTTATCTTTACGATCATCTATCTATCTATCTATCTATCTATCTATCTATCTATCTATCTATCTATCTATCTATCTATCTATCTATCTATCTATCTATCTATCTATCTATCTATCTATCTATCTATCTATCTATCTATCTATCTATCTGTCTGTCTGTCTATCTATCTGTCTATCTATCTGTCTGTCTGTCTGTCTGCCTGTCTGTATTTATCTATCTCTATTTATAATTATATATCACTCCAACTATCCATCTCTTTCTCCAACTATCTATCTATCTCTATTTATTTTCTATCTATCTATTGATCCATCCAATCATTATCTATCTATCCCACTATATGACTATCTGTCATTCTCTCTATCAGTCTATCTACCTCTCTCTATTATTAGACATCTATCTATCTATCTATCTATCTATCTATCTATCTATCTATCTATCTATCTATCTATCTATCTATCTATCTATCTATCTATCTATCTATCTATCTATCTCTCTCTATCTGTCACCGTCTCTATCACAGATATCTATTTCTATCATTAGATGGAAGTGATGGCGGCCCGCTCTCTCTTTGCAGAGGAGAAGCCATTTTTCTGTCCATAAACAGCTTACATTGAAGAGTGTCCCGCTCATCGATCTTCATTTGAGCGGGAGGTTAAAATCTGAAACTAATGATTGCTATCAGGAGGAAGATGAGCGCTCTCACCATTGAAAAGTAGATCTGCCACTTTTTCCCAAGGCTGACATTTTTCACTGCCGCGATATGGCTGGATATACTTGTAAACATTATTAGAAATAATAACTTAATGCTTCCTTCCTGCGACTGGCTGGCATTATCTAGGCATTTCGCAATTAGCACTTCCTGCCGGCGACGTCAGCGCCTGGACTTTATTTTCCCAACAAATTCCATTTGTTCCCTTAATTTTTGCAGCTGTTCTGGCCAATTAGGGGACATGGCTGCTCCGCCGCTCCATCAATTTACAAGGTGACGGCCTGTGAGTCCACGTCTGAGAACGCGGCCAGCGGCGGCACTTCCGCTGACATCAGGTGAACAGGCAGACGGAAGACGGACGGCTAAAAGACGAATGAGGCTGCAGGTTTAAAGTGGACCTGTCATCAAAAATATTATTTTGTGTGCAGCACATGCATGCTAAGAAATGCGTCAGTGTATAACAGTTCAGGTATTTATTTCTCATCGCAGGGATTATAATACTGCCCCTAATAATACCTTCATATGTTTATCTCTCCAGAAGGGTGGCACCATCTTTGTTTAGGAATCATCTTTTCTGGCCTGAGATCTCTACTATTAAGCCCAATCAGGGTGAAATGCGTCATCAGTGCCTCGCTTATCCCAGGTCCTCATCAGAGTCTCCCCTTTACACCAGGATCCTCATCAGAGTCTCCCCTTATACCAGGTTCTTATCAGAGTCCCCGCTTACATTAGTGGCCCCTATTAGAGTCCCCCCCTTTCACGAGGATCCCCATCAGAATCCCCCTTTTACATCAGGGTCCTCATCATAGTCCTCTCTTACTGCAGAATCCCCACCACAGAGTCCCCCTTTACATCCTTATCAGAATCCCTCCTTACATCAGGATGTGCATCGGAGTTCCCCATTTACATCAGGGTCCTCTTCAGAGTACCCCCTTACATCCCCCCATGTACATCGTGTTCTTCTTTGCATTAGGAGTCCCATCAGCGTCCTTATATCAGGGTCCTCATCAGCCCCCCTTAGCTCTGAGTCCTTGTTACATCAGGATTCCCAACAAAGTCCTCAATTAACATCAAAGTCTTTATCAGAGTTTCCCATTTACATCAGAATCCGCAGAATCCGCATTAGAATCTCCCCTTACATCAGGATCCGCATCAAAGTCCCCCGTTTATATCAGGGTCCTCATCAGAGTACCCCCTTACATCAAGATCCCCATTTACTTTAGAGTCCTTATTAGAGTCCCTGCTTACATCAGGGTCGCTATCAGAGTTTCCCCCCCCCGTTCACAAGGATCCTCATCAGAGTCCCCCATCTACATCAGGGTCCTCATCAGAGCCCTCCCTTACATCAGGATCCCCATTACAGAATCCCCTTTACATCAGGATCCCCATCAGAAGCCCTCCTTACATAAGGATTTGCATTGAAGTCCTGCTTACCTCAGGATCCTTATCAGTGTCCCCCCTGTCACGAGAATCTCCATCAGAGTCCCCAATCTACATCAGGGTGCTCATCAGAGTCCTCCTTTACATCAGGATTCCCATTACAGATTCCCCCTTTACATGAGGGTCTTTAGCAGCGTCCCCTATTTACATCAGGTTCCTCATCAGAGTCCACCCTTACATCAAAATCCTCATCACAGAGTCCCCCTTTACATCCTTTAAATCAGGGTCCCCATCAGAAGCCCTCCTTACATCAGAATCTGCATCAGAGTTCCCCATTTACATCAGGGTCCTCATCAGAGTACACCCCTCCTATTTACATTGTGTTCCCCTTTGCATTAGGGGTCCCATCAGAGTCCTTACATCAGGGTCCTCATCTGAGTCCCCCCTTAACTTGGGGTCTCTGTTGCTTCAGGATTCCCATAAAAGTCCCCAATTAACATCAAGGTCTTTATCAGAGTCCCCCATTTACATCAGAAACTGCATCAGAATCTCCCCTTACATCAGAACCCACATCAAAGTCCCCCCTTTTCATCAGGGTCCTCATCAGAGTACTCCCGTAAATCAGGATCCCCAGTAAAGCCCCCCATTTGCATCAGGGTCCCCCTTTGCATCAAGATTTCCATCAGAGTCCTTACATCAGGGTCCTCATCAGAGTCCCTCCTTACCTCAGGGTCCTCGTTACATCAAGATTTCCATCAAAGTCCCCAATTAACATTGGGGTCTTCATTAGAGTCTCAGAGTCTCCCATTTATATTAAGATCTGCATCAGAATGTCCTCTTACATCAGGATCCACATCAGAGCCCCCCATTTACATCAGAATCCTCTTTAGAGTACCCCCTTACATCAGGCTCTCCAAAACAGCCCGACCCATTTACATCAATGTCCCCCTTTGCATCAAGATTCCCATCATAGTCAAGAATCCCCCCTTGTCTAAGGGTCCCTGTTGCATCAAGATTTCCATCAAAGTCCCCAGTTTACATCAGGGTCTTCATCAAACTCTCCCATTTACATCAGCATTCGCATCAGAATCTTTTATTACATCAGGGTCCTCATCAGAATCCCCCCTTACATTCAGATTTCTGAGACCCCTAGTTACATCAGGGTCCTCCTCAGAGTACCTCCTTACATCAGGGTCCTCATCAGATTCCCCCCTTACATTCAGATTTCTGCATCAGAGTACTCCCTTACATTCAGATTTCTGCACCAGAGTACTCCCTTACATCCCTGTTGCATCAAGATTTCCATCAAAGTCCCCGATTTACATCAGGGTCTTCATCAAACTCTCCCATTTACATCAGAATTAGCATCAGAATCTTCTATTACTCTATTACATCAGGGTCCTCATCAGAATCTCCCCTTACATTCAGATTTCAGAGACCCCTAGTTACATCAGGGTCCTCATCAGAGTACCCTCTTACATCAGGGTCCTCATCAGAATCCCCCCTTACATTCAGATTTATGCATCAGAGTACTCCCTTACATCAGGGTCCTCATCAGAGTACCCCCTTACATCAGGGTTCTCATCAGAGTACCCCCTTACATCAGGGTCCTCATCAGAATCCCCCCTAACATCAGGATCCCCATTACAGCCCCCCATGTACATCAGGGTCCCTCTATGCATCAAGATTCCCATCAGAGTGATTACATTAGGGTCCTCATTACCATCAAAGTCCCCAAGTCCCCAATTTACATCAGAGTCTCCCATTTACATTAGGATCTGCATCAGAGTCCTTACATCAGGGTCCTCATCAGAGTTCCCCCCTTACCTAACGATCCCTATTACATCAAGATTCCCCAGTTTACATCAGGGCGCTAATCAGGGTCCCAACCCCCCCCCCCTCCGTCCCCCCCCCCGTCCCCCTTCCACCACCTTACCTGTGCCTCTCAGCAAAAGACTATTCCAAGGCAAAGTTTCACTTGACTAGGGTAGCTTAAAGGTAGACATCCTACTACTAAATAGCCCCTATACCTCCAACCCCCCCTCCTCACCACACTTTTCCAATAAAAAAACACGACACCAGTTGGAATTAAATGGCTATCCGGCCTTTTATTAAACAACATAATAAATAACAATGTAGCAGATAAACCAAAGCTAGATGTCCCCAGCAGCAAGAACACCAGCTCGGGGACAGTACCACTTGCCCCACAAACCTTACAGGTCTACCACTACCTGGTCCCTCCTAGTGGACCACACCCAACCAGAGGACACCATACCAACGATGGTTCCCCACTTGTATCCCACCGACAGATTATTTAACCCCATCCAAGGGACCCCACCAGCCACCTCCAAACCTAGACCCTCAACCAACTTACCCTATCTCAGGGAGGGAGGGCGGGACGTTCATCTAAAGTCTTCCCAACGCCTATGGTTACAGTACCACCCTTTCCTCCAGACTTTTCTCCTATGCTCCTCCATATCACCCCGTCTACTCCACCAATCACGTAAGTACGAAACTCACACTTATCTATATGGGCACATTAACTCAGATCTGTCTGGTTCCCCTTCCACCTTGTCATGCCAGGCCCCTAATCTAGACTAGGGGCCTGGCATGACAAGGTGGAAGGGGAAATAGACAGATCTGAGTTAATGTGTCCATATAGATAAGTGTGAGTTTTGTACTTACGTGATTGGTGGAGTAGACGGGGTGATAGGGAGCAGGGCTGGACTGGAACAGAAATTTGGCCCTGGACTTCATCCAGACCGGCCCACTTACATTTTGAGTGTCCCATCAGCACTCCTTTACATCTGAGTGTCCCATCAGCACCCCCTTACATCGGAGTATCCCATCAGCACCCCCTTACATCAGAGTGTCCCATCATCACCCCCTTACATCGGAGTATCCCATCAGCACCCCCTTACATCAGAGTGTCCCATCAGCACCCCTTACATCAGAGTGACCCATCAGCACCCCCTTACATCAGAGTGTCCCATCAGCACCCCCTTACATCAGAGTGTCCCATCAGCACCCCTTACATCAGAGTGTCCCATCAGCACCCCCTTACATCAGAGTGTCCCATCAGCAGCCCCCTTACATCTGAGTGTCCCATCAGCACCCCTTACATCAGAGTGTCCCATCAGCACCCCCTTACATCGGAGTATTCCATCAGCACCCCTTACATCAGAGTGTCCCATCAGCACCCCCTTACATCAGAGTGTCCCATCAGCACCCCCTTACATCTGAGTGTCCCATCAGCACCCCTTACATCAGAGTGTTCCATCAGCACCCCCTTACATCGGAGTATCCCATCAGCACCCCTTTACATCAGAGTGTCCCATCAGTACCCCCTTACATAAGAGTGTCCCATCAGCACCCCTTACATCAGAGTGTCCCATCACCAGCCCCCTTACATCAGAGTGGCCCACTGAGCCATCGGCCCATCGGGAAACTCCCGGGAGTCCCGATGGCCAGTACATGCCTGATAGGGAGGAGCATAGGAGAAAAGTCTGGAGGAAGGGGGTGGTACTGTAACAATCGGCGTTGGGAAGACTTTAGATGAACGCCCCGCCCTCCCTCCCTGAGATAGGGTAAGTTGGTTGAGGGTCTAGGTTTGGAGGTGGCTGGTGGGGCCCCTTGGATGGAGTTAAATAATCTGTCGTGGGATACAAGTGGGGAAATATCGTTGGTTTGTTCCTCCTAGCTCCGGGTCTTCCTTTATATTCAAAGAAGAAAAACAAAACAAAAAAGTTACATAAAAAAAATAAAAATAAAACAAAATACTTTCGGCTCTCCGAGATCCCTAAAAGTTTTGTTTCACGGGTAATGCTTATTTTAAGGCGGCCGTAAACTACAATCCTTGTTATTTACTGGTAAAGTGTGAAAAATCTTTATGAAGCCAATAAAGATTGCCTCCTTGCATGTGCTCTTACTGAAAGCCCGGGACAAATATGTTTACTAATGGAAGTCTAACTGAAAGGAGCCATAAATTTGTCACCGGGCGAGATTAATACATTTCGATTTAGCCATATGGCTCAATAAGGAGAGCGGGTACACGGAGGATAGCAGAAATTTGCAAAGAATCTTTAATTTGTGCAGAAATGAAACCTTGCCATGGCAAAAGGCCAACGTTTAAGCGCTATATTATCCGTCGGCCGGCGATCTATCATTCCCTCCGAGGAAAACTTTGGGTGAGGAACGGAAAAAAAAATAAAATAAAATAAAACGCCATAAATTACATATGCAAGATGTACCGCTGTAAATCGTCGTTTACAAATTTGATTAATTCGTCAAGAGCACTGAAAGTCAGCAATTTTTTGTAAATTTAAAATGATCAATTCTGGAATAAACCGATAATGGACGATAAGTGATATGAACCCGGAGTGTATCATTCTGGAGAGAAAGTGGATTTGTGGATTCTCAAAGCAAGAAGAAGAAAAAAAATAAACAGGCCTGATTTATGAATAGTGCCGAGTGAAAAACCGGTGGATTGGCAACGTAGCAAAATTGTTAATATTTATAGTCTCCATTCCAGAATGCCTGCATGGAGAACCATAGAGTCCATGAATGGAGATGGCCTCCTTCAGTAGACTAGACAACTCTCTGCAAATCAGATATCTAAGTGGAAAAGTCAGTCCCCTTCTAGCAAGCTGTAGAGCAGGGGTCTCCAAATTTTCATATGTGTTTACAAATATTCACAGGTTGAAAAAAAATAATTTTTTTAAATGAACAAGTATTCCCTTACATCAGGATCCCCATCATAGTCCCACCATACATCAGGATCCCCTTCATAGTCCCACCATACATCAGGATCCCCATCAGAGTCCCACCATACATCAGGATCCCCATCATAGTCCCACCATACACCAGGATCCCCATCAGAGTCCCACCATACATCAGGATCCCCATCAGAGTCCCACAATACATCAGGATCCCCATCATAGTCCCACCATACACCAGGATCCCCATCAGAGTCCCACCATACATCAGGATCCCCATCATAGTCCCACCATACATCAGGATCCCCATCAGAGTCCCACCATACATCAGGATCCCCATCATAGTCCCACCATATATCAGGATGCCCATCACAGTCCCACCATACATCATTATCCCCATCAGAGTCTCACCATACATCAGGATGCCCATCACAGTCCCACCATACATCATTATCCCCATCAGAGTACCCAATTTAGATTAGAATTCTCATCAAAGTTCCCCCTTACCTCAGGGTCCCCATCAAGGTCCCTATTAGAGTTCCCCTTTACGTCAGGATCCCCATTAGAGCCCCCCTTTACATCAAGATTCCCATTTCCATCAATATTTCCATCAGAGTCCTTACATCCAGGGTCGTTTTTAAGGCAGGGCAAAAGGGGCAGCTGCCCTGGGCCCTGTCATTGTTGTGGGGCCCAAAGCAGCTGCCTCATACTTGCCAACTATCCCAGTTTAAATTTCTTTGTCTCTTGCTGTGTCCTGATATCTCAGTGTGAAGTGCTGCTACTAATGCTGCCCAGCTCTGCCATATTGTTGTGTACAGATGACTCACCTACAGACCCTGTGTTTACATGTAAAAAAACAGCATTCATATGTAAATAGCTGCATAGATATGTAAATAAAGGCGGCATCCATATGTATAGCATGACCCCTGGAGTGAGGAGATGATGTGCTGTAACCTCTAGCAACGAATCAGTGAGCAGTATTACTGTACAGTAATCTCAACAAGCAGAAATCATGTGCTGTAACCTCTAGCAACTAATCAGTGAGCTGTAATGTGTGCTGTAACCTCTAGCAACCAGTCAGTGAGCGGCAATGATACACTGTAACCTCTGGCAACCAAACGCAATAGCTGCCTGATCTTATTCAATAAACTGATTTTGAGCCTAGCTGCTATTTATTGTATGTCTCAGAGCAGGTGGAGAGAAAAACTGCATGGGGGGGGGGGGCCCAAGAAAAGTTTTCCCCAGGGTCCAATCAATATTAAAGAAGGCCCTGCTTACATCAGTGTCCCTTC
This sequence comes from Lithobates pipiens, assembly GCF_037356315.1. Classification (NCBI taxonomy): domain Eukaryota; kingdom Metazoa; phylum Chordata; class Amphibia; order Anura; family Ranidae; genus Lithobates; species Lithobates pipiens. Next base: position 12,288,287 of record NW_027507686.1, on the reverse strand, counting down.
TTGGCTCATGGTCCCCATTACATCAGGATTCCCACCAAAGCCACCAATTTTCATCAGGGTCTTCATCAGGGCCTCCCATTTATATGGGGATCCAATCAGAGTCCCCTGTTTACATCAGATGTTTACCTTACATTAGGATCCAATCAGAGTTCCCCATTTAGATCAGGGTCTGGTCTTCATCAGAGCCTCCCTTTACTTCGGGGGTCACCATCAGTGTACCAACTTACATCAGGGTCCCAATCAAATTCCCATTTACCTCAGGATCCCCATCAAAGTCTCCGCTTATATCAGGATCCCCATAAGAGTTCCCCATTTATAACAGGGTTCTTATCAGCATCCCCCCTTACCTCAGGGTCCCTATCGGACACCTCACCCCTCACATGAAGAGCCCCATCAGTGTCCCCTTTTACATCAGAATCCCCATTAGAGCCCCCAATTTCCACCTGGGCCCGACCTTTGCATCTTGGTCTTCATCAGAGTCCCCCCTTTCTTCGGTGTCCCCATCAGAGTCCCCCATTTACATTAGGGTCCTCATCAGAGTATCTCCTTACATCAGAATCCCCATTAGAGCCCCCCCCTATTTACACCAGGGTCCCCCTTTGCATCATGATCTTCATGAGAATCCACCCTTATTTCAGTGTCCCGATGAGGCTGCCCACTTACATCAGGGTCCCCACAAGAGTCCCCCGTTTACATGATGGGTCCCCCTTGCATAAATATTCTCACCAGAGTCCCCCATTTACATCAGGGTCTTCATCAGAGTCCCCTCTTACTTCAGTGTCCCCATCAGAGTGCCCATTTACATCAGGGTCCCCATCAGAGTCCCCCATTTACATCATGGGTCCCCCTTGCATAAGGAGTCTCACCAGAGTCCCCCATTTACATTAGGATCTTCATCAGAGTCCCCTCTTACTTCAGTGTCCCCAACATAGTGCCCACTTACATCTGGATCTTTATTAGAGTCCTCTCTTTCTTCAGTGTCACCACAAAGTGCACCTTTACATCAGGGTCCCCATCAGAGTCCCCCATTTACATCATGGGTCCTCCTTACATCAAGATCCCCAACAGAGTCCCCCATTTTAATCAGAGTCTTCATCAGAGTCCCCTCTTGCTTCAGTGTCCCCAACAGGGTGCCCACTTACATCAGGGTCCCCATCAGAGTCCAACATTTAAATCAGTATATTCATCAGAGTCCCTGCTTACTTCCGGGTCCCTATCAGAGTGCCCAATTATATTAGGGTCCCTATCAGAGTCCAACATTTAAATCAGTATCTTCATCAGAGTCCCCGCTAAATTCAGGGTCCCCATCAGAGTGTCCACTTACATTATGGTCCCCAAAAGAGTGCCCACTTACATCGGGGTCCCCAACAGAGTCCCCTTTACATTAGGGTCTCCTTAGAATCCCCCTTCACCACTGTAAAGCCTACATGACTGTAGAAGCAGGGTGGGACCTGGGAGGTGGAGCAAGTCTGGACAGAGGTAGATCCTGGTGGTCCTTGAAACCAACAACAGGGATGATGACAAGGGAACAACGCTATTGACTGAAACAGCACAAATAGCAGAAATAAATATCACCAAAATAAAGGGCAACACTAACAGCATGGTGGCCTATCATGTAGTATTCACTCCCTCTCTACACCACTGGCCAGTGGAAGAACTTATTTAAAGTCTGCTAGTGGTGGGGCCCTTCTGTGTTGGGGTGCTCGCACTCAATATGACAGTATGTGTAGTCCAAGGAAAGGCTGGGAATTTATTCTAGGCAGATGCTTGAGAGCATTCAGTTCAAATAAAGGGTGGCCAAGGGGCCTTTCCCCAATGGTGCTGTGTAGGTGTCCTCAGTTCAGGCTTCCCTCTCAAGTAGGCACCTGAATCTTTTGTCCACTGGGGTCCTCTTGCTCAGCACAGCAGCCCTCTCTTTAGCCTAATTCTCAACACAGTCCCTCTTTATGTCTCCTCTGCTCACAGCACACAGGAGGCACAGCAGTACTCTCTGGGCCCGGTGCAGTTCTCCTGGCATGTGTCCTCTACAGCTCTCTCCACTTTAGAAACCCACTGTAGAAACCCCACACATCACACTCTATTGCTCTGCTTTCCAGGTCCTCAGCAGTTTTCCTCTCGGCATCCCCTTGTGGCTCTCTTACATGGGCCATCCCTACTTCACAGTCTGCTCATACTCTTCTCCATACACTGTGGGGTGGAGGCAAGCTTCATCTAAGGCTGGGGTAAATTGTGTTACTCCTTTTTTCCTCCTCTGCTTCTCTGTCACGTACCTGGTGAAGGAGCCCAGAATGCAGGGAGCGGCTTTTCGTAGCTTCTGACTCGAGAACCCCTGGAATTGGAGACAGGTACTCTAGAGTTCAGTGGGCACAAGTGCCAAGCGGGTGTAGGACTGGTCCGGACCTCTGGAGAAGTGTAGGTAACACAGGACCGCAGGATCAGCAGGCAGCAGATGATACACAAGAGCTTGGCAGAGGCACTGGAACAGCTGGCAGGGAGGAGATGTCCTGAAGCACAGAAGAAGCCGAAGACTGGAACAACCGGTAGACAGACTGGAGCGGTAGGTTGCAGCAGGAACACAGCAGTCAAGCAGGAACAACGGATTGCCAGGGGTAGTCAAGGTACAAGCCGGGTCGGTAACATGCGGGCAGCAGACAGTTCCAAGGGAGAGGCAAAAGAGTAGTCAGACAGGCTAAAGGTCAGAGGCTGACAGCAAACAGAAGTCGTCAGGAACAGGCCGGGTAAACAGGGATCAAGTAAACAGAGTAGCAGGAAGCAGGAATACCGAACACGCTGTAGACTGGACAGCAAAGAGGCACAGTGAAAGGTTCCTTAAGTAGCCCTTCGGGCGCTAAAAACGGTCACACGGCGCGTCTGCGCGCCCCCGCATGTAACCGTGTGCTCGTTCGTGACCCCGCGCACCCGCATGCGTCTGTTCATACCATCGCTCACCCACGTGCGCCCGTTCGTACCATCGCGCACCCGCGTGTGCCCGTTCGTACCAACGTGCACCCGCGTGCGTCCGTTCGCGCCAACGCGCGCCCATGGATACCGATTAGTTCTTAACATGGGGATTCTGCGGGCGGGTCTCCCATATGACACTGTACTACCGGAACGACCATGACATTCTCCCTACCAAACTGCCCAATCAAACGGTGGGAGACAGAAGCATGGGTTGCAAGCACTACCCCCGCAAGGGCTGCTGGTTGGTCACTGACTGCCCTATTCCTGCACAGCCAGGCAACACAAATTTTTTCCGCTTGCATCCAGACACAAGAAGTCAGTCCCTTGGGTTTGTTTTTGTTGTTTTATTGGGGGTAACAACTTAGATGGGGTAGATAAATGTTTGTAATGCCCAGCTTGACAAGAACAACAGATGGAAAACAACCTCCTTCCTATGTACAGAGATAATATCCTGGACTTTTTTTCCTTCCTGGACACGCTCAGTCTTTAAAGTCCAGTAGCAAAAGTCCCTTTACAGATTAGGAGCTTTAAGTCCACTTTGGAAAATAGCACAAATGTTGAAAAGCTGCATGTTGGAGAATCTCCTCTACTCTGTAGAACCGCTCCCAACTCCACTGTTTGCAGATAATACCAGGCCTCCTGGCTGCTGCTCTGAAGATCTCCCAGGTGCAAGGGATAAAGGTAGTTAAGCACAATGCTGTCCTTTTTCAAAGCTTGCTACATATGGCAGTCTCTCCCCTGTTATTCCCTGAGTGTGCTGATGTACTCACTTTGTCCTCCTTGCTCCCACTGCTCTCAGGCTAGAATCCTGTTCAAACTGTGATGCTGAATGGATCTTCCTAAGCCAGCCTGAACCCTAGAACCTCTAGGCCTAGGGGAACCCTCCTGGGCCACTGACAGCCTCCTCAGCACTCCCTCTTCCACCCAACTCCCCTGCTAGCATGGCTCTCCCATATTTAAGAGCTGACCAGCCACCGTGCTAGGCATTCTGCCTGGAGATTGGTCCGATTCCCTCAAGTATGTAGAACAGGACTTCCTGGCCTCCACCCACTAACTTCCAGAAGCTTCTCCAAGCCTCTAGACCCAGGGGGAGGCACTAGAGACCTGCATCTCTGAGTCATCCAGCCTGAGCTGCAGTAAACCCTAACCCAGATTGAGACTAACTTTACCATGAGTCAAATAAATTAGCCTACACTATTCTAGTAGCACACTAGAAGTTGCTACACAAGGTATGTGCAACATTGCCCCATAAAGTGGCCACCAGCCTGGGCTACACTGCCCTTTATAGGGGCCACCAGATAGGGCTACATGTACAGTAGACTGCAAGAGGCTGATAACAAGCTGTGTACTTATTCTTCTTGCGTTACTAAAAGCATTTAGGGTTGAATTACTGATTGCAGAGCTGCATTTCTATCTTTTATATCTACCTTTAGTTCAGCTTTAAACATATTCTATAGCCTCCTGGGCCACTGACAGCCTCCTCAGCACTCCCTCTTCCACCCAACTCCCCTGCTAGCATGGCTCTCCCATATTTAAGGGCTGACCAGCCACCGTGCTAGGCATTCTGCCTGGAGATTGGTCCGATTCCCTCAAGTATGTAGAACAGGACTTCCTGGCCTCCACCCACTAACTTCCAGAAGCTTCTCCAAGCCTCTAGACCCAGGGGGAGGCACTAGAGACCTGCATCTCTGAGTCATCCAGCCTGACCTGCAGTAAACCCTAACCCAGATTCAGACTCGCTTTACCATGAGTCAAATAAATTAGCCTACATTATTCTAGTAGCACACTAGAGGGTGCTACACAAGGTATGTGCAACATTGCCCCATAAAGTGGCCACCAGCCTGGGCTACACTGCCCTTTATAGGGGCCACCAGCCAGGGCTACATGTACAGTAGACTGCAAGAGGCTGATAACAAGCTGTGTACTTATTCTTCTTGCGTTACTAAAAGCATTTAGGGTTGAATTACTGATTGCAGAGCTGCATTTCTATCTTTTATATCTACCTTTAGTTCAGCTTTAAACATATTCTATAGCCTCCTGGGCCACTGACAGCCTCCTCAGCACTCCCTCTTCCACCCAACTCCCCTGCTAGCATGGCTCTCCCATATTTAAGGGCTGACCAGCCACCGTGCTAGGCATTCTGCCTGGAGATTGGTCCGATTCCCTCAAGTATGTAGAACAGGACTTCCTGGCCTCCACCCACTAACTTCCAGAAGCTTCTCCAAGCCTCTAGACCCAGGGGGAGGCACTAGAGACCTGCATCTCTGAGTCATCCAGCCTGACCTGCAGTAAACCCTAACCCAGATTCAGACTCGCTTTACCATGAGTCAAATAAATTAGCCTACATTATTCTAGTAGCACACTAGAGGGTGCTACACAAGGTATGTGCAACATTGCCCCATAAAGTGGCCACCAGCCTGGGCTACACTGCCCTTTATAGGGGCCACCAGCCAGGGCTACATGTACAGTAGACTGCAAGAGGCTGATAACAAGCTGTGTACTTATTCTTCTTGCGTTACTAAAAGCATTTAGGGTTGAATTACTGATTGCAGAGCTGCATTTCTATCTTTTATATCTACCTTTAGTTCAGCTTTAAACATATTCTATAGCCTCCTGGGCCACTGACAGCCTCCTCAGCACTCCCTCTTCCACCCAACTCCCCTGCTAGCATGGCTCTCCCATATTTAAGGGCTGACCAGCCACCGTGCTAGGCATTCTGCCTGGAGATTGGTCCGATTCCCTCAAGTATGTAGAACAGGACTTCCTGGCCTCCACCCACTAACTTCCAGAAGCTTCTCCAAGCCTCTAGACCCAGGGGGAGGCACTAGAGACCTGCATCTCTGAGTCATCCAGCCTGACCTGCAGTAAACCCTAACCCAGATTCAGACTCGCTTTACCATGAGTCAAATAAATTAGCCTACATTATTCTAGTAGCACACTAGAGGGTGCTACACAAGGTATGTGCAACATTGCCCCATAAAGTGGCCACCAGCCTGGGCTACACTGCCCTTTATAGGGGCCACCAGCCAGGGCTACATGTACAGTAGACTGCAAGAGGCTGATAACAAGCTGTGTACTTATTCTTCTTGCGTTACTAAAAGCATTTAGGGTTGAATTACTGATTGCAGAGCTGCATTTCTATCTTTTATATCTACCTTTAGTTCAGCTTTAAACATATTCTATAGCCTACAGCATGGAAGTAAAAACCACTAAAATATGTGCTCTCCCCCGGTGTAACTAACTCTTTGTTAATAGAACTTGTAGCTGGGATATTAAAGTCCCCATCGGATATAATATAAGGCTCCCTATGATTTGTTGGACAATCTCCAATTATTGTAAGACAAGTTCTCCTCTTGACAAGGCCAGAATCCTGAATCCTGATTACCTTTCCCCCCGCGAGCCAAAAAATCATTGATTTGTTCACATAGTCAGCCTTGTCGCTTCAGCTGTTCCTGTAACATGACAAGTTTGGGTAGTGGAAAAAAAAAAAAAGGAAAATTTGTCACTTCAATAAATAATAACCTTAAACCTAAGCATTGCCAGATTTAAGATATGATGTCTATATATTCAAATTTCATTTTGATAATGGGCTATGGATGTTATTTACAGAGGAACTCCAGAAAAAGGCTCACAGTTCAAATACACACACCTGAACGGGTCTCACCTGACAAAATGTATAGAATTCCATTCAGCCAGTACAGTGAACCTCTGTGGCATCTCCAATAGACTGTAGGGATGGCGGGGTCACTTTTTTTATTGCAGTTCTGCAATTCCACTTGGTCACCAGCCTCAACCAGTGATTGGACAATGAGGAGCAGAAGCATACTGGTAAGAGGGGCTTCATGGTTGGTTGGTTTTAGTGCCAAGCTCCTACACCCTCTCCAGCCCTGCTAGAATATTGTCTGTCCTGTTGAGGACAAACCTTCCACCATCTTGTGCCATAGGCCTCCGCATGACATTCCTAGCCATTAGTGATGGACGAACTTCCGACGGGACGTTTCGCGAAAGCGAAATGCGAACGGACCCAAACGTTCGCGAAACCGAACGTTCGCCGCGGGCCCCATTGACTTCAATGGGAGGCGAACTTTGCAAACCTTCATGTCGAATTTGCGGCCACGTGGTAATTATTAGGGGGTAAAACGTAGTCCCACCATCTGGACAATGACATAATACATGTATGAGGTGAATTTGGGATCGATAACTACAAGCATTTTTATTTTATTTGGGAAATTGTTCTAACAATTCAGGACTATGGAGCTAATGAAGGCAATGGAGGAGAGGGAAGGTCAGGGACCAGGGTAGGCAAAGAAGAGGGTGCAGGAGATGATCACCAGCAGCGTGACATACCGGAATGACACATGCACCGTGATAGAGGCATCTGACAGCAGCACCGTAATACAGAGCACTGACAGCAGCACCGTGACATACAGCGCTGACAGCAGCACCGTGACATACAGCGCTGACAGCAGCACCGTGACATACAGCGCTGACAGCAGCACCGTGACATACAGCGCTGACAGCAGCACCGTGACATACAGCGCTGACAGCAGCACCGTGACATACAGCGCTGACAGCAGCACCGTGACATACAGCACTGACAGCAGCACCGTAAGCAGCCCCAGGAGGAAGTCAGCACAGCACAGGGATGGTGTGATCCCCTCATAATAAGAACCCCCAGGAGGAAGTCAGCACAGCACAGGGATAGTGTGATCCCTTCATAATAAGAACCCCCAGGAGGAAGTCAGCACAGCACAGGGATATCATAAGCAGCCCCAGTAGAAATATGACACCGCTCAACCTCTTCAAAGAGGAGGGTAGGGGCATATAGTACGGTGTGCTTTTTTGGGTCAAGGAAGTGAGCAGACTGTACGTCAGTCCCTATACCGCTGAAGGACTGCTGCAGTATAGGGCAGCGGTCAGCAGTGGTGCACGTCAACCCTATCTATTGTGGACCTATAGCGGTCCTTACAGAACAGCAGACTGTACCGCACTCAAGCCTATGTACCGTAGCACCCTATACCAAGTTACCAGTCCTTATAAGAACTTTTGTGGACCAAGCAGGTTGTGTATTAGTGTTTAGCAGACTGTACGTCAGTCCCTATACCGCTGAAGGACTGCTGCAGTATAGGGCAGCGGTCAGCAGTGGTGCACGTCAACCCTATCTATTGTGGACCGATAGCGGTCCTTACAGAACAGCAGACTGTACCGCACTCAAGCCTATGTACCGTAGCACCCTATACCAAGTTACCAGTCCTTATAAGAACTTTTGTGGACCAAGCAGGTTGTGTATTAGTGTTTAGCAGACTGTACGTCAGTCCCTATACCGCTGAAGGACTGCTGCAGTATAGGGCAGCGGTCAGCAGTGGTGCACGTCAACCCTATCTATTGTGGACCGATAGCGGTCCTTACAGAACAGCAGACTGTACCGCACTCAAGCCTATGTACCGTAGCACCCTATACCAAGTTACCAGTCCTTATAAGAACTTTTGTGGACCAAGCAGGTTGTGTATTAGTGTTTAGCAGACTGTACGTCAGTCCCTATACCGCTGAAGGACTGCTGCAGTATAGGGCAGCGGTCAGCAGTGGTGCACGTCAACCCTATCTATTGTGGACCGATAGCGGTCCTTACAGAACAGCAGACTGTACCGCACTCAAGCCTATGTACCGTAGCACCCTATACCAAGTTACCAGTCCTTATAAGAACTTTTGTGGAACAAGCAGGTTGTGTGTTAGTGATTAGCAGACTGTACGTCAGTCCCTATACCGCTGAAGGACTGCTGCAGTATAGGGCAGCGGTCAGCAGTGGTGCACGTCAACCCTATCTATTGTGGACCGATAGCGGTCCTTACAGAACAGCAGACTGTACCGCACTCAAGCCTATGTACCGTAGCACCCTATACCAAGTTACCAGTCCTTATAAGAACTTTTGTGGACCAAGCAGGTTGTGTATTAGTGTTTAGCAGACTGTACGTCAGTCCCTATACCGCTGAAGGACTGCTGCAGTATAGGGCAGCGGTCAGCAGTGGTGCACGTCAACCCTATCTATTGTGGACCGATAGCGGTCCTTACAGAACAGCAGACTGTACCGCACTCAAGCCTATGTACCGTAGCACCCTATACCAAGTTACCAGTCCTTATAAGAACTTTTGTGGAACAAGCAGGTTGTGTATTAGTGATTAGCAGACTGTACGTCAGTCCCTATACCGCTGAAGGACTGCTGCAGTATAGGGCAGCGGTCAGCAGTGGTGCACGTCAACCCTATCTATTGTGGACTGATAGCGGTCCTTACAGAACAGCAGACTGTACCGCACTCAAGCCTATGTACCGTAGCACCCTATACCAAGTTACCAGTCCTTATAAGAACTTTTGTGGACCAAGCAGGTTGTGTATTAGTGTTTAGCAGACTGTACGTCAGTCCCTATACCGCTGAAGGACTGCTGCAGTATAGGGCAGCGGTCAGCAGTGGTGCACGTCAACCCTATCTATTGTGGACCGATAGCGGTCCTTACAGAACAGCAGACTGTACCGCACTCAAGCCTATGTACCGTAGCACCCTATACCAAGTTACCAGTCCTTATAAGAACTTTTGTGGAACAAGCAGGTTGTGTGTTAGTGATTAGCAGACTGTACGTCAGTCCCTATACCGCTGAAGGACTGCTGCAGTATAGGGCAGCGGTCAGCAGTGGTGCACGTCAACCCTATCTATTGTGGACCGATAGCGGTCCTTACAGAACAGCAGACTGTACCGCACTCAAGCCTATGTACCGTAGCACCCTATACCAAGTTACCAGTCCTTATAAGAACTTTTGTGGAACAAGTGAGTTGTGAATGTTTAGCAGACTGCAGCAGAAGGGCAGCAGTCAAGTATAATATCCTTTCTATATTTGGAAGAAAGAATATTATACATGTACAAGCCTATTACTGTACCACTGATACCAGTCCTGAAAAGAACCTTTGTGGAACTAATAATAACAGCAAGTCTTTAAAATTACCCTCACTGCCTGACAACACTGCTTCCTTCCTGTCCCTATACAAATTGGCAAAAAAAGAGAACGATTAGTGGTTACTGGAACAGCTCTTTTGTGGACCTTGATAGTAACAGCTAATGATGATGATGATGATGATGATGATGAAAGACTAATCTGGCTGTCCCTGTAGCATACACCGTCCTTTCCCTTTCTCTAAACTAACAAAAGACACTCAGGCTGCTGCAAGAATCAGCAGCACAGCAAACCTATCAACACCTAACACCTATACCAGTCCTGAAAAGAACTTTTGTGTACCAAATAGCTAGTGGTTTATCTCTCCCTACTCCACACAGGAACCTGTCCCTATCGTAACAGAAGAAAGAATGTAAAATGGCCACCGGATCGGGTGTATTTATAGGTTAGGGGGAATGTCCAAGTGTCCATGTGCTGTCATGTCTCAATTGGCTGTCCTGTATCACATGATAAACGTGTCACCAAAGGTTAAAGTTCTTGTATACATTAAACACGTAAGTCCGCCGCGGCGAACGACGGAAAAAGGCGTTCGAACGTGCGGACCGCGAATGTCGGAAATTCGCCGCGAAACGACCGCCGGGCGAAACGTTCGTCCATCACTACTAGCCATAGAACGTCAACGCAAGAAGTAGTTTTGCTGCACTTTAACCACTTACAGACCAGACCATTTTGCTGGTCAAAGACCAGACCACTTTTTGCGATTCGGCACTGCGTCGCTTTAACTGACAATTGCGCGGTTGTGCGACGTGGCTCCCAAACAAAATTGGCGTCCTTTTTTTCCCACAAATAGAGCTTTCTTTTTGTGGTATTTGATCACCTCTGTGGTTTTTATTTTTTGCGCTATAATCAAAAATAGAGCAACAATTTTGAAAAAAACGCATTATTTTTTACTTTTTGTTATAATAAATATCCCCCAAAAATATATAAAAAAACATTTTTTTCCCTCAGTTTAGGCCAATACGTATTCTTCTACATATTTTTGGTAAAAAAAATCACAATAAGCAATTATTGATTGGTTTGTGCAAAAGTTATAGCGTTTACAAAATAGGGGATAGTTTTATGGCATTTTTATTATTAATTTTTTATTATTATTTTTTTTTACTAGTAATGGTAGCGATCAGCGATTTTTATTGTGACTGCGACATTATGGCGGACACATCGGACATTTGAAGGGGTTAACCAGTGCGTGGCAGTGTATGTAGGGGTTAAGTGTTCCTAGGGGTGTGTTACTAACTGTGGGGGGGTTGGGTTTTCATTTAGTGAACACTGATCTCTGCTCCAATCACATGGAGCAGAGATCAGCGTCACTAGTTGCTAGGCAGAATGGAAAAATGCTGTTTACAACGGCATTTCTCCATTCAGCCGTCAATCGCGGGTATGCCCGCGGCGATCGAGTCCGAGGGACCTGCGACCGGACTCACGGGGGTCCCGACCGACACGTGAGCGCGCCGCCGGTGGTGCGCTCACGATGGCAGGGAGCGGCATTGAAGATTGGACGTACCTGTACGCCAATATGCCTGCCCGTGCCATTCTGCCAACGTACATCGGCGTGCACTGGTCGGGAACCAGTTAATGGTGTTATTCAGAAAATGGCATTACAGTCACATTACAAGGACATATATTCTGGAGTCACTTGACATTACACAGTCAATTACATTTAGTGGATAGTCACAAGTAAAAGCACGTGCAGCACTGCAGCATCCGACCAGATACCTTCCCTAGTGTTTCAGGAAGCCATAGAGGAGCCATGTTCCCCTTGACCTCCTCTGCAACTGTACTGTTGCTTTGGATGAGCACCACCTACAGTGGAGAAAGTAGACTGCACCTGTCCACACTTTCCCCCTCTTTAACAGATGCTGTCCTCGGCATCGCAACAACATAGAAACAACCATAACAGGAGTGGTCAAAGCACAAACAAGAAAGGTTAAGACAGAACAGTGAACAAATTCAGACAACTTAGTCAGAATATCTTGAAGGGAGCTGTCTGCGGTTAGACTGCATAAGTCGTCGGCTATCTTGATTCTCTGCAGAGTCACTCGGAAAATATTCAGCTGCGGACAGTGACTCGGGGGCCCCAGGTGGCAGGGGTCCAGACGTGTCTACTATTTTCTGTCCACCTGGTCACCAGTGGATAGACATCCTGGTGGTGGATGCGTTGACCTTACGGTAGTCCACACAGAATTGTAGACTACTATCCTTTTGAACTAGGGTGACAGGAGCGGCCCATGGACTGCTGCTTTCCTTGATCACTCTACTCTGAAGCATGTTTGCGGAGTAACTCTTTAATCCCTTGGTGCAATGCTGGGGGAATGTACTGGTTCTACATGGCCGTGACCTCAGACCATCAGGCATTGGGTTTCTTGCCCATTAATTAGGACAGGTGCCATTGGTCTCTCTGCAACCATGTCCTCTGACTTTCTGGGACTTTGGGTTTTTGGTTGCTGGGGTTGTCCCTCTGCCCCAGGAGTCAGTAATTTCACGATGGCCAGGAGGGGTTTCTAAATCCAATCTTCCCATATTTCTTGAATATGCATCTGTAGTGGCTGCAGGGCCAGCATTTTTGGTCCTTTTCGGGCTCCCAACACAGTGGGTTCTCGTCCCTATAGCATTGGAGTGAGTCCTTCTGGGAGGAGGCTGCCTCCAGTTTTAAAGGCAGCCACATCCTGAGGGGTGAAGGAGTCAGGGCCATCCTCTTTTGCAAGGCTCTCCAAACTGGGCCAGCCTTCAGGCCCGCTATGATCTGATCTCTTAATATGTGGTCTGTGTCAGTAATGTCAGCACAGCCACGCATCCCTTAGTCCAGTCGCCTCCAGAGGTTCTGCATTGGCTACTGCATAATGGGTGAGGTTCTCGTCCTCTTGCTGTTTCCTTAAAAAGAACCTTCGTCACAGCTGCAGAAGCAGTATCTTCTTCCCAAACAGGCCCTCCAAGTGTGACACAATCTGTTCTAGAGCAGTTACATACTGTAGTTAATCTGGTTGAAAAAAAAACATACACACAAATAAAAAAACCTCCATAAATACAATTCTATACCCACATTTGATCCAGAAGAATCTTCTGGATCAATCCTTTTCTGGCAGCACCATTACTGTGTGGCCGGTGTCATCCTCTAATGCCGCGTACACACGGTAGGAATTCCGGCCAGAAAAAGACAGACGAGAGCTTTTCATCGGAAAATGCGACCGTGTGTACGCTCCATCGGAATTTAGCTGTCCGAATTTCCGCCAGCCAAAAATTTATAGCATGTTCTCAATTTTCTTTCTTTCTATCGGTAATTCCGATCGTGTGTATGCAATTCCGACACGCCAAAAAATCACGCATTCTCAGATTCAACTGCAAGAGAGAAGCTATTGGCTACTGGCTATTGAACTTCCTTTTTCTAGTCACGTTGTACGTGTTGTACGTCACTGCGTTCTAAACTATCGGAATTTGGTGTGACCGTGTGTAGGCAAGACAGCTTGAGCCGAATTCCGTCGGGAAAACCATGAGAGCTTCTTCCGACGAGAATTCCGATTGAGTGTACGCGGCATAAGGCTTTAATAGCCAGCTCCGCCACCAGCCAGGTCAAAACCTGGTACAGGCATGTGGCACTCTCCAGTCTCTCCTCCCACTCTGCCAGGGCTAAGGCTGATCCTAGCGGAACCATGTTGGAACCCAACCCTCCTTCCGCTGCCACCAAGCGTAGGTGAGCTGCAGCGTGGTGCGGCAGCAGTAACACACACAGTCCAAGTGCGATGAAAGAATTTGTATTTAAATAATGCAAAAACAGTTCACAATAGACCCAGTGGGAAGGCAACCCAACCAGGAACAGTCACCGGTCCAACAGCGTGCAGAGAGTAGGTTTCAGCCGAGCTGTTGAGACAGGCAGATTGCAGCCTGGCCATCTCATGCCCAAGCAGCAAGGTGTCCAGAAAAGTTGCAAGCCCTACGCTTTCCCTCCTTGTCAGCAACCTTTCTATACCCCTAGTTCTGTCCCTACCAGTTAGGGTACCTTTCCCTACTCCACCCACTCGCCAAAAGCACTCCAAGCCTGGGAACCAGAGCCTTAAATAGGCCCTGCTGACCAAAGATGGCTGCAGGAGTCATATGGGGTGGCAGCATTGAACCAGATTATGTCCTCAGTGACCCAAGAATCCATAGTGGAACCGTATTCTGCTTGACCTCCTCTCCAGCTCTACTGTTTCTATGGATGAGCGCCACCTGCGGTGGAGAAAGTAGATTGCACCAGCATACTAGCGTCATCTCATTTATTAAGCTAAGTGAACATAAAGTGTATATTAAGTCAAAAAAGCATTTTCTCGTTTTGAATAGGGTAGGGAAGAATTAGACCTACTGTCAAGTTTTTACTGCTTTTTATTTATTCATTAGAGAGATTTACCCTCACTTCCTGTTCTGATGACATGTTTTCTCCAGAGAGGAAGTGGAAGAAAATCTTCAACAGGGACATAGACAGAAATAAAAATGTGACAGGGTTTCTAACCTCCACCCAATCTACTGAGGGAAAGCATGTTTACTTCTGTCTGTGTTGCAGTTGGAGAGTTAAGCCTCATACACATGATAGGACTTTGTACAAACTTTCCCTTTTATTTTTGTACAAAGGGCGTCGGCCGTGAACTTGTATTGCATACACACAGCAGGACTTTTTCAGCCAACTTTCACCAAAATCACGTGGTTTTTCTGCTCTTTACCGCCACCTTTGGTCAACTTCTGTATTGTTGTCTGATCTTTTGCATTAGTTCTGAGCATGCCTGTTTGTACTTTGTACAAAAGTCCTATGGTTTTCTGTACACACGATCAGACTTTGCTCCATCTAAACTTTTGTTGCCAGAAAGTTTGTCCGTTCGCACAGTCAACAAAAGTCCGATGAAAACCAAAAAAGTTTGTCCGATGGAGCGTACACACGGTCGGATGTGGCTCCAAAACAGCTAATTTGCATGTTTGAGGATCGCGGTAATCCTTCCCTACCTTATCCAAGACAAAATGGTAACATTGTTTGTTTTAATACCCTTTAATTTTCAGCATATAAAATAAACTTGACACAAGAACATTAACAAGATGTGTGACCCAATGGAGTCTTCACGCATCTAAGATTTAAATGGCGCACCCAGGTCGCAATTCTTGTAGCTTGTCTTAAATATTTGCAAAATGAATTTCCTGTCTTTATTGGAAAAAGGTTTTGGCTGGACATACATTTAAAGTTCACAAAGTGGGCATGCTCTATTCTTTAGTAAATCAACTCTTATTATGTTCCTACCTTGTATCGTATATTATACCTTAATTTACTTTACCATTTTTTGATATATAATGTGTAATTATTTACAGTGTTCTTGCAAAAGAAGATGGAGGAATATCCTAATAATGCTGTCATACCTTGTGATGCACGGTCACCACCATCAATCAAAACAGCCGATCGGATAACTCACTTTAGTCATATTCTTTATCGCTCGACATGCTGGTCAGTTAAAAAAAAAATGCATTAAAATTGCTATGGATCAATACTAGGCACTTGGGAGAGGCTTTACAACAGGAGATTGCACTTAATGACAGTAACAGCTCACTCTCACAAAGCCATTGGCTTTGTAATGCAAACATGATAAATGGTGGAAGGGTCTGTTTTGGGAAGCCGGCCTCTCGCAGACCTCGTGGTCAAAAAGTCGATGTCGGAGCAAAATATAAAAAAAAAAATTCTAGAAACCGAGCTGTTAACTTAAAAGTGGCTCAGTGTGGCCCTGCAACTGACAATTCTGACAATCAAAGGGATCAACCCAACTGTAAAATTAATAAATATATATATATATGTATGTTTATATATATATATATATATATATATATATATATATATATATATATATATATATAATATATATATATATATATATATATATATATATATATATATATATATATATATATATATATATATAATCCAAAAGAGTGGGCAGCACTCACTAGTCTTGAGAGGTGGATGCTTAGTGAGGATTTTATTTTGACATACCAGCGAGCCACAAGCTCGTCTTCCTCAGGATATATTATTTAGTATGGTGGCTTGGTTAACACTCTTGGCTTTGCAGCACTGAATCTCAGGCCGCGTACACACGGGCGGACTGTCTGGCCAACTTAGTCCGTCAGACAATCCGACGGACAGTCCGTCCTACTTTCGAATGAACGGACTTGACCACACACGGATGCACAAACAGTCCGTTGAAAGCTTGCGCGATGACGTGTACAGCACGTACGACGGGACTAGAAATAGGACGTCCAATACACTGCAATGCAACCTTCTGCCGTGTAAATCCTTTCTGAGCATGCGCCATACTTAGTCCGTCGAACTAGCCTACTGACGAGCGGACTGTCCGCTGAAACCAAAGTCTGACGGACAATATTACGGAAATTCCGAAATACTTAGTACTCCGGACTGCACGCTGAAAAAGTCCGCTGAAGCCCACACACGAGCGGACTGTCCGCTGAAATGTGTTTCGGCGGACTAAGTTGGCCAGACAGTCCGCCCGTGTGTACGTGGCTTTAGGTTGGGATTCACAAGCACTGAAAATATCTCACAATCACAATGCAAGAAATTGAGAGGAAGATATTGTAACGCGTGACCAACTTTAAAGAGAACCTGTTACCAACTTAAAAATTAAGGTTAAATATCACGTATTTTAAATGCTTACATGCTGTGGTTTCCATTCTATAAATTCATTTTTCCCCTAAATTATTTTTTTCCCAAGTAAATCCTTTTGATAAATTACATTTTCCATATATTATTATGTTTCCTTTCCATTAATTATTTTTTTTACCTTCCCATAAATAATTTTTTTTCCTTATTATTTTCGCTCCTCTAACTTCTTTTTTTCCATAAATGATTTTTTTTCCCCAATTAAATTCTTACTCACTGTGTTTTCCTTTTTGTAAAGACAGGGTAGCTTCATTGTTACATACAGTGAAAGCAAAACAGGGTAACTACGTACCGACATACAGTGTAACCAAGATTGGATTGGCTACGCTCCTACATACAGTGGGACCACGACAGGGTGGCTACATTCCTATATACAGTGGAACCAAGATTTGGTGGCTACGTTCTTTCTTACAGTGGAACCAAGACAGGGTGCCTACATTCCTACATACAGTGGAACCAAGATTGGTTGGCTACATTCCTACATAAAGTGTAACCAAGATGTATCCTCGTACTTTCATCGCTGGCTGTATACTGTTGACTTGACTGTGTTCAATTGTACGATTTTGTTTGTTTGTATTTTTTATTGCCTTTTTATCTCATTAAAAATATTTGAAAAGAAAGTGTAACCAAGATAGGGTGACTACGTTCCTAGATATAGTGGAACCAAGACTGGGTGACTACGTTCCTACATACAGTGGAACCAAGATTGGGTGGCTACATTCCTACATAAAGTGTAACCAAGATGTATCCTCGTACTTTCATCGCTGGCTGTATACTGTTGACTTGACTGTGTTCAATTGTACGATTTTGTTTGTTTGTATTTTTTATTGCCTTTTTATCTCATTAAAAATATTTGAAAAGAAAGTGTAACCAAGATAGGGTGACTACGTTCCTAGATATAGTGGAACCAAGACTGGGTGACTACGTTCCTACATACAGTGGAACCAAGATTGGATGGCTACATTATTACATACAGTGGAACCAAGATAGGGTGCCTACATTCCGACATACAGTGGAACCAAGTTTGGGTGGCTACGTTCCTTCTTATAGTGGAACTAAGATAGGGCGCCTACATTCCTACATACAGTGGAACCAAGATAGAGTGACTACGTTCCTACATACAGTGGAACCAAAATTCAGTGGCTACATTATTACATACAGTGGAACCAAGATTGGGTGGCTATGCCTACATACAGCAGGGCCAAGACAGGGTGGCTATGTTCCTATATACAGTGGAACTAAGACGGGTGACTACGTTTCTACATACAGTGGATACAAGATTGGGTGACTACGTTGCTTCATACAGTGGAACCAAGATAGGGTGCCTACATTCCTACATACAGTGGAACCAAGATTAGGAGGCTACATTCCTTCATACAGTGGAACCAAGATAAGGTGGCTACGTTCCTACATACAATGGAACTAAGATAGGGTGCCTATGTTTCTACATACAGTGGAACCAAGACAGCGTGGCTACATTTCTAGATACAGTGGAACCAAGACAGGGTGGCTGCATTCCTACATACAGTAAAGTGGAACCAAGATAGGGTGTCTTTGTTCCTATATACAGTGGAACCAATATAGGGTGGCTATATTCCTACATACAGTACAGTGGAAC
This sequence comes from Lithobates pipiens, assembly GCF_037356315.1. NCBI lineage: Eukaryota > Metazoa > Chordata > Amphibia > Anura > Ranidae > Lithobates > Lithobates pipiens. The sequence continues at coordinate 12,270,031 of NW_027507686.1, read as the reverse complement.
AAGACAGGGTAGCTAAGTTCCTACATACAGTGGAACCCAGACAGGGTAGCTATGTTCCTTCATACAGTGGGACCATGGAAAACTAAAAAAGCCGCCCTCTAACAGTAAGCCAAATCACAACAGCAAAAAAAAAAAAAAAGAATTTGGAGATTTGGAGGAAGCTGACACAATAGTAAATACTTCTTAGAGTTACAAATATATTCTAGAATAAAATGTATTTTTTAAAGCAGAGTTTAATATCACGTTAAGGAAAAAACTGCAACAATTATTTGAAATACATGCTCATTAAAAATACACATACTTTCCATTTAATACAGCTCATGCAGCTTAATAAATTGACCCCCATAGATTCCCTTTATCATGTCATCAGAGGTTGGAGTCAAAATGGCCGCCCTACTGCTAACATTCCGAACCAACACAGCTGTGCTGTTCAATGTAGGGATGGGAGAAGAAACCGAACGGAATCGTAGAAAGAAAAAAAAAAAAGGTAATTAAGCTTTATTTAATTTTCTGTATCTTTCCTCTCTTTAAGTAATGGCTTTCCGTAGTGCAGAAGTCCTCGCTGTGAAATTAATGAAGGTCTCTGGGAACAGGCAGGCAGCTTGTTATAAAGGGGCGTCGAGCCTGGCTTTTTACAGGTTACTCCCCAGAATGACTCCGGCTCTTTTAATGCTAAATAAGTAAAGTTTAATGGTATAACTGCAGATGAATTCAAAAGTTAAAATTACATTAAAAAATGACCTCTATCTATTTTATGTTGCTCGTTAAGCGCGGATATTTCTCGCTAGAGATTTGTCATATTAAGGAGAATTGAAACCGCTTATATCAATTAACTATATTATATCTACAGTAATCTCTTCCCCGATTACTGAAATACGTTTGATACTTAGCAAGGCGGCATAAATCACGCCCAAACAGCCCTTGTAAAAAAGCAAACAGCCCCAGACAGGGCTTGCACTATTCTGCTTTTTTTTTTTTTTTTTCTTTATAATTAGTTACATCTAGTTTAAATAGTAATTACAATACCACAGATCTAATAGAATGGTAATAATAAAATATAAAGTAATTAGAATATATTGGTGGAGGCAGAAGACGTTTTCGGAATTAATAGACGCAGCATGTGCGGTTCCGATTGGGTAATTAAAAGCAGGCTCCAGTCGAAATTGAAAATTAAGCCTTTTGAATGGCATACGGGGGATGTGGCTTGGCCGTAAAGGGCCTATATTCTTCTCCTGGGCATGACTAAGGTAGGTAAGATGTAACCAATTATCATTACATCACTGCTTGATCCCTCCCCAACACTACCTTAAAACCTTCCAGAAGATCCAATAGAATGATAATAATAATAAAATAAAGTAATTAGAATATATTGGTGGAGGCAGAAGACGTTTTCGGAATTAATAGACGCAGCATGTGGGGTTCCGATTGGGTAATTAAAAGCAGGCTCCAGTCGAAATTGAAAATGAAGCCTTTTGAATGGCATACAGGGGATGTGGCTTGGCCGTAAAGGGCCTATATTCTTCTCCTGGGCATGACTAAGGTAGGTAAGATGTAACCAATTATCACTACATCACTGCTTGATCCCTCCCCAACACTACCTTAAAACCTTCCAGAAGATCCAATAGAATGATAATAATAAAATCGAGTAATTAGAATTCATTGGTGAAGGCAGAAGACGTTATTTGAATTAGCAGAAACAGCATGTGCAGATTCTGATTGGATAATTAAAAGTACGTTCCAGTCCAAATTGAAAATAAGATCTTCCAAAGGCATATGGGGATGTGGTTTAGCTGGGCTTATGTCCTTCTCTGGGGCATGACTAAAATGGATACAATGTAACCAGGTATGCCACACTGCTTGACCCCTACCCAACTCTACCTTAAACCCTTCCAGAAGATCCAATAGAATGGTAATAATAAAATAGAGTAATTAAAATCCATTGGTGGAGGCAGAATATGTTTTTGGAATTAATTAAGGTGCAGTATTTCCTATCAAAATTGAAAATTAAGTCTTTTGAACAGCATATGGGGGATGTGGCTTGGTTGTAAAGGACTTATGGTAGACAATATGTAACCAATTATCACTCCTATACTGCATGATCCCACCTGGACTCTACCTTAAAACCTTCTAGAAGATCACAATAGAATGATAATAAATAAAAAATTGAATAATCAGAATTTATTAGTGGAGGCAGAGGACGTTATCTGAATTAGGAGACACAGTACACATGGTTACGATTGGTTAATTAAAAGTATCTTCCAGTCCAAATTGAAAATTAGGTCTTCCAAAGGCATATAGGGGGGGATGTAGCTTAGCTGGACATTTGTTCTTCTCAGGGGCATGACTAAGGTAAATAAGATGTTAACAGTTATCAATACCACACTGCTTGACCCCTCCCCAACTCTACCTTAAACCCTTTCAGAAGATCCAATAGAGTGGTAATATAATATAGAGTAATTAGAATCAATTGGTGAAGGCAAAATAAATTTTCTGAAATAACAGACGCAGTATGGGCAGGTAATTAAAAGTAGGTTCCGGGTACCCTACCGTGCCATAACTTGGGTGCACCGCTACCCCTTGGAGGTACGGGACTGCCTTGCTATACCTCCCCCCACCTGCCATAGCTTCAGGGAAAAGACGGGGGAGGAGCTTTTCATTACTTACGATCCTCCACCCAGTTATGTTTACTTATCGTTTTACCTGTTGTTGGCGTTCACTCACTCTCGTCAAACCGATTTTTGTTATACATTGTCACAGGTACCCTCCATACTCGGATACTCTGTAATTCTGTTATGTAATGATCTGTGTTGAACACCTTGTTATGCTTACTCTGTTGTATTTTCTCTAAACTAAATAAAATACTTTATGTAAAAAAAAAAAGTAGTCGAAATTGAAAATGAAACCTTTGAAAGGCATATGGGAGATGTGACTATAGAGGGTGTATGTTCTTCTTCCAGGCATGACTAAGGTAGATAAGAGTTAACCCGTTATGACTACCACACTGCTTGATCCCTCCCCAACTCTATCTTAACTGTAGAGGACTTAGGTTCTTCTCTTGGCCATGATTAAGATAGTTAGGAGGTCACCAGTTATAATTACTAACCTGACAGATCCCTCCCCAACACTACTTAATCCCTTCCAGAAGATCGAATAGAATGGTAATAATAAAATAGAGTAATTGGAATTTATTGGTGGAAGATGTTTTCGGAATTAATAGACACAGCACGTGTGGTTTCAAAACTGAGTAATTAAAAGTATGCCCCAGCCTAAATGGAAAATTAAGCCTTCATTGGTTCCTACGTGCAGTGGAACCAAGACAGGTTGGCTATGCTGCTACATACAGTGAAACCAAGACACAGTAGTAACATTCCTACATATAGTGGGACCAAGACAGGGTGGCTACGTTCCTACATTCAGTGGGACCAAGACAGGGTGACCACATTCCTTCATACAGTGGAATCAAGACAGGGTGACTACATTCCTATATGCAGTGGAACCAAGACGGGGCTACCACATTCCTTCATACAGTGGGACCAAGACAGGGTGACCACATTCCTATATTCAGTGGAATCAAGACGGGGCTACCACATTCCTTCATAGAGTGGGACCAAGACAGGGTGACCACATTCCTATATGCAGTGGAACCAAGACGGGGTGACCACATTCCTTCATACAGTAGAACCAAGACAGGGTGACCACATTCCTTCATAGAGTGGGACCAAGACAGGGTGACCACATTCCTATATGCAGTGGAACCAAGACAGGGTGACCACATTCCTTCATACAGTAGAACCAAGACAGGGTGACCACATTCCTATATGCAGTGGAACCAAGACAGGACGACCACATTCCTTCATACAGTGGGACCAAGACATGGTGACCACATTCCTATATGCAGTGGAACCAAGACGGGGTGACCACATTCCTTCATACAGTAGAACCAAGACAGGGTGACCACATTCCTTCATAGAGTGGGACCAAGACAGGGTGACCACATTCCTATATGCAGTGGAACCAAGACAGGGTGACCACATTCCTTCATACAGTAGAACCAAGACAGGGTGACCACATTCCTATATGCAGTGGAACCAAGACAGGGTGACCACATTCCTATATGCAGTGGAACCAAGACGGGGTGACCACATTCCTTCATACAGTAGAACCAAGACAGGGTGACCACATTCCTATATGCAGTGGGACCAAGACAGGGTGACCACATTCCTATATGCAGTGGAACCAAGACGGGGTGACCACATTCCTTCATACAGTAGAACCAAGACAGGGTGACCACATTCCTTCATAGAGTGGGACCAAGACAGGGTGACCACATTCCTATATGCAGTGGAACCAAGACAGGGTGACCACATTCCTATATGCAGTGGAACCAAGACAGGCTGGCCACATTCTTTCATACAGTGGGACCAAGACATGGTGACCACATTCCTGCATACAGTGGGACTACGACAAGGTGTCTGAAATCCTACATACAGTGGAACTGAGTGGAAAAGACATTTTCTGAACTAATAGACTCAGCATGTGCAGTTTGAATCAGGAAATTAAAATTATGCTCCAGTCGAAATTGAAAATGAAACCATCGAAAGGCACATTGTGGTTTAGCTATAAAGGGCTTATGTTCTTCTCTTGGGCATGACTAAGAGAGTTAGGAGGCCACCAGTTATTGCTACTACACTGCTTGATCCCTCCCCAACTCCACATAATCCCTTCCAGTAGATCTGATCGAATGGTGATAATAAAATAGAGTCCTTTGAACCTGAAGGTGAAGGCAAAAGATATTTTCTGAAATATAATCATAGACGGGAGCATGTTCAGTTCCAATCAGATAATTAAAAGTATACTCCAGTTAAATTAAAAAAGAAAGGCAAATGTAATTTGGAATTTATTGGTGGAAGACATTTTCGGAATTAATAGACACAGCATGTGTGGTTCCCATTGGGTGACTAAAAGTAGGCTCCAGTTGAAATTGGAAATTAAGCCTTTGAAAGGCATATGGAGTATGTGGCTTAGGCCGCGTACACACGCGGGGACTGTTCGCCCAACTTTGTTCGTCAAACAGTTTCAACGGACAGTCCGCTCAAAAATAGCATGGACGGACTTGCCCACACAGGACGAACGAACAGTTTGCTGAAACCGTGCGCGATGACGTGAACGGCACGTACGACGGGACTAGAAAATGACGTCCTATACACTGCAATGCAACCTTCGGCGTGTAAATCCTTTCTGAGTATGCGCAGAACTTTGTTTGACGAACAAGCCTACACACGGGCGGACTGTCCGCTCAAACCAAGTTTCAGCGGACAGTTTTTCGGAATTTCCGAAAAACTTTGTTCAGCAGACTGTTCGCTGAAACTGTCCGCTGAAAGCCCACACACGAGCGGACTGTCCGCCGAAACACTGTTCAGCGGACAAAGTTGAGCGAACAGTCCCCGCGTGTGTACGCGGCCTTAGGGTGTAAGGGGTGAATGTCTTCCTCCCAGGCATGACTAGGGTAGAAAAGAGGTAACCAATTATCACAACCATACTGCTTGATCCCTCCCCAACTCACCTTAATCCCTTCCAGAAGATTCTGTCAAATGGCGATAATACAATGGAGTAATTTGAATCTGTTAGGGAAGGCAAAAGACATTTTCTGAAATAATGAATGGAGCGTGTTCGGTTCCAATTGGGTAAAGGTCGAAAAAAAAAAAAGCCTTTGAAAGGCATATGGGGGGTGAGGTTTAGCTATAGAATGTGTATGTTCTCCCAGGCATTAATAAGGTAGATATGAGTTACCCCGTTATGTATACCCCACTGCTTAGTCCCCCCCCCCAACCCTTCCAGAAGTAACAAACCATGCTTGAGCGGGATTAAATGGCCGTAACAGACTTTTTTCTATGAAATATTAATAAATAATGCACAAAAACATTTACAGAACTACAGTTGTGCTCATAAGTTTACATACCCTGGCAGAATTTATGATTTCTTGGCCATTTTTTAGAGAATATGAATGACAACACAAAAACTTTTCTTTCACTCACGGTCAGTGTTCGGCTGAAGCCATTTATTATTAATCAGCTGTGTTTACTCTTTTTAAATCATAATTACAACAGAAACTATCCAAATGACCCTGATCAAAAGTTTACATACCCCAGGTCTTAATCCCGTGTATTGCCCCCTTTAACATCAATGACAGCTTGAAGTCTTTTGTGGTATTTGTGGATGAGGCTCTTTATCTTCTCAGATGGTAAAGCTGCCCATTCCTCTTGGCACAAAGCCTCCAGTTCTTGTAAATTCTTGGGCTGTCTTCCATGAACGGCACGTTTGAGATCTCCCCAGATTGGCTCAATGATATGGAGGTCAGGAGACTGAGATGGTCACTCCAGAACCTTCACTTTATTCTGCTGTAGCCAATGACAGGTGGACTTGGCCTTGTGTTTTGGATCATTGTCATGTTGGAAAGTCCAAGTACGTCCCATGCGTGGCCTCCTGGCTGATGAATGCAAATGTTCCTCCAGTATTTTTTCTTGCCCTCAATTTTGACCAAATTCCCTGTGCCTTTGTAGCTCACTCATCCCCCAACACATCAGATGTACAGGGGCTACAAGAGGCCACATTCAGATATCGGCACGCGATGATGTACGTCTGCAGAATGGCACAGGCAGGCAAATTGGCGTACAGGTACGTCCATTTGAAATTGCCGCCGTGCCATTGCGTGCGCTCCACCGGCGGCATGCGCGCGCATGCCGATCGGGATCCCAGTGAGTCCGGTTGCGGGTCCCACAGACTCGATCGCCCGCAATCGTCTCACGGGGAGGCTGAACGGGGAGATGCGAAAGTAAACAGCATCTCCCCGTTCTGCCTAGCAACAAGTGACACTGATCTCTGCTCCCTGTGATTGGAGCAGAGATCAGTGTTCACTAACACACAGCCATGCCCCCCACAGTTAGTAACACGCCCCTAGGACACACTTAACCCCTACACTGCCACCTAGTGGTTAACCCCTTCAATGCCAGTGACATTTTTACAGTAATCAATGCAATTTTTTAGCTGTATTAATGACAATGGCCCCAAAAATGTGTCAAAATTGTCCGATGTGTCCACCATAATGTTGCAGTCATGGTAAAAATCGCCAATCGCCCCCATTACTAGTAAAAAAAAAAAAAATATCAATAAAAATGCCATAAGACTATCCCCTATTTTGTAAACGTTATAACTTTTTGCGTAAACCAATCAATAAGCGCTTTTTGAGTTTTTTTTTTTTTTTGGAAAAAAAATGTAGAAGAATACGTATCGGCCTAAACTGAGGAAAAAAAAAAAATTTAAAATATTTTTGGGGGATATTTATTATAGCAAAAAGTAAAAAAATTTTTTAATTTTCTCAAAATTGTCGCTCTTTTTTATAGCGCAAAAAAAAAAAACCGCAGAGGTGACCCCTGGTTAACCCCTTCAATGCCAGTGTAATTTACACAGGAATCACTGCATTTGTATAGCCCTGATTGCTGTATAAATGACAATGGTCCCAAAAACATGTCAAAAATGTCCGATGTGTCCGCCATAATGTCACAGTCACAATAACAATCACCACCACCTTTTTGCGTAAACCAATCAATAAACACTTTTTTTTTTTTTTTTTTGGGAAAAAATATGTAGAAGAATACGTATCGGCCTAAACTGAGGAAAAATAATGTTTTTTTAAATATTTTTTGGGGATATTTATTATAGCAAAAAGTAAAATTTTTAGTTAATTTTCTCAAAATTGTCGCTCTTTTTTATAGCGCAAAAAATAAAAAAAACGCAGAGGTGACCCCTGGTTAACCCCTTCAATGCCAGTGACATTTTTACAGTAATCAATGCAATTTTTTAGCTGTATTAATGACAATGGTCCCAAAAACATGTCAAAAAATGTCCGATGTGTCCGCCATAATGTCACAGTCACAATAACAATCGCTGATCGCCGCCATTACTAGTAAAAAAAATAAAAAATAAAAATGCCATAAAACTATCCCCTATTTTTTAAACGCTATAACTTTTGTGCAAACCAATCAATAATCGCTTATTGCATTTTTTTTTTAACAAAAATATGTAGAAGAATACGTATCGGCCTAAACTGAGGAAAAATATTTTTTTTTTAATATTTTTGGGGATATTTATTATAGCAAAAAGTAAAAAAAATAATGTGATTTTCTCAAAATTGTCGCTCTTTTTTATAGCGCAAAAAAAAAAAAAAACGCAGAGGTGACCCCTGGTTAACCCCTTCAATGCCACTGTCATTTACACAGGAATCAGTGCATTTGTATAGCACTGATTGCTGTATAAATGACAATGGTCCCAAAAATGTGTTAAAATTGTCTGATGTGTCCGCCATAATGTTGCAGTCATGGTAAAAATCGCCAATCGCCACCATTACTAGTAAAAAAAAAAAATATCAATAAAAACGCCATAAAACTATCCCCTAGTTTGTAGACGTTATAACTTTTTGCGTAAACCAATCAATAAACGCTTTTTGCGTTTTTTTGGGGGGAAAAAATATGTAGAAGAATATGTATCGGCCTAAACTGATGCAAAATATTGTTTTTTTAAATATTTTTTGGGGATATTTATTATAGCAAAAAGTAAAAAAAAAATGTGATTTTCTCAAAATTGTCGCTCTTTTTTATAGCGCAAAAAATAAAAAAAAACGCAGAGGTGACCCACTGGTTAACCCCTTCAATGCCAGTGTCATTTACACAGGAATCACTGCATTTGTATAGCACTGATTGCTGTATAAATGACAATGGTCCCAAAAACATGTCAAAAAATGTCCGATGTGCCCGCAATTGCCAGTTAAAGGCGACGCAGTGCCGAATCGCAAAAAGTGGTCTGGTCTTAGGTCAGCAAAATGGTCCGGTGCTGAAAGTGGTTAAAATACATTTTACGATGTATTAACGATTACATAGTTGCATTCATTTGTGTCTTTTATATCTGCCTGGAGTTCGGATTTAGGACCCGACAATAGCGCGATGCACATTTTTGCGGCGTATTGTTGCCTGACTGCACTATATGATGGGTTCAGGGGGTCGGCGTATCACCGTATCCCCACATTGCGTTTCTGCTTGGAGGAGGCAGCCGTTGTGTCTTCATTAATAAGGACGCAGAGTTACGCGGGGGCCCTGGAAGAAATCTCTGGTATTTTTGTGAGAGTCAGCCGTGTTCGCAGGCTCTTCTCTTCATTTTTAGTCTTCTCCTATCTGCAGGATATTGACAGCTCTGACAAGACTTTGATTATCTAGTCAGCGGGAGGCAGCATCTTGTCACTTGTCAGGTGTGAGGCGCCCGTCCTGCGCTTGATGGAACAATTGGAAAGAGATAGGCTGAGAACCAGCCGCATCGGGGTCACCGGGCCGGCGAGCCTCGCCTGTCTGCTAGAAGGTTACTGAACACCCTCATTAGTGGCCCCCAAATGTCCGCCAAGATACGAGGAGGGACCCCTCCCCCCCCCCCCAACTGTGCAAAGGGGAGCAAACCCAACTTCAACATCCTGTGGATCTTTATGTGAAGGATCTGAGCTGACTTCATTGTCTCCTCTCATCGCCCACTGATCATCATCATTATTATATATAGAGGATTTCCTAAATGTTTTCTAAAATGGCAGAAATAATAAAAAATGATTAAAAAAAAATTACAATGTACAACCGTCCAGTATATTGTATCCTGCCAGGGAGTGCAGCACTACAAGTCCCAGCATAGATCCCGAGTGATGTCACTATAATTCCCAGCATAGATCCCGGGTGATGGCACTACAATTCCCAGCATAGATCCAGAATGGTGTCACTACAGATCCCGGGTGATGTCACTACAAGTTCATAGATCCCGGGTGATGTCACTACAAGTCCCAGCATAGATCCCAGTGATGTCACTACACGTCCCAGCATAGATCCCAGTGATGTCACTACAAGTCCCAGCATAGATCCCGAGTGATGTCACTATAATTCCCAGCATAGATCCCGGGTGATGGCACTACAATTCCCAGCATAGATCCAGAATGGTGTCACTACAGATCCCGGGTGATGTCACTACAAGTTCATAGATCCCGGGTGATGTCACTACAAGTCCCAGCATAGATTCCGGTGATGGCACTACAAGTCCCAGCATAGATTCCGGTGATGGCACTACAAGTCCCAGCATAGATCCCGGGTGATGTCACTACAAGTCCCAGCATAGATTCCGGGTGATGTCACTACAATTCCCAGCATATATCCCGATGATGTCACTACAAGTCCCAGCATAGATCCCGGGTGATGTCACTATACGTCTTAGCATGGATCCTGGGTGATGGCACTACAAGTCCCAGCATAGATCCAGGTGATGGCACTACAAGTCCCAGTATAGATCCCAGTGATATCACTACAAGTCCCAGCATAGATCCCAGGTGATGTCACTACAAGTTCCAGCATAGATTCCGGGTGATGTCACTACAAGTCCCAGTATAGATCCCAGTGATATCACTACAAGTCCCAGCATAGATCCCAGGTGATGTCACTACAAGTCCCAGCATAGTTCCCAGTGATGTCACTATAAGTCCCAGCATAGATCCCAGGTGATATCACTACAAGTCCCAGCATAGATACCAGGTGATATCACTACAAGTCCCAGCATAGTTCCCAGTGATGTCACTATAAGTCCCAGCATAGATTCTGGGTGATGTCACTACAAGTCCCAGCATAGTTCCCAGGGATGTCACTACAAGTCCCAGCATAGATCCCGGGTGATGTCACTACAAGTCCCAGCATAGATCCCGGGTGATGTCACTACAAGTCCCAGCATATATCCCAGTGATGTTACTACAAGTCAGACAGGGCTGTCTCTATAGATATCCATTGTGTGCAATGAGGCCAAACCGTGCCAACAATCTACATCCATATAATCATTTATTTCACAATATCTATTTGTCTACCATATAGAACTATGTATTATGTATCTATATATCTGTCTATCTATTGCTATATATCTATAGATCTCTATCTGAAACCATCTATATCTATCTATCTATCTATCTATCTATCTATCTATCTATCTATCTATCTATCTATCTATCTATCTATCTATCTATCTATCTATCTATCTATCTATCTATCTATCTATCTCTATCTATCTATCTATCTATCTATCTCTCTATCTCACTCTCTCTATCTCTCTCTATCTATCTATCTATCTATCTATCTATAGAGAGTGCAGTTTCACCTTATTCCCTGAACTAAGTGACCATTCACACCACAATGTAAAAAATAAAAATAAAATCTCTGTTCCTTTAGTAAATTGGTCCCAGTGTGTCCGTAGAAAAGCAATATAGCCCCGAAAACATTCCTTTCAGAACACAATCCAATCTCTTATCTGACCAGTAACCAAATAATAGAAGCCGGGAGTGGAGAGAAGACCTTTATTTCAGGGGCCGCGGTTCCAGAACGGCTTCTCATATCTGACATTGCATTCATTCTGTTGTATTCGGGAACATTTACATTTTTGAGGCTCATAGCAAATGGAAAGTGGCAGTTGGCGTCCCGGAAAGATGTCGCCCGGACACTCCGGACTCCACCCCATGGAGGTTGGGCACCACTGATCTGGGCTGAGTCTTTTTTTTTATTTTTTATTTTTTTGGCCGCAGAGATCCAGGAACACGCCTGACTTGGCTGCCACTGTCTGAGCCGCTGAGGCCAATGCTCGGCAGGGCGATTGAACCGTTCCTTACATGTTATTTGCACATTTCCAATCAATGATGCTTCATAGATGGATATGTGATGCAGAAAGAGCCCTGTCATAAATAAAAAGCTCTCCACAGAGAGGAGAGGAGAAAAGGGGGGGGGGGGGGGGGTGAGATGAATGACACAGACCGATCAATGGGCTATCAGTGATGGCTTCAATCTATTTTATTGTTATTCAACCCATCATGCAATCTCAAGTATTAAAACGAATGACTATGAACTATTGATGTCCTTCAGACGTTTGATTTACTTCCTTCACAATGACTGATTAAGGAGTTTATGTTAAAACAAAGACTCTTCTATTTTCATTAACCAGGGGGGACGGTCTGTTTAAATGGAAGCACTGCTGACTGGGGCAATTCCGGGCCTTTAGACCTGGAAGGACTACAAGGGTCAGTCAACAAATGCCTCTATTCTGTATTTGTAGGATAAAAACACGAATGGTAGGGCTACAGTGAACCAGCGGGATCAGATGGATGGCTCAGGGGTGGTAGGAAGAAAAATCAGCCTGTAGGCACGCTGCTTACAATTTGTTAATTAGACAGTGGATGGCCAAGGCTGGGAAGGGGTTAAAGCAGAGGTCCACCCTAAAGTGGAGCTTCCGCTCATTGGAACCCCCCCCACCCCTCAATTGGCACCTTTCAGGGGGGAGGGGGGTGCAGGTACCTGTACAGTACAGGTATCTGCACCCACTTCCGGCATAGATATCTGCAGAATCTACGCCCCTTTCCGAAGGTCCCCCGCTGTCTGCTGGGAAACACACGGATCCCAGAGACAGCGGGGACCATCCTTATTGCGCAGCGCGACTCGCGCATGCGCAGTAGGGAACCGAGAAATGAAGGCGCAAGGCTCCTCTTCCTGATTCCCATACCCAAGATGGCGGCGGCAGCACCCGAGAGACGATCGATCGAGAGATCGGCTTCGGGTGCCGACATCGCGGGCGCGCTGGGCGGGTAAGTGTCATTATTTTAAAAGTCAGCAGCTGCAGTATTTGTAGCTGCTGGCTTTTTTAAAAAAAAAAAAAAAAAACGGCGGACTCCCGCTTTAATGCTGTACACTGCTGTTCCCGGGTTTTTTGGGCCCAGCCTATTTACCATGTAATTAAAAAAAAAAAAAAGAGGAAGGCCAGTTTCTGACGGCCCCCCGCTCAAGAAGAAATGCTGTGCTGGAGAAACAAGAGGAAGACCTCTGTGCCTTGCACTCCAATTGGAAGGCAGTGGGAGTCCACAGATCTACTAGTTCCTGAGAACACCATGTATGGACTACTACCTTGTTGAGGTATGCCTGGGCAGCCTAAGCCCTTGTACACATGGGCGGAGACTCCGACAACCAAATCCGTCTGATTTTGTCAGAAACTGTTGTATACACACGGTCGGACAAAGTTGTCGTGATGTCGTTATTTCGTTACGATGGGACTACGTTCACGCTAGTAGCCAATAGCTTTGGTGTAGGAATTTGATCTGAGCATGCGTGGCACTTTGTCCGATCGGAATTCTCTACACATGATCGGAGTATGTCCGATCGGAGCATTTTGTCGGAAAATATTTCCGGCAAGTTAGAAAAGTTGGTCCGACGGATATTCCGATGGAAACAGTCCGATGTAGACCACACACAGTCGGAATATCCGACAAAACGCTCCGATCGGACACAAGCCGAATGAATCTCTAACCGTGTGTACAAGGGCGAACAGAGATAGTTAGGGATGTTCTATTGCAAGTTTTCACGTTGAACTGTATCACCAAGATGTTTAAGTAAAAGTTGCATCACCTACTCTAAGCCTGGTCTGAAGTAATTTCAAGGGGTGCATGATGGTTCCTGGCATATAAAAGAACTAGGGTCAGTAAAGAGAGGCCTGGAGCGAGGGAATGAAAAGGACTAGCTGAGGGCCGGTGATGTGTCGAATACTGTCCCCCATCACATAGCATCCACCCTGTATTGCGCTTGCGCAGTACGGGAGACAAGGAGATGCCGAAGGTCTCCGAAGATGGACGGCGCCTGCGCTGTGAGTCCAGGTGCAAGCCCCACCATCCAAGTGGACATAGAGTTAGAATAAAAAATAGCCGAGCAAAGCGAGGCCGTGCCCGAAGCGTGGCGCGTGAAGCGAGCCCGCGGAGGGGCCCTCTTACTATGTGCTACCGTATGTCCACTTGGATGGCGGGGCTTGCACCTGGACTCAGGCACAGGCGCCGTTCTTCTTTGGAGACTTTTAGAGTCTCCTTCTCCTCCGTACTGCACAAGCGATGCGCCTGCGCAGTACGGGGTGGACACTATCCGATGGCCGGACAGTTTTTGACAGAACACCGGCATGACAAGTTTAAAAGAGAATAGCATGTGGTTAACAAAATGGTGAAAAGGCGGCGGATTAATGATTGGGTTTTGGAGTTTGATAATGGTGGCAGTCTTATGAAGGTTGAACATCTTATCTACACTGGTCAAGCACAGGAGGGTATGTGTCATGTACCTAATTGGAGACTGAAATGACAAGGTTGGCCTCTCTTATATCTCCAGTCCAGGTCCCTCTTCAGGTGGAACAGAGGGTTCTAAGGGACACAAGGAACACAAGTCCTGGCGGGTGTTCATAGGAGCGATTGCAGCAGTAGATGCAGTCCTGGGCAGGCTGGCAGAACATCGGATCAGGAACCATCACTGTGCATGCAGAGCTTCCACTAGGGTTGCCACCTTTTCTTCAAGTCAAACCCGAACACTTTAGCGGCGCATGGCAATTTCTTTTCTATAGTATAAACTATACATATACTTTGCTATTAAATAACATTTCTAATCATATGAAGTTTATAACAAGAGTCCCCCTTTTACATCAGAGTCCACAGAGTTTCCCTTTTACATCTGAACTCGCTGAGTTCCCTTTTACTGTAAGGTGGGACTCTGCAGACTCTGATGTAAGGGAGAACTCTGGGGACTCTGACATAAGGGATGCTCTGGGAACCCTGATTTAAAGGAGAACACTGAGAACTCTGATGTACAGAGAAGGACTCTGATGTAAGGGGAAACACTGTGGCCTCTGGTGTAAAGGCAAACTCTGATGTAAGGGGTGCTCTGAGAACCCCTATTTGCCTTAGTGTACTCAGAGGCAGGATAGAGAAGGGGGGGAGAATTCAGTCACACACAGGGATGGATGGTGAGCTTACTCACCCCTTGGCAGTCAGCAGCTGTCATCCAGATGTATCTGAGGCTTCTGGACTTAAAATTTCCAGCCCTAACTTTTCTTTTCTGAGGCACAGTGCCAGGGATTGGAGTGTGGGCAGACACAAAGCGGTAGGGGTGGGGAGAAGAGGTGCAGATTGTGCCCTCTCTCCTCTCCCGTCTGTATGTGTTTGGGGCGGGGGGGGGGGGTGTTAGTGCTGGCTTTAGGCAGTGTGAAAAAGAGTGTAACAGACACTCTCAGCTTAGACAACTGCAGCCAGCAACCCTGCCCGCAAGCCATAGTCCAGTCTAAATACTGTGTCCGGGTTTCAGGCAATCTGAAACCCGGACACATGATTCCAAACCTGAACTGTCCGGGTGAATCCTGGACAGGTGGCAACCCTAGCTTCCACTTATTTCAGATCTACCCCTTAGATTTAGAGCGACTCCAATTCCAAGTGAACTTTCAGCGCAAAGTAGATTTGTCTTTCGTAAATAACCTCCTGTGTGTATTGAGAGCAAATTGGTTAAATAAGGCAAGGTAATGCAGAATAGAAAACTCATACACAAAGCACATCTATACCAGGTTTGTATGCAGGAAACAATACTACAAGTAACTGGGCCCAGGTTTTATTAATCAGCCTAAACTGTAACAGAGTAACCTAGAATGTTGTAAGGGCAGCCAGAAACGGGTAGTATAAACCCCTGACTACGCTGCCTTAGGCCCTGGAGTGACTTCGCTAGGTCCACGATTGCCTGCAGGACTTCAGTGTTCCAGGGAGGTAAACATTGCTGGAGTCTTCGGCGCTTTTATGCCGAATTATATACCTCTGAAGCCGATGGCTCCTTGGACGACTTGCGTGCCCTGCTGCAGACGGTTGACTTCCCGGTTCTCACGGACTCCCAGGTGGAGATTCTGGAGGCTCCCATCACAGAGGAGTGTATAGCAGAAGCGATAGCTTGCTTGCCACCTTCTAAGGCCCCAGGCTCAGATGGCCTTCCTCGGGAGTTTTACACCCAGTTTCAAGAGGCCCTGATCCCCAAGCTCCATCTGCTATACACCCACATATTTGATACCGGCGTACTCCCTCGCTCCATGAACGAAGCGCTGCTTGTCCTTATTCCCAAGCCGGGTAAGGACCCCCTCTCCCCCGAATCATACAGACCCATCTCGCTCCTACAGCTGGATGTTAAAATTCTGGCCAAAATTCTTGCTCTCAGACTCAACAAGGTAATACTCCATCTCATACACACGGATCAGACAGGCTTCATGCCCAGGAAAAATACTGCCTTTAACCTAAGACGACTGTTTATGAACCTACAGGCCTCTCACGACAATATTGGCTCTAGGGTTGTTGTTAGTTTGGATGCTGCTAAGGCGTTCGACTCGGTGGAGTGGGGGTATTTGTGGGAATGCTTGCACAGTTTTGGCTTTGGCCCTAAATTTGTGCGTTGGATACAGCTTCTTTACCAGGCCCCCACTGCCCGAGTTCTTGTCAATGGCCAGATCTCCAGCCCTTTTTCCCTGGCGAGGGGCACGCGACAGGGCTGCCCCATTTCGCCCATGTTGTATGCATTGGCGGTGGAGCCCCTGGCGATTGCCATCAGAGCGCACCCGGGTATCCGCGGCCTCCGCGTGGGTCAGTTATCGGAGGTTATCAGCCTCTATGCGGATGATATGTTGCTATATTTGGAGGACGCTGGCCCCTCCCTGGCGGCGGTTTTGGAGGTGGTTCGCAGCTTTGGTGCTTTTTCGGGCCTCCGCATAAATTGGTCCAAGTCCCAAATTCTCCCCATCGATATCACAGCCCCCACTAGGGCGCAGACCTTATTACCTCTCGAGTGTACGGACCGCATTAAATACCTTGGTGTACACTGCTCTCGCTCCCCCGCGGACTATGTTGGCCTCAACCTTGAGCCCCTTTACCCCCTTTTGAAACGGAAGACCCAGGTGTGGTCCAGGCTCCCCCTCGGGGTCATGGGCCGCCTGGGTCTCGTTAAAATGATTCTACTCCCTAAACTCCTTTACATTTTTTGGCATGCCCCACTTCATATACCGTCGCGACTGTTCCGTGATATGGAATCGATTCTCAACTCCTTTGTATGGGGCTCTTCCAGGCATAAGTTGGCCTGGCAGACCCTCAAGTGTCCGGTTCGTCTTGGCGGCGCTGCCCTCCCCGACCTGGAGCTGTACTACTTGGCCTCCCAGCTTTCCCACTTTTATTATTTGAACACGTATGACAAACTAAGGTACTCCCTCCTGGTGTGTGCCGTGATTACAGATGTCATTGCGCATCCCTTCCAAATACTCTTTTGCAGGCATAGAGCTGTCCCCTACCTGTCTTATAAGCACACTATGATTGCGCACCACTGCCGATTGTGGCGGGTGGTGCAGTCCAGATCTGGGGCCCCCCCCTTGCATGCACATACACCTCTCTGGGACAACCTCGATATCCCGGAGCTGCTGGGTATACCGGACTACAAAATATGGATATGTAAAGGGGTCATATACCTGTCTCAATTTTATGCGAGTCACGGTGTTAAGACTTTTCAGGCTCTCAAGGATGAGTTTGGCCTCCCGAACCATCTGTTTTTCCGCTACCTGCAGGTCCGTCATGCACTGCAAACTCAGTTTGGTACTGCGCCCCCGATTCTGGTGCGTACCCCCCTGGCGAGCCTGGCTCTTGGCAGTGATTCGTATAAACTTACCTCCACCATTTATGCACACCTCCTCACTCCTCGGGCTACGGCCCATGCTTATAGTCTTAAACCTAGATGGGAGGCTGACATTGGACCGATAGAAGACGAGCACTGGGGTGAGATGCTGTCGGTGTCGACGGAGGTCTCCCCCAGACTGTCGGATAGGCTGACTCACCTGTATATACTCCATCGCTCCTATGTCACCCCGGGAAGGTTGGCTAAGTACAAACCCGGACTTGATCCTGCATGCCCCCGCTGCGGCGACCCAGCCAGTACGTTCTATCACCTCATCTGGACTTGTCCCCCCATTCAGAGGTATTGGGCTCAAATAATCCAATTCCTGCACGACCATATGGGGTCCCCCCTCACACTTTGCCCACGACAGTGTATCCTCGGCCTTCTCCCCCTTCAGGACGAACGTAAATACCTTAGGATACTTTTACAAGAGACTCTTTTCGCGGCTAGAATGCAGATTGCCCGACTGTGGCTCAGACCAGACCCCCCGACGCTCCAGCAGTGGAAGAGAGCTGTTAATCAGACTATACCCTACAAAAGACTTATTTATTCCAACCGAGGGTGCCCTGCCAAGTTCCATAAAATATGGGATGTGTGGCTGGATACTCCCCTTAGCTACACTGGGTAGATGATGTATATTGGGGGGTGGCAACAATCCTCTCTACCAACTCTGTATGGGCACTTTACTATGTGTATACATGTATTACCCATATTCATGATTTTTGTTTACGCTGTGTTTCTCTACCTGTCACTTCGAACATGGAGTGTATCCCTTTTCATGGTGTGAGGCGCCTGTTGCGCCTAATTTTTGTTTGAGTATTGTAATGTCATGTTTTTTCTTTTATGCTCAATAAACTTCACTTTGGTTAAAAAAAAAAACATTGCTGGAGTCAATTAATTCACCAAGCATATGACAAACATGAACAATTTTCTCATAAATGGGCGTGCTGGACACATTTTCGCACCTCTAACTCCCTTAACACTGCGGTTACTCCTCTTTAACATACTATACCAATGGTCTAGACACCATATATACCTTCTCTACTGGACTGCTCTTTAAATATCCCGCCTCTACCCCCCCCATCCGACCCTCTTCATGAGGCCTTACTTTCCCCCCCCCTTTTTTTTTTCCCACCCGTTGAACCTCTGTCAATTTTTAGTGCCACCCCCCCTCCCTTTTTCTTTTACTATATATACATTTAAATATTGTACGTACAACTTTTGTACGGTGATTTTATTGCTGGCCCCTATCGGATCTCCTCCCATTTCGCACAAAGAAGTATACATATCTCAACCATCCACAGTGTGATCCCATTAGGGGTGGATGGCAGCACGGGAGATCGGTTAGGACCCAGTAATGTTATCTGACCCTTGCTCAGATATTTATGAATACTTCAATTGTTTCAATATTGGATTGTCTATACCTACTTTTTCTTATCAGTATGTACTCGACTCATCTTAACAATTTTGGTTATTCTTTCATTGTTGTGCCTTGAGTTATATATCTCCTCTATATTTCTCTTGTGCTGCTCTCTTTGTCACTGTTATTATTGTTCTGTACTGCATGTACATAACTTGATTGTATTTTGTGACTTTCAATAAACTTTCTTGGAAAAACCTTAAAAAAAAAAACAAAAACAAAAAAAACAATGAGCACTATGCACTTGACCAAAACATGTGCAGTATTGCACTACAGGTAGTTCTTTAGTTTACAACATCAAGAAATAAACATTGCTGGAGTCTATGCATATACTATGAAACAGGAAAGAATAGTCCCCCCCCCCAAAAAAAAAGAAAGACATTGAGTTATGTCTGCCGGTTTTGTTGGGGCCCTTTTGGTGGTGCACTAGTGATGATTCCGGGTGGAAAGTGAGGACTTGAGAAAGAGCCCTGGCACAAGCTTGAACAACTCTTAACAGTTGTCATGGTTATGCAATAGTTTGTCTGCTTACCTGGTTCCATGTGTTCATCTAGAGATCAGCCGACCCTCACCTGACTGCTTTTGTAATCCATCCTCTGGCATGGCTCCACCCTAGCTCCTATCAGAGAACTCTATATTAACCTGAGCAACGCAGGCCAGCCTTGCTGATCAACCTTTGTGTGTTTGGCTTCCTGTTACCTGCTGTATGCTCTTCTGTTGTTCCGTTACCGACTTTGGCGTGTCCCTGACTATCCCTGTTTGCCTGTGATCCTGACCTTTTGGCGTGTCCCTGACTATTCCTGTCTGCTTGTGGCCCCGACCTTGGCTTTGTCCTTCACTTTCCCTATCCTCCTGTTACCTACTGTGGGTGTGAGCTGGGGGACCCTGGGGGTCGCGACCTGGAGCCAGTTGCAGCCAAGTCCATCCTCACCACTAGAGGCTCTGGTGAACACCTGCTGGCTCTTAGACTCCGCGCCCCAGGGAATCTTACGCTCTAACCCCAGTGGGATCTGTCCCCCGTCTGCAGCAGTCAGCCGTAGGGTCCACAACCTTGCGGTGCACTCCTGATCCCTACGGTGTGCATCTGTCACCTCGCCTCAAGGTGACCTGACAACAGTGATGAGAAGGGCAAGCAAGAAGTTCAGGGAGGAGTTAAGTGGATCTGTGGCAATGGAATATCCAGAACAGGTGGTATGGCACAGCTAAGCGGCATGCCGCACACATGCAGTACTGTCTAAGGAAAAATGTATTTTGTTTCTTTTTTCGCAAAAAATTTCGTTCCGTTTATTCGTTTTCTAACAAATTCCAAACTTTCAGAACGATTCGAATTCGGATCGGTCGAAAAACGATCGCCTGGTTTGAATTCTGTGTGAAGAATAGCTGGTTGTTAAGCAGCGGGTCGGAAGTTCGGCCGCCGCGTCCTTAACAACTGATGACTCACCAACTGTCAGCGGGCTTCCCCACCGAGAGCTGAAATGTAAACAAAAGAATGACAATGATAGAAAAGTAAAAAAAAAAAAAAAAAAAAAAAATCCACATCAGGACCTGCAGGTCTGGTATGGATTTTAAGGGTAACCAAATGCCATTTTTTTTTTTTAAATGATGTAGGGTCCCCCCCAAAATCCATACCAGACCCTGATCCAAGCATGCAGCCTGGCAGGCCAGGAAAGGGGGGGACGAGTGGTCCCCCCCAACCATACAAGGTTACATACCCTTTACATGGGGGGGGGGGCGCTTTGGGGCAAGGAGGCTCTGCCCTCCCACCCCAAAGCACTTTGTCTCCATGTTGATAGGGACCAGGGCTTGCCCTTATATACACTTCAATGCAGACCCCCACAACCACCGTCCAGGGTTATGGGGGTCCGCATTAAAGTGTGTATAAGGGCAAGACCTTTTTTTTTTTTTTTTTTTTTTTTTTTTTTTACTTTGGATAGAGTGGGGGAAGGGTTAGACCCGTTGTCATGTTTTATTCTATATAAATGAACCCAAAGATCTGTATCTTGGAAGGTTAATTGCCACTCTGTGGGGTAACAATATCCCTTGTAAATGACATAGAATATACAGTACATGTATACAGTAGACTTGTGGTTTTCAATTCAGTGGGGGTTTTGTTTTTGTTGTTTTTTTGCCATCTGTTTACTGCTTACCTCTTGATCCATGAGATTTAAATAAAGTTTTTCTTTAAAGCTGAACCGCAGGCAACAAAACTTTAATTGAAAGCAAAAAAAAAAAAAACACCACAATTTTTTTTTTAATAAGACCCTCAGGTGGTTGATGCCATAATGTGCTACTATGCACCACATGTTAGCACATTATGGCGGGCTTACCTGTCAAGCAAAGCCCCCTGATTCAGCATTCCAGGTGGTCCCGGGTGCGTCCACCCCCCCCCCCCCCCAGTCTTCCTTCCTCGTTTTCACTATACGGCTGCTGGAAAGGCCCCGATGACATCACTCCCGTGCATTCACAAGGTAGTCACATCATTACGGCACAGAGTGGTGCCATAAATGTGCTCAGACCTGCGCATGCGTGGCTCAGTTTACATTACCATTGACAGGCCGGGTGAAGCATTTATGATAAAAGAGACAGACCACTAGGGCCTCTTCTGTTATAAAAATAAAAAATAAAAAAATAACCCTGCCTGTCTGTGTTTTTTTTTTTTTTTTATTGCGAGTTTAAATCTGCATTAAACATATTCCTCAATTGCCACAATAGGTTCTAAATCCATTTTATTTTCACCAAAAGCTTTTGCAAACTAAGACGTTGCCTTGTAAAAGTATTTTTTTTTATAGTGTACTAAAGAGCTGCTATGTCAGATTATTAAATACTGTGAAATGAGAATAGCTGCACCATTCAAATAGGGATCTCGCACTAAACTCAGTATTAAATGTACACAAAAGAAATAGTGCGCTAATTCAATAAGTGAGCGTGTCCCGATACTCTATATTTAGCAACAGGAACACAAATTACAGTGAAACAATAATGCACACACACAATAATAGTTCCCTTTTTCCTTTGAAGAAGTCACGTGACCAGTGACGCAACACATGGGGCGGAGCCGGTGACGTCACTTCCGGCGTCTCGTAAACCCGGAAGGAGAGGTGAGAAGGTGAGCTTTTTCTATGTCACGCAATCCTAAAGATGATTGCTATGTGAGTGGGGGTTTTTTTTGTGCAATAAAATTCTAAATATTGAAGCAATTTTGCGCGATGAAGGTTTTCTTTTCATTTTGAGTTAATATTAAAGAAGCTGATTATTATCTCTGAGGAGAAGCTACTCTGAGTACTTTTGAGGAGACCAGAAAGACCAAAGATACAGCGGTGATACCAGTCAGGAGTTTTAAAGACCACGATACCAGAGGCGTGATTAGACCCAAAGGGTCTTTTCTTAAAGTGGGGTACCCTCTAAAAAAAATTTAAATAAAAGTCAGCAGCTACAAATACTGCAGCTGCTGACTTTTAATAATTGGACACTTACCTGTCCCGGGGTCCAGCGCTGCGGGGGAACGAAGCCCCCCCCCCCCCCCCTCGTTCCCTGCTCCGCTCGCGGCGCCGTCATTTGTACTGTGGGCACCCGGCTGTGGCTTCTTCCCAATCTTGCTGTCACAATTAACAAAAAAACGCCCCGCCCACCCGTCCGCGTCATTCATTCACAGAGTTCTGTGAATGGGAAAACTACAAGTACAGAAAGCCTTTGCGTCTGTCAGCTGGTAGTTCTCAATGGACTACCAGGGTCCCTGTTGAGCACTCTAGGTAGTTCATTGATTACTTCCTGTCAGTGTGTAACTGCCTGTCCATATGAGGCACAAGAAGACAGATTTACACAGACAGTCTGCAGGAGTCCTGCATTGCACCCGCGATCTGCTGACCACAGGCATACTGCTTTGCAGGCTCCTAGTAAAAAAAAAAAAAATGCACATTTTTTTACCTGCAAACAGACATGCATTTATTATTTCTTTTTAACCACTTTCAGACCGGACCAATTTGCTGGTCAAAGACCAGACCACTTTTTGCGATTCGGCACTGCGTCGCTTTAACTGACAATTGCGCGGTCGTGCGACGTGGCTCCCAAACAAAATTAACGTCCTTTTTTTCCCACAAATAGAGCTTTCTTTTGGTGGTATTTGATCACCCCTGCGGTTTTTATTTTTTGCGCTATAAACAAAAATAGAGCGATAATTTTGAAAAAAACGCATTATTTTTTACTTTTTGTAATAATAAATATCCCCCAAAAATATATAAAAAAACATTTTTTTCCCTCAGTTTAGGCCGATACGTTATTCTTCTACATATTTTTGGTAAAAAAAATCGCAATAAGCGATTATTGATTGGTTTGCGCAAAAGTTATAGCGTTTACAAAATAGGGATAGTTTTATAGCATTTTTATTAATAATTTTTTATTATTTTTTTTTTACTAGTAATGGCGGCGATCTGCGATTTTTATTGTGACTGCGACATTGTGGGGGACCCATCGGACATTTTTGACACATTTTTGGGACCATTGTCATTTATACAGTAATCACTGCTATATAAATGCAGTGATTCCTGTGTAAATGACACTGGCAGTGAAAGGGTTAACCAGTGGGTGGCAGTGTAGGGGTTAAGTGTTCCTAGGGGTGTGTTACTAACTGTGGGGGGGTTGGGCTTTCATTTAGTGTACACTGATCTCTGCTCCAATCACATGGAGCAGAGATCAGCGTCACTAGTTGCTAGGCAGAATGGAAAAATGTTGTTTATACAGCATTTCCTCCATTCGGCCGCTCCGTGAGACGATCGCGGGGATGCCCGCGGCGATCGAGTCCGCGGGTCCCGCGACCGGACTCACGGGGGGTCCCGACCAGCGCGGGAGCGCGCCGCCGGTGGCGCGCTCCCGATGGCACGGCGGCAACGAATATTGGACGTACATGTACGCCAATATGCCTGCCCGTGCCATTCTGTCGACGTACATCGTCGTGCGCTGGTCGGGAAGTGGTTAAAGGGTGAACTTATCCTTTAAGTAACTTTTAGTGTATCCCTATCAGATGCATTTCGTCTTCCTCTGGCTCAACTGTGGATATAGGATTGGGTATATGGGATTGTATGATGTTTTTTTATATATTTTTTTATTTTATTTTTTGTGGTTGAAATAGATGGACTTGTGTCTTTTTTCAACCTGACTTACTATGTAACTATAAAGCATTGTCCATGTTCATTTGCTATGAAGGATAGATAGCTTGTGCATGTGCGTGTGTGCGTGTGTGTTATATGCATATTTTGTGATAAACTGTATGTCATATATTGCTTTCCTAAAATTGTAAGTAGTTTGTACATATAGCATTCTTTGTTTAGTAAAGGACATTCATATTAACCACCTGCCTACCGGGCACTTTAACCTCTTTTCTGCCAACACCAATTTTCAGCAATGTCACACTTTTAATGGCACTTGTGCGGTCACACAGCATTGTACCCATATGACATTTTTTTCACACAAATAGAGATTTATTTTGGTGGTATTTAAACACTACTGTTTTTTTTTTCTTTGCTAAACAAACTAAAAAAGACTGAAAATTTGGAAAAAACAAAAAACGTTTTCATAGTTTGTTAGGAGGACATTTTGCAAACAGGTAATTTTTTCATTTTTCTCCTTCTCTGATGTGCACTGATGAGGTGGCACTGATGGGCACTGATGAGGTGGCACTGATGGACACTGATATGCTGCACTGATGGTCACTGATGAGGTGGCACTGATGGGCACTGATGAGGCTGCATTTATGGGCACTGATGAGGAGGCACCGATGAGGCTGCACTGATAGGTGGCACTGATGGCCACTGATAGGCTGCACTGATGGTAACTACTGAGGTGGCACTAATGGGTTCTGATAGGCTGCACTGATGGGCACTGATGAGGAGGCACCGATGAGGCTGCACTGATAGGTGGCACTAATGGGTGGCACTGATGGGCACTGATAAGCAGTACTGAAGGGAATTGATAGGTGGCACTGATAGGCACAGATAAGCGGAAATAATGCTCACTGATAGCCACTGGTAGGTGGCACTGATGGTCACTGATGAGGTGGCACTGATGGGTTCTGATAGGCTGCACTGATGGGCACTGATGAGGAGGCACTGATGAGGCTGCACTGATAGGTGGCACTAATAGGTGGCACTGATGGGCATTGATAGCCTGCGCTGATGGTCACTGATGAGGAGGCACTGATGGGTTCTGATAGGCTGCACTGATGGGCACTGATGAGGAGTCACCGATGAGGCTGCACTGATAGATGGCACTAATAGGTGTCCCTGATGGGTTCTGATAGGCTGCACTGATGGGCACTGACGAAGAGGCACTAATGAGGCTGCACTGATAGGTGGCACTAATAGGTGGCACTGATGGGCACTGATAGATGGCATCGATGGGCACTGATAAGCAGCTGATAAGCAGTACTGACGGGAACTGATAGGTGGCACTGATGGGCACTGATAGGCGGAAATAATGGGCACAGATAGGCACTGGTAGGTGGCACTGATGGGCACTGATGAGGAGGCACTGATGAGGCTACACTGATAGGAGGCACTGATGGGCACTAATAAGCAGCACTGAAGGGAACTGATAGGTGGCACTGATTTGCAGCACTGATAGTTGCCCTTTAACACAAACCAGTTATAAGCTCTCCTCTCCTCACACTGTCAGCTTGAGGAAAGGAATGTCAATAACCTTGTGTTTACATCATGATCAGCTGTCATTGGACACAGCTGATCTAATGGTAAACAGGTGCTGTGATTTGCCCTTTAACAGATCTGTGATCAGCTTTGTCTTATTGACGCATCGATTACAGAGTGCGCCGCCCATGCGCCACAGGGGGCACGCGGGCTGCGCGATCACGGGAGGACGTGCACGGACGCCCTCCCGGCCATGTAAGCCTGTGCCGTAGCCGTCTTTTGGCTACAGCGTGGGTGGAAACTGGTCAATACAGATGTTTTCTATGCTTCTTTGCTTTACCA
The DNA here is from genome assembly GCF_037356315.1 of Lithobates pipiens. Classification (NCBI taxonomy): domain Eukaryota; kingdom Metazoa; phylum Chordata; class Amphibia; order Anura; family Ranidae; genus Lithobates; species Lithobates pipiens. Next base: position 12,244,043 of record NW_027507686.1, on the reverse strand, counting down.
CAAAGCGACCTTAAGGACGAAGCAAATCAAGGGGGCGGAGACCAGACCAGTCCCCCTGCAAAAGGAGAGAGAGCGTCAGTGAGCGGTCTTTATTACAGGAAGTCTCACACTGGATTACTGCACAGATCTGGGAGAAATACACAAAGCACACCGAGAGACAAGGAAGAACACACATGGATTTTATATTTACACAATTTTTTGCTTATCCTGGAGTTTAGCTTTCAAATTTTTATCTTTTCCACGTCTCCGGTTTTGATTCCGATTTCTGCACCTGGAGAAGAGCGAGATAGGAAGGTCAATTACTGAACGTTTTGCCTTTTCCCTCCTTTCATAACAAAAAAAAACTGCAGATGGGAAATTGCCAAGATGTTTTTTTTTGTTTTTTTTTTTGTCTTGATGGTTGTGAAATGAAAGGGGGTATTTGTGTCTATCAGCTTGTTAGTACTGAGAAAGGAAAAAAAAAGGGAGTGAGACTCACATAGATCCAACTAGTAAGGGAGTCTGTAAGCCGCGCTGACCTTCAGGTATTCTGGGAACAACAAACAAAATACCAAAAATAAAATAAAAATTTTGAATACTTTAACTTGCGTCTGCGAAAAGCGGAGCTCTCCTTGAAAACAGCGCAGGAAGTCCCTGGCAAATTAAAGCTAGGCGTTATTGAGTCCAAAAATACTCTTGCTGTCGGCGAAATACATTTTTAATTATTTTCTTACTAACTGTCGTTTTTCATCAAGCTTCCCCGCGACGTCTGTGCCAAACCATGCAAGAAAAATGCTTGGAACTAAGTGCTGGGATAGATCAAAGGCTCGCCGGTTTCATATGTGGACATGAAACCAAGTGTTCCCCATTGATTTCCTTTTTTTTTGTAACGAGCATCTTCTGGCCAATAAACGGCATTTATTGTGGGGACGCTGTAAACAGGGTCCTTCCCAGTAACGTGACAATTGTTAAAGATGATTTCCTGGGACCGGCTTTTATATCACGTTGTTACATTGGTCCAATGGACCAAAGGGACGTATGCATGTGCCATACCGATAGGTGGCTGAGGGATGTGGAAAATGAATGTAATAGGCACCACTACTAACAGGGATCGCTGTTGGCGTCTGCATATAGGGCCAATCGGCTGCCCTGCTGGATAGTAACCACTAGGGGGGCGCTGAAGTAGTGAAATTGCTGAAAGATCCACTTTCAATCTGAATTCCAAGTATAGATTTTATCAGGGCTTTGGAAGGCAGGTAAATGCATTTCCGGTACACCTACAACACTGTATGTATGCGATAACAAGGGGTGATGGGGTGCGCTGAAGGGTCTGTTGTTGCTGGGATATCTATTGTCGATGGGGGGGGATCAATTGTATGCCACAGTTGAAGTCCCTTGGGACGAAACGCATCAGACTTGGCTTTCTGCTTCTCAAATTGCCCCTCATTTTTTACTCTGTTTTTATTCTTATATATGTATGCCGGTTTTTAGAAATAAACAACCCCCCCCCCCCCCCCCTTTTTTTGACCTACACCATCTGGAGGCATTTTTTCTTTGCATATACTTTTGGATGTGAGTTCCTATGTGGTCCAGCTTTACTTCCTGTACCCAAGTTCCAGTCCTGGTGTTTTCAACATCCGAGGTGCGGTACGGTGGCTGTTCACAACATCCCTTGAAGTCGTGTTTGGAGGTCTTTGGTCCCTTGGAGTCTCGTTGTTTTGCCAATGTCCAGCATCCTTGCCTTGATGACTCGTTGTCGCTGACATTCGAGTCCACCTGTTCTGGTAAGAGTAGAATTACTTCACCTGTTTCTTGGCTGAAGATGCACCACTTTTGATGCCCTCACTGTCGGAGAGTTCCAGTGCATTACATCTTGATTAGCCACTTTTCGGTGGTGGACTTTGCCATTGGTCCAGTACAGTGGCTGTTCACAACATTCCTTGTAGTCGTGTTTGGCGGTCCTTAGTCCCCTGGAGTCTCGTTGATTTGCTGATGTCCGACATCCTTGCCTTTAGGACTCGTCGTCGTTGACATTCGAGTCCACCTGTTCTGGTAAGAGTAGAATTACTTCCCCTGTTTCTTGGCTGAAGATGCACCACTTTTGATGCCCTCACTGTTGGAGAGTTCCAGTGCATTACATCTTGATTAGCCACTTTTCGGGTGGCGGACTTTCCCATTGGTCCAGTACAGTGGCTATTCACAACATCCCTTGAAGTCGTGTTTGGAGGTCTTTGGTCCCTTGGAGTCTCGTTGTTTTGCCAATGTCCGGCATCCTTGCCTTGATGGCTCGTTGTCGCTGACATTCGAGTCCACCTGTTCTGGTAAGAGTAGATTTACTTCACCTGTTTCTTGGCTGAAGAAAATGCACCACTTTTGATGCCCTCACTGTCGGAGAGTTCCAGTGCATTACATCTTGATTAGCCACTTTTCGGTGGCGGACTTTCCCATTGGTCCTTTTTAGGACTATTGTAGGCATTGGACTTTTCTATAATCACATTTGTATGATCACATAATTTTACATTTGTCACAGACATATATATATATATATATATGTTCACCAATAACAAGGTGTGATGGGGTATGCTGGAGGGTCTGTTGTTGCTGGGATATCTATTGTCGATGGGGGGATCAATTGTTGGGGAGGTGTCTATTGTTGCTGGTGGGGGGGTCTTATGTTGCTGGGGCATCAGTTGTTGCTGGTACCGATATACTGTTGTGGGAATGGTCTAAAGTTGCTGGCTGCTGGGAGATATATTGTTGCTGGGATGGTCAGTTGTTGCTTGGAGAAATCTACTGTTGAGGGAATGGCTAAAGTCACTGGCTGATGGTGGATCCAGGGCTGCCATTAGTGGGGGGACAGCCCATACACATAGGGGGCCCGGGCATTCTGAGGGGCCTGCTCGCCCAGACCCCAAGCAATGAAACAGAGTTGCTGTAGTAACTAACAATTGCTAAAGCAGGATGGCCATGGAGTAAGCCGATGCAGCTCACTTAGTTACGGCTGCAGGGGGAAGGTGGAGTAATATCATCTGCACTCCACCTCTCCGTGCAGATTGGATAATGGTTTGTGCACCACGCCAGTCACAGCTCAGCCGTGTGGAAGTTGTTTGATCATTCATCACAATGGTAAATTATTTGACTATATTTTTGAATGTGGGCCTGTGCTGTGACTGTCTGTTTGTTGAATTGGGCTGTCTCTGTGCTATATGGAGATGTCTATTTGCTTTATAGGGGTTTCTCTTTGTTGGATTGGGGTGTCTCTTTGCTGAATATATGGGTATGTCTCTGCTGGATTGGGCCATTTTTTTGCTGGATTGGGAGGTCTCTTTGCTGAATATATAGGGAGGTCTCTTTGCTGGATGGGGATGTATCTTTGCTGGATTGGGATGTATCTTTGCTGGATTGGGTTGCCTCTTTGCTGGATTGGGATGTCTCTTTGCTAAATAAATAGAGATGTCTCTTTGCTGGATTGGGATGTCTCTTTGCTGGATTGGATTCATTTTCATATATTAAGTTGTAAGTGTGTTAAAATAGAAGTGCGTGCACTGAAAGACTCGGTGGGATGGCTAGTGGGTGGATTCAGTGGAACAGACAGTGGGCGGGCCCTGGGGAATGTTGGTGGTCGGGGGGGCAGCCCCAAAATTTCTGATGGCTGCTCTGGGTGGATTGTTACTGGGGGTATTTTGCTGAGGGGTCTATTGTTGCTGGGGAATCTATTACTGTTGCTTGCTACAGGGGATTACCAGTAACAAATCCATGCAATTTACTTTGCACCACAAAAATGATACTTGGCTCTGTATTCTCTAAAAGGGCCATACTGAGAGGTGGGAAGGTAGTAGAACCAAGGGACAGTGCTCTGAGGTGGGTAGGGGGTGGAGACGAGGGGTGACTTGAAAGGGGGAAGTACCTGCACATGTTCTCTAAAAAAAGGCATGGATTTTATTCCATAGCTTGGCCCAGCTTGGAAGTATGCATATGTCATATCATTGCCACTACTACAGTGACTAGCACTGTCTTCAGTGTCCTGTGCCATTTGGCTGCCCTGCTGCATAGTAACCACAGGGGGATGCTTTGTGGGAAAAGGCTACATTCACAGAACGATTTGCATTTCTCTCAATGAATGCAATGTGCTGTGAGAGGTGCTGGTATGCACCATACTGTCCAGGTCAGGACAAACTAAGGCTCGAATTGGAGAGAGAGTCCAGGAGGAATAGACCACCTAGGGACCTGAAGAAGAAAAGAGGCAGAGCTAAGGTACAGCATGTGTTTGATGGTCTGGAGGACCAATGCGGTACTGCTCGGAACAGTAGAGCTGCTAAAAGAGAGTCAGGAGTCTGAAAATTATGAAATTTCCTTACAACCCCCCCCCCCCCGCGCGCGCACTTCACTGACGGTTTCCCACTACGCATACGTGAATAGTGCTGTGCTTTCTTAATGGGCCAGCTGCGGCGAGGGCCAAACTTCCGTCTGAGTTCGCTGTGGCAAACTCACCAGGAAGTGGGAGTGGGTACTTGTCAAAACCAGATAGCCGCTCCCCCTCTACAAGGTGCCAAATGTGGCACCAGAGGGGAGAGGAGGCAGACAAGTGAAGATTCCCCTTTTAGGTGGAGCTCTGCTTTAAATAAAAGTGGGCAGAAAAGCCTTGAAAACTATTTCTGGTGTGGCGTTTTGGCACTGTTTTGGCACTACTATTGAGCTACAAAACCCCTACATGTCACACTAGGTAACAAGGGAAGGGACTGCAGCAGGGGCTGATCTGTGTCAGACATTTGTCAACACAGCCAAGAACTGCAAAGGACAAGATGACGGATACCTGATTTTCAATGAGTCAATCAAATGATCGCTGGGCTATCGTCAGTTTGGCAGCACTCCACTAATTGGTGACACTCCTTGAAAAGGGAAGGGGTGAATTAAGAATCCATATACACTCACCGGCCACTTAATTAGGTACACCTTTTCAGTTGCTTGGTAACACAAAATGCTAATCAGCCAATCACATGGCAGAAACTCAAAGCATTTAGGCATCTAGATGTGGTGAAGACAAATTGCTGAAGTTCGAACCGAGCATCAGAATGGGCAAGAAAGGGGATTTAAGTGACTTTTAATGTGGCATGGTTGCTGGTGCCAGACGGGCTGGTCTGAGTACTTCAAAACTGTTGATCTACTGGGATTTTCACACACAATCATCTCTCGGGTTTACAGAGAATGGTCTGAAAAAGAGAAAATATCCAGTGAGCGGCAGTTGTGTGGAGCAAAATGCCTTGTTGATGTCAGAGGTCAGAGGAGAATGGACAGACTGGTTCCAGATGATATAAAGGCAACAATAACTCAAATATCCTCTCGTTAAAACCAAGGTATGCAGAATACCATCTCTGAGCACACAACACTTCAAACCTTAAAGTAGATGGGCTACAGCAGCAGAAGACCACACCGGGTGCCATTCCTGTCAGCTAAGAACAGGGAACTGAGGCTACAATTGGCACAGGATCACCAAAATTGGACAACAGATTATTGGAAAAACGTTGCCTGGTCTGGTGAGTCTCTATTTCAGCTGCAGCATTCAGATAGAAGTGTCAGAATTTGCAGTAAACAACATGAAAGCATGGATTCATCCCGCTTTTATCAACGGTTCAGGCTGGTGGTGGTGTAATGGTGTGGGGGGGGGGGGATATTTTCTTGGCACACTTGCTGGCGCCACCATCTTAGGTAAGGGAAACTGGCAGTGAAGCCTTGCGGCTTCACAGCTAGTTTCCCACTGCACATACGTGAGTATTGTTGCTGACCATGTCCATCCCTTTATGACTACAGTGTCCCCATCTTCTGATGGCTCCTTCCAGCAGGATAATGCACCATGTCACAAAGCTCCAATCATCTCACCACTGGACAATGAGGTCACTGGACTCCAATGGCCTCCACACTCACCACATCTCAATCCAATAGAGAATGTGGTGGAATGAGAGATTGATGTGCAGCTGACAAATCTGTATGATGTTATTATGTCACTATGGACTAAAATCTCTGAGGAACGTTTCCAACACCTTGTGGAATCTATGCCATGAAGAATGAAGGTAAGGGAAACCATTAGTGAAGCCTTGTGGCTTCACAGCTGGTTTCCCACTGCACATACGTGAGTATTGTTGCTGACCCTGTCCATCCATTTATGACTACAATGTGCCCATTGTCTGATGGCTCCTTCCAGCAGGATAATGCACCATGTCACAAAGCTCCAATCATCTCACCACCGGATAATGAGGTCCCTGTACAGTACTCCAATGGCCTCCACACTCACCAGATCTCATCCAATGGCCTCCACACTCACCAGATCTCAATCCAATAGAGAATGTGGTAGAATGAGAGATTGGCATCATTGATGTGCAGCTGAAAAATCTGCATGATGCTATCATGTCACTATGGACCAAAATCTCGGAGGAACCTTTCCAACACCTTGTGGAATCTATGCCATGAAGAATGAAGGCAGTTCTGCAGTTCTGAAGGCCAAAGGGGGTCCAACCCGGTACTAGTAAGGTGGGCCTAAAAAAGTGGTCGGTGAGTTTATAGCGTCCAAGAGCGCCAAACAGACATCCAAAAGTCCAAAGGTTAGCAGAAACAAATCCCGGAGTTCAGCCCTTAAATAAATCAGGATGACTCAACAAATAATTGTAGAAAATTGCGTTTGGCGTTGCTTACCGCGACTTGGGAAGTGACGCGGGGTGCTAGGATGAGTCTGGTCTGCGTCACCGCACCCCCCATGTCTTGGGAAAAATAAAAGTCTATCTATGTGTTAAAATCACCATCTAGCATTTAAGGTGATGTAATTCTTATATCTGAACTATTAATTAATTCCCAGGACGGACCACTTTCCGAGGTCTAGGCGATTTTGCGACAAGTCTCCTACCCAGAAGAGATGAATAATTTATCGAGCGTTCCGATGACTGCGGCTCAAGAAATATTTGTCCAACACGATGCATGATGGGTGATGGAACCATTAACCCACGCAGCGCCGGGGAGAAGAAACCAACGCGTTTCCACTTCCAGGACCATTAAAAATCACACGACGGGCTCTCAGTATAGAGATAATCCTCGAAGGTCACTTTCTTATTCTTTTATTTATTTTTTTTCATCATTCATTATAAATATTTATGTATGCAGGTTAATTAAAAAATACATATTACTGGAGATTTTGCTTGCATATTGAGTTTATTAGGTTTATTGTCATGCTTAGTCATGTGCTTGACATTTTTATTATCCTAATGAATGAGAGACATGAGATAATAATGCCTTCGATTCAGACAGTCAGAAAAAAAAAAGAAGAAGACGCGAATCAGGGAGAGCTTATAACCTTGTGCTGAAATACAGATCTCTGTCCATTGTCTCCGAGGAATCAGATCTCCACTATATTGTCAAAAGTATTGGGACACCTGCCTTTACACGCACGTGAACTTTAATGGCATCCCAGCCTTAGTTCAATATTGAGTTGGTCCACCATTTGCAGCTATAACAGGTTCAACTCTTCTAGGAAGGCCGTCCACAAGGTTTAGGAGTGTATATATATATATATATATATATATATATATATATATACACTGTATTACCAAAGGTATTGGGACGCCTGCCTTTACACGCACATGAACTTTAATGGCCTCCCAGTCTTAGTCCGTAGGGTTCAATATTGAGTTGGCTCCGCCCTTTGCAGCTATAACAGCTTCAACTCTTCTGGGAAGGCCGTCCACAAGGTTTAGGAGGGTGTCTATGGGAATGTTTCACCATTCTTCCAGAAGGGCATTTGTGAGGTCAGGCATTGGTGTGAGGCCTGGCTCACAATCTGCGCTCAAATTCATCCCACAGGTGTTCTATCGGGTTGAGGTCAGGACTCTGTGCAAGCCATTCAAGTTTCTCCACTCCAAACTTGCTCATCCATGTCTTTATGGACCCTGCTTTGTGTACTGGTCCAAATCATTTGGTGGAGGGAGGATTATGGTGTTTTTCAGGGGTTGGGCTTGGCCCCTTAGTTCCAGTGAAGGGAACTCTTAAGGCGTCAGCATACCAAGACATTTTGGACAATTTCATGCTCCCAACTTTGTGGGAACAGTTTGGGGACGGCCCCTTCCTGTTCCAACCCGATAGAACACCTTTGGGATGAATTAAAGTGGAGACTGTGAGCCAGGCCTTCTCGTCCAACATCAGTGCCTGACCTCACTCCTATAACTTGTGTACGGCCTCCCCAGAAGAGTTGAAGCTGTTATAGCTGCAAAGGGTGGGCCTATCCAATATGGAACCCTACAGAATAAGACTGGGAAGTCATTAAAGTTCAAGTTTTATAATTTTCTTCCCACAAATAGAGCTTTCTTTTGGTGGTATTCGATCACCACTGCGGTTTATATTTTTTGCTAAACAAACTAAAAATGACCAAAAAAAAAAAAAAAAAAATGTTCTTTGTTTCTGTTATGAAATTTTGTTTCCTCCTTCACTGATGGGCACTGATGAGGTGGCACTGCTAGGCACTGATGAGGAGGCACTGATTTGTAGAATTGATCAGCACCGATAAGTGGCACTGATATGCAGCACCGATGGGCACTGATAGGAGGCACATATGGGCACTGGTGGGCACTGATAGGTGGCACTGATGGGCACTGACAGGCAGAAATGATGGGCACTGATAGGCAGCACTGACTAGCATTGATAGGTGGCAGTCATTGGCACTGACATGAGGCAGTGATTGGCACTGACAGGTGGCAATGATGGACCCAAATATATGGCACTGATGGGCAGAACGGATGATTAGGTACTGACAGGTTTCCCTGATGGGCACTGATTGGCACTGAGATGGGCACTGATTGGCACTGTGATGGGCACTGATTGTCACTGTTGTGGGCATTGTTGTGGGTACTGACAGGCGTTTTTGACATTTTTGACGGAGCACTGACTGGCAGCTGATGGGCACTGAGATGGGCACTGATTGGCACTCAGATGGGCACTGATTGGCACTGTGATGGGCACTGATTGGCACTGTTGTGGGCATTGTTGTGGGTGCTGACAGGCATTTTTGACGGAGCACTGACTGGCAGCTAATGGGCACTGCTGGTGGCACATCTGATGGGGATGTGCTGATTGGGAGAGTTGCCGATTGGCTCTCCCTGTCAACGCGAACCAAGGAAAGCCGTTTATCTGCACTTCCTGGTTCACGCTGTGATCAGCTGTGATTGGTCACAGCTGATCACGTGGTAAGAAGCCTCCTTACTACGATCGGAAATGCAGTGTGTCAGAGTGACACACACAGGGGTGGACTGACAACTCATGGGGCCCCTGGGCAATAGGAGATTATGGGGTCCCCAGGCAATCCGAATTTATGGGGCCACACAGTATACACACACACACAATCACACAGTAGTATACACATACATGTACACACAGTATACACGCACACAGTATACACATACATGTACACACAGTATACACGCACACAGTATACACATACATGTACACACAGTATACAATCGCACAGTATACACATACATGTTTCTATTGGCTGAGAAGGTACTGGAGAGGCGGGGCAGCTATAATCTCGAGATTTTTAGACCAAAAGGATGTCGGTAAGGGACATTTTAGAGACAGATGTAAAAAAAAAAAAACACAGATTTTTAAATACTGTCCCTGATTTTACCTAGGCTGGCAACCCTGATGGGGCCCCCTAGTGGCTCGGGGCCCTCGGGCAGTGCCCAAGTGGCCCAATGGTCAGTCCGCCCCTGGACACACAGCACCACTGATCGCCCCCCGTGGGCATGTGTCGGCATTTTGTCTTGGTGGACATCACATGACGCTCATTCAGGATAACTGAACCACCACCCGGCCGTCATTCTGCTATAGACCAAAAGCTTTTGCACCGTAGTATAAAAGTTACCACCGGAGGCACTATTAGCCAATCTGCTAGTGAAATATATGAATACAAATATGGATCTGTGAACATCCTATAATGTGATGGCCCCATCTAAAATGACCATCAGGTGAATGTAACATCACTTTCAGGTGAACTCAAAACGCGTACCCCGTAAACAACACAAAAGCAATATAGTTATCCACAAGCTTTGACCTACGAAGCGCTCCCAAACTCCTCTCTAGCTCCCTGGCAGGCAGCCCTCGTATGCAGAGGACCTTTTTTTTTTTTTTCAGATAAACTCTTTAGCTTAGGAACTGGCAGCCGCACATCACCGACAGCTGAATTTCAATCACTCTGACAGCGACGTCATTGGCCTGGGGATTTGCCGCTGATTGACAGCGCGCAGATGGTGGACGAATGAAGCTGTCAGCTTTTCTTGATGTTCATCTTTGAGCGTTGCACAATCACAGTTAAGGAAGAAAGCTGCCCAACGGTGATCTCTTGTTTTTTTTTTTTTTTTTTTCTGAGAAGGCTTTTAAAGTCCCTTCACTGATAGCCTTGTCGGAAACTTGCCAAAAGGCCACAAAACTCAGAAATTAAATTACTCTCCCAGTAAGTGGAGAGACTTAAATGTTGGATGTAGCCTGGAAAAAAAAAAAAAAAAAAAGCCGCAGAGCGAGGCAAAAGGCTCTTTCGGTGCAGAGAAATATTTGCTAGGTGATCATCTTCGTCGGGGTATGTACACAACGAACTCCGATACCTCGCTGCGGAGCTCAATGAGTTTGCTCGGGGGCAGTAGAAAGAGAATCAACATTGGATTCTCCGAGATTTTATTTAATAAGCAGCCTACAAGACAAAGCACAATGGTTCAAACCGGGTTATGGAGAATGAAATTAAAAGAACAAGCCCCAACCCGGAGCGCCAAACTCAGGGGCTTAGAAAACGCTTCTATAATCACACCGAGGTCGCAAACCTTTTTCGAAGTTGGGTGTCAGCTGAAAAACTTCTGAAGATTTAAAATGATAAAATAAAAAAAAATAAAAAATAAAGTTTCAAAATGAAACCACCGGCGGAAGATTTTGTAATAAAAAAAAAGTCGTTGAAAAATATAAAATAAAAATAGTTTAAACAACTTAGGATAGTATGCATTAGTGACAGCCGCTCCACTAGGGGTGCCCCCCCCCCAATCCATGCATCTAGCCCCTAATCTCCATGCAGGGTGCCGGACGCATGGCTTTCAATGTTTTATTTTATTTTTTTAAGCACCTGATTAGTGCCTGAGGCACAAACTGGCGGCCCACCAGCTGTTGCGAAACTACAAGTCCCATCATCAGGGCCAGTGCTACCACTAGGCAAACTAGGCAGCTGCCTAGAGCGCCCTGCTGCCTAGGGCGCCCAGTCACTGGTGTTCCTACACTCTCTTCTCTGCAGCAAGCAACTAAGTCTCAGCATCAGCACATAGTGTCAGAGGCGGCGGAGGACTGTGTCTGGGTCCTGACTCCCAAATGAATGGAAGCAAGCAAACATTCATTGATGGGCACTGGTGAGGCTGCATTTGATGGGGGCGCTGTTAGGCTGTGTTTGATGGGCGCTGGTGAGACTACGTTTGATGGGCCCTTGTGAGGCTACGTTTGATGGGCGCTGGTGAGGCTGCTTTTGATGGGTGCTGGTGAGGCTGCATTGATGGGCACTGGTGAGGATACGTTTAATGGGCGCTGGTAAAGCTGCATTTTTTTGGGCGCTGGTGAGGCTGCTTTTGATGGGCGCCGGTGAGGCTGCTTTTGATGGGCGCTGGTGAGGCTGCTTTTGATGGGCGCTGGTGAGGCTGCATTGATGGGTGATGGTGAGGCTGCATTGATGGGAGCTGGTGAGGCTGCTTTGGATGGGCGCTGGTGAGGCTGCTTTTGATGGGCACTGGTGAGGCTGCTTTTGATGGGCACTGGTGAGGCTGCTTTTGATGGGCGCCGGTGGGCTGCATTTGGGCACTTCATTAAAAAGGTGGGGTATACCTTGGCAGGGAAAGGGGGTGGAGTCAGGGGTGGAGCCAATAGGGGGCGACAAAATGATCGCCGCCTTCCCGGCTCCATAGAGCCCATCCCGTCCTCCTCGCAGAGCCCATAGCAGAAGTCCGGGAGTGTGATGGCCGCCAAGGAGGAGATTGCAGCAACAGATGGGAGGATGAGCGGGAGCCGGAGCAGCGTGAGCAGCGAGGCCGGCATTATGTGCGAGTGAGGGGGGGGGGCAGGTTTGTTTGCCGCCCCTGTAAAATATTGAGCACCAGCCAAAAGTTCTCTGAATGTTCGACCGCCAAGAACGCGGTGACGTACAACACTGCGACGAGCCGAGAAAATTAAGTTCAATGCTTCCCGAGCATGTTTCAAATTGTTTCCGAGCATTGCGCAGGAATTTTGCGAGTTGGAATTGCTACAGACGATCGGAAATTTTTCCATCGGAAGAATATAGAACCTGCTCTCCATCTTTTGCCGGCTGGAATTTCCGCCAGCAAAAGTCTGATGGAGCGTACACACGGTCGCAATTTCCGACCAAAGGCTCACATCAGACTTTTGCTGGCGGAATTTCCGATCGCGTGTACGGGGCATTAGAGTTGAAAACGATAACCGGTTATTCATTTGCAGTGTAAGTGTATTCTTATATAGGAAGAGGACTCGTGATGAGAGAGTTGGGTGGATTCCCATTATGTGGCATTTCTGATATCTTTCTTTTAAAAATATATATTTATTAAAGTCGTGACAAGTCAATAAATGTATACACTTCGTGTACAATACTGTAGTCATGTTTATATTCTTCTACATATTTTTGGTTAAAAAAAATCCCAATAAACGAATATTGATTGCATCTACAAAATAGGAAATAGATTTATTTATTATGGCATTTTTATGGAATTTTATTATTATTATTTTTTTTTACTAGTAATGGCGGCGATCTGCGATTTTTAGGTGGACATTGCGATGTATGGGTCGGACCCTTTTGACACTTTTTTTTGGGACCATTGACATTAAAAATGCACTTATTACTGTATAAATGTCACTGGTAGGGGTTAACACTAGGGGGGTCGATCAAGGGGTTAAAAGTGTTCCCTCGTGTGTTTTTAACTGTGTGGAGGATGGGGCTGACTAGAGGAGGGGAATGATCGCTGTTCCTGACACAACTGCAAACCTACCAAGACATGGCCGCCCACCTAAACTGACCGGCCGGGCAAGGAGAGCATTAACTACTTAAGGACCGCCCACCGCAGTTGTACGTCGGTACTTTGAAGAGGAATATCGTTGTTATGGCAGCAGCTAGTTGCCATAACCCCGGTATTCTCCTCAAGAGCGTACGGTCCTCTTCCAGATAAAAGTGATCTCCGTGGCGGATCCGCCGCAAGATCATTTTTTATCGGGGGCAGGAGAGGGGCCACGCTCTGGTCGTCTTCAGCACTTACCCAAGCCGTCGGAGTGCGGAGCCGCTGGATGCCGAGTGAGGGAAAGATGGCCCCCGCTCAGCTCCATAACATTGGAGGGTGGAAGCGGCGTCAAAGGTCACTTCCGCCGTCCAGTACTACAGGGGAATTTTTTTTTGTTATTGCATTTTAGTGTAAATCTGAGATCTGAGGTATTTTTGACCCCCCCCCCAGATCTCACATTAAAGAGGTCCTGTCATGCTTTTGTTTCTTTTACAAGGCTTTTTTTTGGGGGGGGGGGGGTGCAAACAAACGTAAAAATACTGAACCCCCCCCCATCATATGCAGCCGCTTGCGCCCATCATATGCTATCATTGTGCCCATAAAGGCAGCCACTGTGCCCATCAAATGCAGCCACTATGCCCATCATATTCAGCCATTGTGCCCATCATATGCAGCCGCTTGCGCCCATCATATGCTATCATTGTGCCCATAAACGCAGCCACTGTGCCCATCATATGCAGCCACTGTGCCCATCATATGCAGCCATTGTGCCCATCAAATGCAGCCACTGTGCCCATCATATGCAGAAATTGTGCCCATCATATGCAGCAGCTTGCACCCATCATATGCTATCATTGTGCCCATAAACGCAGCCACTGTGCCCATCAAATGCAGTCACTATGCCCATTATATGCAGCCCCTTGTGCCCATCATATGCAGCCACTTGCGCCCATCATATGCCACCATTGTGCCCATCAAATGCAGCCACTTGTGCCCATCATATGCAGCCACCTGTGCCCATCATATGCAGCCACTTGTGCCCAGTATATGCAGCCACTTGTGCCCATCAAATGCAGCCACTTGTGCCCATCACATGCAGCCGCCTGTGCCCATCATATGCAGCCACTGTGCCCACTGACCCCCCCCCCCCACTCATGGGGCTCGTGGCTTTGACAGCACCCCCAGCCCCCCCTCCCCCACGTGCACACGGCCCGGCAGAGCAGAGGGGCTTACCGCAGCACTGCAGCAGCTCCTCTCCAATGCACCAGAGTGGCGGCGACCTCCACTCCAGCGTGTGTCTCCACCTCTCCTCTTCCTAAGCGCCAGGCATCCAATAGGGTGGCCCGGTGCTTTGGCCAATCAGGAAACAGGTCTGACGCCCTGCCTCCTGATTGGCGGGGAGGAAGGTTAGTGTGAAAATATTGAAAATGTATTCGCTATCATGACACAATTGGGTGGGATCAGGGCGCACTCTCTGCGCCTCAAGCCCACCCTATTTTGAAGCCTATTAGAGCCTCTGGCTCAAAAGTACCACCCCCGCCATAGGAATCCATATGTCTGGCGTCCTGAAAGGGGCTGGGCGCATGGATGGGGGGGGTGGCGCCGGTGCGCCCATAGTGCACGGGCCACCACTGGTACTGTTAATATTCCCACTGGTTAGAGTAGAACGTCACAGTCTATAGGTGCCTTGACATGGCCACGCAGCTTCCACGTATATTTGCAAATGTATTCAATTAGGACCTTGTTCTTGAAGATGCCAAAATGTTACTTTTCATTGCTAATTGTCCTGATGGGTTCTCTCATTTTCCGACAGCGTAGTGCGATTGACAGCGCCTAAGAAACTCAGAAACGGAATCGGGAGGAACTTTATTGATGCTGTAAAGTTCAAGTGTGTGACCTGTTGCTGTAACATATTCTACTGAACTTGCTAATAAAGCAAAACTTAAACTGCGTTGATGTATAAGCGCAGCCTCCCACCTTCCTTCCTGTGTTTGGTCTTGTTGCAGGTGCCGTTATCAGCCTTGACTCCCTTTATCTCTCTTTTTTTTTTTTGCAGAAAATAGAAACAGATGTTGAGAAAAAAAAGATAAAATAAAGTCCTTGCACCGTCCCCTCTTAGAAAATGTCCCTACAATTTTTTATTTTTTTTGCTTTTACTTTGTTCCTGAGATTTTAATATTTCCCGTGGGCTAGTTCACACTTGCTTTGCTCTCAGAATTTCGATCCACATTTGGATCACTCTTTCGGAGAGAGCATTTGACAGGTGGTGAGGAGGTTTTGTATTGTCGGCTTTAATGTGCATTGCATGCGGCTGCTGGGCGCTAGGCATGAGCCGAACACCCCACGGGTTCAGTTGGCACCAGAACCTTCGAACGGACCAAAAATTTGTACGAACTTTAGAACCCTATTAAAGTCTATGGGACTCGAACGTTCTAAATCAAAAGTGCAAATTTTAAAGGCTAATATGCAAGATATGCAACAGGCAACACCAGCAATAAGGGGTATCTTCAGGTGTATACTGTGCTGGAGGCACACAACACCCACTTTAACTCCTGCAGATGCCAGTATTAGAGAACACCAGCAATAAAGGGTAGATACAGGTGTATACTGTGCTGGAGGCACACAGCACCCACTTTAACTCCTGCAGATGCCTGTGTTAGAGAACACCAGCAATAAAGAGTAGATACAGGTGTATACTGTGCTGTGCTGGAGGCACACAACACCCACTAACTCCTGCAGATGCCTGTGTTAGAGAACACCAGCAATAAAGAGTAGATACAGGTGTATACTGTGCTGGAGGCACACAACACCCACTAACTCCTGCAGATGCCTGTATTAGAGAACACCAGCATAAAAGGGTAGGTACAGGTGTATACTGTGCTGGAGACACACAACACCCACTAACTCCTGCAGATGCCTGTGTTAGAGAACACCAGCAATAAAGGGTAGATACAGGTGTATACTGTGCTGTGCTGGAGGCACACAACACCCACTAACTCCTGCAGATGCCTGTATTAGAGAACACCAGCAAAAAAGGGTAGCTACAGGTGTATGCTGTGCTGGAGGCACACAGCACCCACTTTAACTCCTGCAGATGCCTGTGTTAGAGAACACCAGCAATAAAGGGTAGATAAAGGTGTATACTGTGCTGTGCTGGAGGCACACAACACCCACTAACTCCTGCAGATGCCTGTATTAGAGAACACCAGCATAAAAGGGTAGGTACAGGTGTATACTGTGCTGGAGGCACACAACACCCACTAACTCCTGTAGAGGCCTGAGAAAAGAACACACTGTCCCTGCCTATCTTGCTCTTTCCCTGCACGCTGGAACACACTACACAAGGCCGCCACGCTGGCGGCCTTATATAGTGTGGGGCATGTACTAAACCCCCTGAGCTATACAGGATGCCTGTGGCCAATTATGGTTCTCCTCTCTGTCGGCGCTGTGATTGGCCAAGCATGTGGGGTCACAGTGCATGCTTGGCCAATCATGAGCCAGCAATGCACTGCGATGGCGTAGTGCATTGTGGGCCGTTCGTACCACACAAATTTGGTGCAAACGGTCCACAAAGTTCTGAATTTGCCAAACAGACAAACGGCCGATGCTTGAGTTGAACACCAAGCTCATCCCTGCTGGGTGCTTGCAGAATGGCCACTTTCACTTAAATGGGTTGCTGCCTTCCCCTCGGAAAGTGTCAGTGGGTATAATTCCTACCACAGCCGCAAACTACAGCTGTGACCTGTATACACCCCCAGCTGCTGCCTCTGCGGCTAAAGGAGGTAGCGGTATGTGGGGGGGTAAAACCACGGCTCATTCACAGGGTTTTGCCACCCCCAACCACTAGTGCAAACAAGCCCTGTGATATTTTCCCCTGGCTAGCTGCTGGGAGCTCCTATTGATGTAGACATGGCTACAGAACAAGCACGAGTTGCCCGTGTGAAACGCGTCAACATATGCGTAGTAGTGTAGTCATTTCATATGGCGTGACAATAAATAAGTTCTTCTATCAAAGTTATTCCTCTGTGGTGTGCGGCCAATCCCCTTTTTTCTTCATTGCCCTCCGATCTACATCTTCCAAAAGCCCCCCCCCCCCCCTATACAGTGTGTGGGTAGACTCTCAAGAGTCAGGGCAGCTGCAGCATGGTTCCGAATGAAATCAATATACACTCACCGGCCACTTTTTTAGGTGGACCTGTTCGATTGCTTGGTGACATAAATTGCTAATCAGCCAATCACATGGCAGCAGCTCAATGCATTTAGGCCTCTAGACGTGGTGAAGATGACTTGCTGAAGTTCAAACAGAATGGGGAAGAAAGGGGATTCAGGTGACTTTGAACGTGGCATGGTTGTTGGTGCCAGACGGGCTGGTCTGAGTATTTCAAAAGCAGCTGATCTACTGGGATTTTCACACTAAACCATCTCTCGGGTTTACAGAAAATGGTCCAAAAAGGAGAAAATATCCAGTGAGCGGCAGTTGTGTGGAAGAAAATGCCTTGTTGAGGTCAGAGGAGAATTGGCAGACTGGTTCCAGATGATAGAGAACAGTAACTCAAATAACCACTCGTTACATCCAAGGTATGCAGAATACCATCTCTGAACGCACAACACATGGAACCTTAAAGCAGATGGGCTACAGCAGCAGAAGACCACGCCGGGTGCCACTCCTGTCAGCTAAGAACAGGAAACTGAGGCTACAATTGGCACAGGCTCACCAAATTTGGACAATAGAAGATTGGAAAAACGTTGCCTGGTCTGATGAGTCTGGATTTCACCTGCGACATTCAGATGGTGAAGTCAGAATTTGTTGTAAACAACATGAAAGCATGGATCCATCCTGCCTTGTATCACCGGTTCAGGCTGGTGGTGGTGGTGTAATGGTGCGGTGGATATTTTCTTGGCACACTTTGGGCCCCTTAGTACCAACTGAGCATTGTTTAAACACCACGACCTACCTGAGTATTGTTGCTGACCATGTCCATCCCTTTATGACTACAGTGTCCCCATCTTCTGATGGCTCCTTCCAGCAGGATAATGCCCCATGTCACAAAGCTCCAATCATCTCACCACTGGACAATGAGGTCGCTGTCCTCCAACAGTCTCCACACTCACCAGATCTCAATCCAATAGAGCTCCACACTCACCAGATCTCAATCCAATAGATGATGTGGTGGAACGAGAGATTGGCATCATGGATGTGCAGCCGACAAATCTGCAGCAACTGCGTGATGCTATCATGTCACTATGGACCAAAATATCTCAGGAACGTTTCCAACACCTTGTTGGATCCGTGCCATGAAGAATGAAGGCAAATGGGGGTCCAACCCGGTACTATTTCTCTTTTAGCATACTTTACTTCACGTGACACTTAAAAAAAAAAATCTCCTGAGGAAGCTCATCTGAGCGAAACATGTAGAGTAAGAAGTGGTTGCACATGTAAAAAAACTGATACTGGGTCCTTGTCAATGTTTATTGTGATTTTAAAGAGTTGTTTCAATAAAATGTATATTTTTCTAAATGTATTGTTTATTTTAATCCTTGGTACCTTAAAAGTCCTACTCGTCCCTTCTCTTTTTTCTCGGTACTAGCAAGGTGTACCTAATAAAGTGGCTGGTGAGTGTATGTGTAGCACTACCCCAATAGAAGCCACTAAGTAGATACTAGGGCCCCTTTTCCCAGTATATTCCTCTCGGTCAAACATGCGACTTCAATCGCTCTGCAGCTCATTAACCAGTCTAGCTGTATGCTTTTTCTGATGCTTGGCTAACGATTTGAGGAACCTTCTTCTTCTTGAAGAAATGTGAGCCAAGTCCTTTGCGCAAGAAAATGATGGACTGAGCTTTGTAGTAGCAACTTGAGACGATTATTCTTCCCCTTTGGACAGTCCAAGCAAAGTCCTTTCATTAAGAATGAAATAGAATGAGCTCTTCGGGACACAATGTCCTCTTTAAACCCACTGCCTCTAGCATAAGAGGGTTGGCATAAGCACCCAGTCTCTGGGATCCCTCTGTACTCACCAATGTCCTTGGAAAATTGATTGCCTCCTTCCAATATCCTCCAGACACTTTCACCCCGTGGTGCCAGACTGGATCCTTAGGTGACATCCCCTCAGTCAGCTGTTGCAACTCTCGGCAAAGTAGGCCTCTAGGTTGCCCAACTAAGGTCTTGAGAACTGGCAGGCACATGGCAGAATGGCAGAACGGTCTAGAGGTCTATCAGCCTCCTTAGGCTGTGATCTCCTCTTCAGGGAAAAAGACCAGGCTGCTCTCAGTCTTAGAACATTCATGCACACTCCCGATTCACCATCTGGGCGCCTCTCCCCTGGGATTGGCCAGGATAAATGCTGATTAGACTCTTCTTGCCCGCTAACCAAAGGCGTAACTAGAACCTTCACAGACCCAGTGCAAGAAACCATGAAAGGCCCCCATGACCCCCAAGCTCCGACTCTGGAGCCCTTCCCTCCGAGCCACTGATTCCCGGGACCTTTTTACATGATCTATAGCAGCAGGCTCCCTTCCTGCCATCTTGGGGTCCCCCAACGGTGGGGGAATGCTAGGGCCCCGTCACAAGTGCAACCTTTTTGCGACCCTTGTAGTTCTGCCACTGGTGTCAGAAGGACTGTGAATGGTATCTGTAAGGAGAATTTGTCAGTAGAGCAGTGGATGGGGTCAGTAGAGAAGTCGGCGGTGTCAGTAGAGCGGTGGACCGTGTCAACAAAGCAGTGGATGGAGTCAGTAAAGCAATGGGCAGTGTCAGTACTTTTTATATTTGATATTTTTTCCTATTTTTTTTATCATTTTATTTTGTTTAAAAAATTTTTTTTTTTACTTTACACTTTTTTTAGGAGCCCATTTGGGGGTCTTTGCTGAAATATCAAGGGTCTAAACAGAGCCTTTACAACAATGTTCCTGTGCTCCTCCTTACATCAGTGTACCTCAACCCCATTATATTAGTGTGCCCCCTCCATACATTATTGTGCCTCCCTTACATCAATGTGCCCCCCTTACATCAGTGTGCTCCCTCCTCCCATCCGTGTGCCCCTCTCTTTACATCAATGTGCCCCTCTCCTTATCTCAGTGTGAACCCTGACCACTTTACATCAGTTTTCTCCCCCTTACATTAGTGTGCCCCCCTCCTCCCATCAGTGTGACCCCCTTACATCAGTGTGCTCCCTCCTCCCATCCGTGTGCCCCTCTCTTTGCATCAATGTGCCCTTCTCCTTATCTCAGCGTGAACCCTGGCCACTTTACATCAGTGTGCCCCCCCTTACATAGTGTCACCTCCTCCTCCCACCAGTGTGCCCCCTTACATTAGTGTACCCTACTCCTCCCATCAGTGTGCCCCCCTTACATTAGTGTGCCCTCCTCCCCCCGTCAGTGTGCCCCTCCTTAAATAAATGTGCCTCCTCTCCTTACATCAGTGTGCCCCCCTTACATTAGTGTGCCAACTCCTCCCATCAGTGTGTCCCCCTTACATTAGCGTGCCCTCCTCCTCCCATCAGTGTGCCCCCCTTACATTAGCGTGCCCTCCTCCTCCCATCAGTGTGCCCCTCTTACATTAGCGTGCCCTCCTCCTCCCATCAGTGTGTCCCCCTTACATAAATGTGCCCCTCTCCTTACATCAGTGTGCCCCCCTTACATTGGTGTGCCCTCCTCCCATCAGTGTGCCCCCCTTACATTAGCGTGCCCCCCTCCTCCCATCAGTGTGCCCCCCTTACATTAGCGTGCCCCCTCCTCCCATCAATGTGCCCCCCTTACATTAGCATGCCCCCCTCCTCCCATCAGTGTGCCCCTCCTTACATAAATGTGCCCCTCTCCTTACATCAATGTGCCCCTCTCCTTACATCAGCGTGCCCCCCCTTACATTGGTGTGCCCCCCTCCTCCCATCAGTGTACCCTTCCTTGCAACAATGTGTCCCTCTCCTTACATCAATGTGCCCCTCTCCTTACATCAGTGTATCCCTCTCCTTACATCAGCTTGCCTTCTTACATCAGTGTGCCCCCTTTTATATCAGTGTGGCACCCCTCCTTACATCAGCCTGTCTCCCTTACATCAGCATGCCCCCCCTTACATCAGTGTTCCCCAGACAGACAACCTGACACTGGACCCCATACAGACAGACAACGCTTCAGTTATGAATGAACACAGTGAGTGATCGGTACATATGATTCATTGTGTAAATTCAAGAAAGGAAAGGGCTGTTAAATAGGACATATTTACCTAGCCCTTCCCCCACTCTCAATCTTCAACGATCCTATTGTGTGCTTGCAGGTGCCGGTGGGAAGAAGAGGAGGGAAGCCAGCAGCGCTGCCAGGGAAGGGGAGCACACAGGAGGGGCATGGGCAGCAGGGGGAAATGTATGGTGCACAGGGAGGGTAATCTGTGTGTCACATACCTGGATCGTGAGCTTGACGTGTAGAGGAGAGCCTCTCTTGCCGCATCGGCTTGTGGGCCCCTGAGGTTGAGACAGTAGCCACAGAAGTACGGTGACGCAGGAGTGCCTGGGTTCAGTCCGATATTGGTATGGATGGATGCTCGTGGCTGGAGATGCAGCAAGCAGACCGGTAGAGCTGGGTAGACCAAGACTGTGGTGGACTGTAATGCAGCAGGAACAGGAACTGGTGCGATCCACAGGGCAGGAAGGCAGCAGGCTGGAGGAGTAGATGCAGAGTCAGGCAGACCGGGTCAGTAGCGTTCTGGAGGATCAGGCAGAGCAGCAGGCAGAAGGGAAGTCCAATAAGCAAGCCGAGGTCGGGGTATAAAGCAGGCAAGGTTAGGAGAAGCAAGCCGGGTCAGAGATCAGAAGTCAGCACAGATAACAGATTTCAGGATACACAGAAGCTGCAGACCGAACAGCAAGAAGTCCTGGGTGCAATCACTTTAAATAGACCCATTGGCGCCAACGTTTTGATAGGCGCATGTGTGCGCGCGTGCGCATTGGCGCATGTGTGCGCGCGTGCGCATTGGCGCATGTGTGCGCGCGTGCGCATATTGGCGCTTCTGCTGTGCAATTTCTGCTGCACAGCCACACCTTTCCTGACACTGTGTGGCGGGGGGGTCAATTACTGGAACCGATCCCCTGTATGACTCTCTCTGCAGCATCTAAAAAGCCAACGGGAGGCACAAGAGTCAGCTTTTTAGCTACACACAGGGGATTGGTTCCAGTAATTGCCCCCCCCCCCCCCCCCCCGCCGCAACTATCACTCTCCCTGCCGATATCCGATTCACTCTGCTGCCTGGGCCCCCCTGCTGGCCCAGGCCCCCGTACAGGAGAACTGGTGGTACCCTTATCTACGGCCCTGGGGAGAGGCAAAAAGGGGCAAGGATAGGCCGACTTCTAAAGTCCAGCAGACGGGGCTGATAAGGCCTCATGCCCACTGACGTTTTAAATAACGAGCTGCAAAGCTAATAGCCGACGCCAACAAAAAAGCGGCGTTAAAAACGCAATTTTTGCATTGGCGCCAATGCACATTTAGCCACGCTAGCTTTCAGCCGCGTTTCTCTGTCTCTATTCAAAATCAATAGTTCCCTATGGGAGCCCATTGATTTCAATAGAAGTCGCACCAGAAGGTGGATCAATATGATCCGATTTGCGACGCGACTTGTAATGAGAATCATAAGGGTCGCCCGATAAAATTTTGTGTGAGGTTCCCCCCAAGATTAATACCAGACCCTTATCCGAGCACGCAGCCCGGCAGGTCAGGAAAGGTGGGGGGACGAGCGAGTGCCCTCTCCTGGACCATACCAGGCTACATGCCCTCAACATGGGGGGTTGGTCCGGCCCCCCGACCCCAAAGAACCTTGTCCCCATGTTGATAAGGACAAGGGCCTCTTCCCTACAACCCTGGCCCAGCGTTGTCAGGCCAAACAGGAAGTTAGGGACTTGGTGGATTTCTGTCACAATAACAAATATTTTTCTGTACTTGCAGCATTTTTTAAAGAGATAGAGCATCAGGAAATGTGCATACATGGGGGATATTGACTATTGCAAATGATTGATTGTTTTTTTGTTTTGTTTTTTCTTTTGCCTCTGAAATAGGCCTTAAGCCTAATAAGAATGCACATCCCTGAAAGGTCCTACATTCTTCTCATATTCAGAATCAATGAGGATAGATTTCTGCACAGGGAACAACAAGGCTGTCCTATGTTTCTCTGTCTGTCTCCAGCTGTCCCCCTTCATGAGTGATGGGCCTACTCACATTTCACCTTAATCACCCATAGCCTAGTTATTTAGAAATTCCAGACACATTTCAAGCTGAACTCTAGGCAGGTATAAAAGAAACAAATTAACCCCTTCCTGCCCACCTGGCATGGCCCTTTAACTGGGCCTGCCAGTCATGTGACCCCTGTGATTGGCTGTCAATCATAACAAGAGACCACGAGCTGTCGATGACAGCGTGCTGTCAGCACGGAATCCTCAGCTGGGACAGGTTCATCTAGTGCCCAGGGCAAGGATGTGGCACTGCACCCCCCTCCCCCTGCGGATGAGTGTACCATTCTGCTCCCGTTCCCGGATCTCTGACCTGGCTGCCAATGGTTGGCATGGAGTGTGCACTGCACGTGTATGACTTGCTTGGTTTATGCCCACCCCTCACTGCTGCTCCTGGAGCGGCTGTCCTTTCTGTTCACCCCTTGTCCGAGCCCTGTCTAATTACCACAAAATACTGTAATAAAGATCTGTAGTAAGAAAAATCCTTAGACTGTGATTATAAACAAACCTGCATATTGAACGATCAGTATAAAGAATGTAGCTTTCCTCCTCACTGCACATCCAGCGTGTTCAGCGAAAACAAACACTCGGACGTGACGTTACCAGCTCCTCCCGACGTGTTGCGTCACAGGTCACGTGACTTTCTCTTTTTATATACACAGAGTTACATTTTGTCTACCTACTGCAATGCATTGCTTTAACCCCTTTGCGCCTAAGGTTAAAACAAATGTTAATGCCTAAGCACAATTTTGCAACTTTGACATGTGTTAGTAAAACTGTACATATCATCACAACTACTTTGTGAATCCAGGTTGATTATACCGCTTTTTTTCAAGACAAATTGGGCTTTCATTTGGTGGTAAATGGTAATGGATATCTCCAGATTTTTTTTATTATCAAAGGAAAACTGGTCCAAAATAGTAAAACAAATGTATTTTTTTATTTTTATTTAGCCATACTGTATATTTATTTTTACTACCATTCCTAGATTGTAAGCACTAACGAGCAGGGCCCTCTGATTCCCCCTGTATTCAAATGTATTGTAATGTCTGCCCTAATTTTGTAAAGCGATGCGTAAACTGTCGGCGCTATATAAATCCTGTATAATAATAATAATAATAATAACCTACCACCAAAGAACAACCCAAAATAAATTCTCCTGCTCCTGACGATTGCAGCGATACCACATACAGGTGCATCTCAAAGAAATTGAATATCATCAAAAAGTTAATTTATTTCAGTAATTCAATTCAAAAAGTGAAACTCATACGTATACAGGGCCGGGACAAGGGGTGGGCAGGAGGGGAGGCTGCCCTGGGCACTGTTGTATCATGTGAGATAAAGGGGCACCACAAGGAGGCTGGGGGGAGGGGGGTTTGTGTTACGAAAGGGAGTCGGGGCGGGGGGCGTCAGGGGGTAAGAATTGTTCTAGGAGGGCAAATTTGGGAGGTGTGCTAGAAGTGGTGATTTGGGGGGATTTGTGTTGGGAAGAGGGATGGGAGAAGAGGATTTGTGCTAGAAGGGGGGATTTTGGGGGTTTGTGCTATAAAAGTAATATTGTAGAGTGGCAATATTTTTTTTTGTGTGGGGAGGGGTGTGGGGAGGGGTGGGGGGGGGCGCAATTTGGCAGGTTTGCCCTGGGCTTTGGATGGCCTTGCCCCACCACTGCTCATATATATTATATAAATTCATTACACACAAGGTGATATAGTTCAAGCATTTCTTTCTTTTACTTTTGATGTTTATGGCTTACAGCTAGTGAAAACCCAAAATTCAGTATCTCACAAAATCTGAATATTGTTAAAAATCGCAATATTGTAGACTCGTGGTGTCACACTCAGCTAATCAACTCAAAACACATGTAAAATTTTCCCGAGCTCTCAAATGGTCTCTCAATCTGGTTCAGGAGGTTACACAATCATGGGGAAGATTGCTGACTGGACAGTTGTCCAGAAGACAGTCATTGTCACCCCTCCAGAAGGAGGGTAAGTCACAAAAAGTCATTGCTAAAGAAGCTGGTTGTTCACAGAGTGCTGTATCCAAGCATATTCATAAAAAGTTGAGTGGAAGGAAAAAGTGCAGAAGAAAAATGTGGACTATGGTTTGTATCAGTGCTTCAAGAGCCACCACACACAGATGTATCCAGGACATGGCCTTCTACTATCGTATTCCTTATGTCAAGCCACTCCTGAACCAGAGACAGTGTCAGAAGCGTCTTACCTGGGCTAAGGAGAAAAAGGACAGTTGTCCAGAAGACAGTCATTGTCACCCCTCCAGAAGGAGGGTAAGTCACAAAAAGTCATTGCTAAAGAAGTTGGTTGTTCACAGAGTGCTGTATCCAAGCATATTCATGGAAAGTTGAGTGGAAGGAAAAAGTGCAGAAGAAAAATGTGCACAAGCAACCGGGATTACCGCAGACTTGAGAGGATTGTGAAGCAAAGGCCATTCAAGAATTTAGGTGGGATTCACAAGGAGTGGACTATGGTTTGTATCAGTGCTTCAAGAGCCACCACACACAGATGTATCCAGGACATGGCCTACTACTATCGTATTCCTTATGTCAAGCCACTCCTGAACCAGAGACAGCGTCAGAAGCGTCTTACCTGGGCTAAGGAGAAAAAGGACCAGACTGTTCCTCATTGGTCCAAAGTCCTGTTTTTCGAATGAAAGTACATTTTGCATTTCATTTAAAAATCAAGGTCCCAGAGTCCGGAGGAAAAGCGGAGAGGCTCGAAATCCAAGTTAGCTTGGGAAAGATGGCCGCGAGTACGAATCCAAGTTGCATGAGGTCCACTGTGAAGTTTCCACATGTCAGTGATGGTTTGGGAAGCCGTGTCATCTGCTAGTGTTGACCCACTGTGTTTTATCAAGTCCAAAGTCAGCACAGCCCTCTACCAGGAAATTCTAGAGCATTTCACGCTTCCCTCTGCTGACCAGCTTTATGGAGATGCTGATTTAATTTTCCAGCAGGACTTGGCACCTGCCCACACTGCCAAAAGTACCAATACCTGGTGTAATGCTCATGGTATCACTGTGCTTGATTGGCCAACAAACTCGTCTGATCTAAACTCCATGGAGAATGCTGTTGCTCCTAGAGCTGTGTTTGAGCATGTCGTGTCCAGGATTTTGATCATTCTTCAATAAATTTGGATTTCTTTATGCTGGTGGCGCCGTCACCTTTCTTCTTTTTGCTCCATGGAACTTTTGGTTTGCGGACCAGGCACACGGCAATTCACAGCAGTACGGGACTTTATTTGGTGGTTTTCAGAGAGGTGCAACTTCACCGTATCTTTTTCTGAAGATGAGAGTCACCGGACCCAACAATGCAGATGAGCTTAAGGCCGCTATCAAAGTAGCCTGGGCTTCCATAACACCTCAGTAGTGCCACAGGCTGATCGCCTCCATGCCACGTGGCATTAATGAATGAAAATATTTGTAAAACGCACAACGCGAACTGAATCGCCTCAAGACGCTGTGAAGAGCTTAGTTGTCATCAACTAGAAGAGTAAGGTCTTGAGTTTTTTCCTAAATGCCAGGTGGTTTTCTTCCAGGCGGATGTTGGTTGGTAGAGCGTTCCATAGCCGAGGTCCTTGGACAGCGAATCTCCAATCCCCCTTCGATTTGTACCGGGCTTTGGGAACGAGGAGGAGATTTTTGTTAGATGATCGTAGACTGCGGTTTGGTGTGTAATGATTTATTTTCTCAATTAGGTATTGAGGAGCGTCCTTATGCACGCATTTGTGGGTGAGGCAGAGGGTCTTGAATGTGATCCGATTCTTTACGGTTAGCCAATGTAGGTTCCTCAGGGAAGGGGAGATTGATTCCCAGGGTTTTTGAATGCAGTAATTCATGCCAAAGGAGCCCTGACCAAGTTTTGAGTGCAAACTATACTGTACATGGACATACTTTTTTTAATAAGCCAACATTTCTGTATTAAAAATCTTTTTTTTTTTAAATTGGTCTTACGAAAATATTCAAATTTTCTGAGATAATTCATTTTGTGCTTTCGCTAGCTGTAAGCCATAATCATCAAAATTAAAAGAAATAAATGAAATATATCACTCTGTGTGTAATGAATCTGTATACCGTATTTATTGGCTTATAACACGCGCCGGCGTATAACACGCACCCCAAGTTTAGGAGGGAATTTAAAAGAAAAAAACTTTTAGGAGGGAAGTTTAAGGAAAAAAACATTAAAAAAATTAAAATAAATTTGCAGCCTTGTCAGTCATTTGCAGTCTTGCTAGTGTGTTTGCCGTTTAAAAATGCCACATTGTCCTGTGTATCTCGGCGGCGCTCGATAGTTCTCGGCGGCCTTTCGGGTATTTTCGGCCGCACTCGGCCGTTCTCGGCTATTTTCGGCAGTTCTCGGGCGATTTTCGGCCACACTCGGCCGTTCTCGGAGGCTTTTGGCTTTCCGAGTGCAGCCAAAAATAGCCGAGAACGGTCGAAAATAGCCGAGAACGGCCGAAGATAGCCGAAAATATACAGAAGCCGCAGAGAGAGCGGCAGCAAGGGATGGAAACAACGGGGGATCGGCGTATAACACACACCCCCCATTTCCCACTGATTTTAGTGTTTATTCTAATAGGACATTTTCTCCTATTCCCCTCAACACTGATTAGTATTCCACATTTTGACCCTGACCTTGACCCAAACACTACCCTGGCACTGACCTAGATCAAACCTTCATCTAGGTATTTTATCTTTATTTATTTATTATTATTTTTTGTTATTTTTTTTTTTTTACAGACAGCTGTTAGTTTATCTCTCTCTTTAAGTAGAGGGAGAGATACAACTTATCTTTCCTCTTAATTCACAGAGAGAGAAACACAGGGGCGGGCTTCACAGTGACTGATCACTGCGATAGCCAATCAGAGGCTCTCATAGCGATCAGGTGACCTGGAACCAGAGAGTTCCAGGTCCCAATAGTTAGTACGGGACCTGTGGCTCCGGCTGAGACCCTGGTCTCTGTGCTGGGAGCCAATGGAGGACGTTCATGCAGGGGCATCGCCCCCTAATCAATGTGACCGGCTCCTAATCTACATGCAGGGTGCCAGACGAATGGATTCCAAAGGGTTTTTTTTTTTAGACGCACATGATTAGAGCCTGAGGCTCTGATTGGCTTCAAAAAGGGTGGGCTCGGTGGGGCACTTCCCCCTGAGCCCACCCAGTTGTGTGACATTAGCAAATTAACATTCACCAATGTCTTCCTGTTTCTCTTCCCGGCCAATCAGGAAGCGGGTCCTAAGACCCAAGTCCTGATTGGCCGGGAGGAGAAACGACCACCGAGATCAGGGAGGAGACAGAGCAGGGGAAGCCGCAGCAGCCGTGACCTGGATAGGGTAAGTGCGGGGCTGGCAGGGGGGCTTGGCGGGTGACGGGTAAGTGATGCGGCAATCGAATGATGGGAGGGCAGTGCTTGGTTGGTTGGCTGGCTGGGAGTGAGGGGGTGGTTGGCTGGCTTCCGCCCCCCACTAAAATTGAGTACCAGCGGCCACTGCTGGGAGTGCAATGTGCGTTGCGCTCCCAGCACAAAGACGGATATGCCTATACCCACAGATATGGCCACATACATGCATACTGTGGGCTTGAAGAGGTTAATCTAGAAGCTGATAATAAATTATTTTTCTCTGTAATTTGATAACAAAATTATATTGACTATTTACTTTCAGGGTACAGGTTTTTACTAAGGGGGGGGGGGGGGGTTAATAAAAATTTGCATCACAAGCTTCTTATCTAATAACTGAAAATGAGATTAAATCTTTGCGTTGAGTAAGTTTGAGCTGTAATTTGAAGTAGAGATAACAAAAACCCGGATGAGTATCAGAATTAATTTGATCTCCTTTTTTTCTCTCTCCCCTCTCTCCTTCTTTCCATTCGTGTTCATTAATGTGTTCAGGGAGTCCCGGAGCAAAAGGAAATGAGTGGAGGGATAGCATGACAGAGGTGGACAGTAGGACAGGTAGTTAAAGAATAAGTGATCAGTGCCCCTTTAAGGCAGGTGGGGGTGGCTAGGGGCTGGGGGGGGGTCCCGGTAAGTTTAAGGGGGGGGGGGGCGAGTGATCTGTGAGGGGGCCAGTCGGGAGAGGAAAGTGAAAGAAGAAGCTTCCCACCCTCCCTTCCTATATTTGTCGGTGTTCCAATGAGGCAGCCTGGCAGTGGTGGGTCTTTGGAGGAGGAGAAAAAGTCTGGAATATAAAATGGTTGGGACCCATCTGTGGTACGGGGGGTTCTCTCGTACATTCCAGTT
The DNA here is from genome assembly GCF_037356315.1 of Lithobates pipiens. Classification (NCBI taxonomy): domain Eukaryota; kingdom Metazoa; phylum Chordata; class Amphibia; order Anura; family Ranidae; genus Lithobates; species Lithobates pipiens. The sequence goes on along the minus strand of NW_027507686.1, from coordinate 12,214,540 downwards.
AACAAGGGGTTTTACTAGAAATGGGTAAAATGTAGGTCACTGCAGATGATGAGTATCGTCTCCGAGTCGGTGTTTGGTGACTGGAGGCCTAAATTGAAAAGAAGTGTGTCGCAGTGACCAAGTTGTGTGTCGTTACCCTCAAAGACCACCAAGGTTTAGATAAATTTATTTGAAGTTACATATTTGTTAAATAAAAAGGCTGTTAAGGCCATTTTACTCCAAAAAGCTTTTTAATTTAATCGGGTAATTGGGGGGGGGTTGGAGGTTATGGTCTAGCAGGTTGGGGGCAAGGCTGGAAGAAATCTGTCCTTCACATGTCATGAAAATGTCAATTGGGAGAGAGTCTATCACAATGCATGCTGATAAGTGCGACCTTTCCCTCCATCCAAGTTCCATGTCATGTTTCCACCAGAAGAACATGTAAGGTTAAAGCTTCTTATTTACGATGGCGCTTTGAAACAGAAGCCTTTAAATGACAGATATCACAATCAGGTACCCGGGCTTGGCGTCGGATCTCCCTTTCAAAATGTGCAAGGTCAAAAATAGTCGATACCGTTCCTTCAGCCGCCGTTCAGACAATTTGCAGAGTACTCAGGCTTCTTAAAGAGCTCATACCCTGAGAAAAGATCCCATTTTCAAAAGGATCTGTCACTACTAGGAAGAATGATTGGTCTTGCCGTAGTTCACTAATAAAGTATTGTATTTTAAATTGGAAGTCCTGATGGAATAGTTACACCGTTTTCATCATTGCGGCTTTGCAGCTTCCTATGTCATTCATCCACTAATTGGGCAATAAAAGGGCCTTCCATGTGCTCTTCTCTTTCTTTAAGCTACTTAACCGCTTAAGGACCAGCCGCCGTCATTATTAGGTTGGCTCTCCTGGGCAAATCGCCGTAGGTGTATGGCGACCGCTTTAAAAGCGATAAGGGGTGCGCGTGTGACGCCGGAGCCAATGCGCCTGGCCAGTGGCCGCAATGTCGGCGATCGCTCCACAGAGAACCAGAATGGGGATCTGTCAATGTGAACAAACAGATCCCCGTTCTGACAGGACAGGAGAGTCAGATCTGCTGTTCCTAGTGATCAGGAACAGTGATCTCTGTCCTCCTCCAGTCAGTCCTCTCCCCCCACAGATAGAAACACCTCTCAGGGAACACATTTAACCCCTTGATCGAGATTATTGTGCTTTCTCCAACCAACATCTCACTCTTATCACTCCTGCTGCTGTCTGTATCTTTGTTACCAACCTTTAGCTTGTTCCCTGACTATGCTTCTGCTTGATCCTAATCTGCAACCACTTGTAACCAACCTTTGCCTTGTTTACTGATTATGCTTCTGCTTGATCCCAACCTGCTACTACTTGTTACTGACCTTTGGCTTGTTTACTATTTATGCTTCTGCTTGATCCCAACCTACTATATCTGCTACTGTACCCTGGCTGTCTCATGATCCCGAGGACCACAACCTGGTATTAACACACAGCTAAACCCATCTCCACCATCAGGAGCTCTGGTGAATACTGGTTAGTGCTTAGATTCCGCACCTCCGGTGAGTCTGCGTCATCCTCCAGGGTGATCTGCTTGTGTACTTATTCTACTGGTCAGTGAGAGTCTCTCAATTGCTATAGCTACTGGTTTTTGAGACTGACCCCTGAACCATGACAGTAGAGTGTCATGTGGCTAGCTTGTCTGCCAGAGACACCCCTGTCAGGTTTTTCATAGAGGTCTTAATCCCTAGCCATAAATGTAATGTGCAGTGTGGGGTTAAAGAACCTTCCATGCTTTGGGATCTTCAACAAAGGTAAGAAATTGACGTGTTCTTTTAAAGTAGGAGTTGTGGGGTTTTGTAACATCAAGATTTTATAACCATTCTCTTGATAGTTACTCACCAATGAAGCTTTATGTGCAAATAGGAGAATACGGCCCTTCCGGGCTGGTGAGAACATGGTGTGTAGTCAGGGCTGGACTGGGACAGAAATTTGGCCCTGGACTTCATCCAGACCAGCCCACTTACATTTTGAGTGTCCCATCAGCACTCTCTTACATCAGAGTGTCCCATCAGCACCCCCTTACACCAGAGTGTCCCATCAGCACCCCTAACACCAGAGTGTCCCATCACCAGCCCCCTTACAACAGAATGTCCCATCAGCACCCCCTTACACCAGAGTGTCCCATCACCAGTCCCCTTACACAAGAGTGTCCCATCAGCACCCCCTAACATCAGAGTGTCCCATCAGCACCCCCTAACATCAGAGTGTCCCATCACCAGCCCCCTTACAACAGAGTGTCCCATCAGCACCCCCTTACACCAGAGTATCCCATCACCAGCCCCCTTACACCAGAGTGTCCCATCAGCACCCTCTTACAACAGAGTGTCCCATCACCAGCCCCCTTATACCAGAGTGTCCCATCAGCAACACCTTACATCAGAGTGTCCCATCACCAGCCCCCTTACATCAGAGGGTCCCATCAGCACCACCTTACATCAGAGTGTCCCATCACCAGCCCCCTTACAACAGAGTGGCCCACTGAGCCATCTGCCCACCGGGAAACTCCCAGTAGCCCCAATGGTCAGTACATGCCTGCTGTGCTGTCTTGCCTGAGGGGAGAAGCCAAGCAACTGGAGGATCCAGGGGAGGACTTTTTCGGGAAGAGGACCAAGCAACAAGGCTGGTGCCTCATGGAGAAGCCTGGAGACTCAGTTGGAGGATGCATCCTGGGTTGTCTACCACACAGTATCGTTGGGCCGGCTGAAAGAATCACGTACTGTGTGTACCTCCCTTACATCAGAGTGTCTCATCACCAGCCCCCTTACATCAGAGTGGCCCACTGAGCCATCGGCCCACCGGGAAACTCCCAGTAGCCCCGATGGTCAGTACATGCCTGTGTGTAGTTCACGTTACCATTTAGTAATGAAGCAAGGATCCTTGTTGTGGTCATCTGATGTTAAAGTTGAGTATGATATTGATAAGATGTGCCTGACTGGTGTGGAATTTAAGCATCGCATTTCGAAGGGTGTAGGGGCCTGATAAATATAGAAGGTAGCTGGTAGAGGCCCAAGAAAGGAACCCAACTGCATGCACCTCACGAAGTCTAGTCCGATCCATCGGTAGAGCTAAGGTGTGTAACGCAGTCATACATTTGTTGTGGAAAATGAAGTGAGATAATCTGAAGTGTCCGTTTACGAGGAGATTATAGAACTGGAAGTCCGTTATACTATGAGGAAACAGTGATGAACCTATGATGGGTTGCATTGGACTAGGAAATGGCGACATAGAAGCTGTTTTAAAAATGGATTTGGTCGTGCGTATGGTGGGTCCAAATCATACAATTTTATCTTTTATGTTGGCCTGGAGTTTATCTCCCCCAACACTGGAAACATTTCAGTTTTGCTGCACTCAACAGTAGAGCCCATCTGGCTCACAGTACGGAACTTTCAGCTCCTCAAGAGGATCTCTTTAAGTCTGCGTGAATCCTGACATAAATCCCGACATGAATCCCGACAGTTCACAAAAAACAATTTTCTCATTAAAAAGCCATCCTTGTGCTCTCCTTTGCCTAGGCTAAGATGATGTCATCAGTCTGCTGCAGGCTGGAAGGAGCATTTCCTAGTCTCCTATCCAACAGTGATTACTAACTCAACATTGCAACTTTGTAGCAAGTCAGAAACATTGGAGTAAAGTCAGAGCAACTTATCTACGTACTTATTTCAGGTAAGTGAATCAAAATATTAAACTTAAGCCCGAGCATATCATGTACTTTTGATTTGGAAGGCCATGTAGATGTTAGCCTCGTGAAGCTCTTCAATGTTTTTTTTTTTCCACCTGCCCCTCACTGTGCGCCTCTAATTAATTATTTGGCTGCCAGCTTACTTCTGGACTGAATGATGCCCAGGTCACCGAGACACTTCCAAATTCTCAGAGGGTTTTGCTATTTTCTGGAGAATTGGAAGTTATCTAATTGCTTTTGTGCGCCAGGGGTCAGTTATATCGTTTTTTTTTATTTTTATTTTTTTTATATTTTACATTTTTTAGACAAAATCTGCTTGAAATAAAAATCTAACTTTAAGAAATAGGAAAACCTTAAAAATAAACAGTAAGACAAATAAGATAATAAAATAAATAAAATAAGAAAAATAAATGAAAAATAAGAAAAAAATAAAAATAAGAAAGAAAACCTTAAAAATATTTTAAGTGTTTTGTGTTTTTATATGTATATTTTCTAGTTAAATATGGCTATTTATGGCTATTTATGGTAATTTATTGTTTTGAAATCATTTTTGTTTTAGGTGTTTTGTGTTTAGGATATATATTATTTCCTTTGTGTGTGTGCTTTTTTAAAAACTGTTTGGTTGATTTGATTCTTCACAGTTGTTTTTTTTTTTTTTTTTTGTGGTTTTGGCATTTTGTTGTTTCCCAACATCAAAATCAACAATCGATGGGAGTGATATAACATCTACTGTTTGAGTTGTTGATCCACCTATCTTTTTTTATATATGCCTGGACTGGGTCTTGCTGAAAAGAATTGTAATCAATATACACTGTACTAAATACATTAATATATATATATATATATATATATATATATATATATATATATATATATATATATATATATATATATATACATATACATATACATACATACATACATATATATATATATATATATATATATATATATATATATATATATATCTTTTTTTTTTATCTGGTAGTTCTTCAAAGCATACCAATATGACCCAGTCCAGGCATATATAGAAAAGATTTATATATATATATATATATATATATTAGGGTTGCACAGATACTAGTATTGCTGCCGATACCGAGTATTTTCACAAGTATCTGTACTCACCGATACCTGAAAACAATACTTTCAGGCTCGGTTCTTTGAGCTGTCAGTGGGTCTCCCCTGTTGACAGCTGAAGTGTTAAAGAAGTCCGTAATTGGAGCTGTCAAAATAAAAAGAGCAGCTGGCAATGTTTATTAGTTTATTAACAACATTTCTCAGCCACTGAAACACTAAAATAAAAAGAAACATTGTTTCTTTTTGTATATTTCTGTTTCTTCATCTGCAGATCAAAGGGATGAAAAAATGTTCCTCTGTTTAACCCCTTATTAACCCTAAATTTACTCTAATCAGCCTTAATTAACTCCCTATTCTCCTCCATTTATTTATTTTCCTGCTTTTTTTAAAAAAATAATAATTTCACGTCTATTTTATAAACGATAAACAATTAAAACTTTTTTTTGTTTGCTTTGCTAGTGAATATTTTTACACATATATATTAACAT
>NW_027507686.1:12094247-12204247 GCF_037356315.1 Lithobates pipiens | reverse complement strand
TCTCTCCCCAGCTGCAGCGCAGCAGGCTCGAGCTACCCCAAAGTAACAAAAGAAAGAAGGAAAATGTAAAAAAAAAAAAAAAAAAAAAAAAGTTAAATGTACATTTAGAGTTAAACAATCCACACATCATCTCTAATGTATTCCAAATTTATTTGAAATAGAACAGTTGTCTTAACCTCCGCCATATAAATTCTCAGGGGCACCTTGCATGATACAATTTAATAAAAAATAGTTGATGTGTTATATTTCTGTGTCATAACTTATAAGGGGGTCTGGCCAGTGTGATTCAGCGGATGACTCGGACCTCTTTCCGGTACGAAATTCAGGTAGGAAAGGATGACATCAACTCTTAGATGGATATTGATTTTTATTGCCTTGGAACCTGTTTTCTGCAGAAAAAGACTGCATTGTCCAAAATTTATGTGAAATTCTTAGCTGTTTCCAGGCTCAGGCATGCAGTAATTCCTTCCTTGATTTTTAAAGAAGTTCTCCATCCACAAATTTAGGATCAATGTTACTGATGGGACATATTGGGGATCAAGAGGGTCTCTGGACAAGAACTTGTTGACGCTAACCTATATGAACTTGTTGGACACTCCATTCCATAATCATGCGTAGCACTAGCCCCATAGGAGCCGCTGACAGTTGGGCCTATTTTCCCCCGATCACATCACGCACAGCCAGGCACATTGCATTTTTGGCATTCTTCCAGTGAATGAATGAATGAAATACTTGTATAGCGCCCAATACGAACTGAAAGCGGGAGTCCACCGGGACTCCGCATTTTTTTTTTTTTTAAAAGCCAGCAGCTACAAATACTGCAGCTGCTGGCTTTTAAAATAGTGACACTTACCTGTCCAGCGCGCCCGCGATGTCGGCACCCGAAGCCGATCGCTAGGTCGTCTGTCGGGTCCTGCCGCCGCCATCTTGGGTATGGGAATCAGGAAATGGAGCCTTTCGGCTTCATTTCCCGGTTCCCTACTGCGCATGCGCGAGCCGCGCTGCGCAATGAGGACGGTCCCCGCTGCCTCTGGGAGCTGTGTGTTTCCCAGCAGGCAGCGGGGCACTTGCTGAAGGGGGCGGGCGCTTGCGGAAAGGGGCGTAACGTACGCCCCTTTCCGCAGAGAGCTAGCCCGGAAGTGGGTGCAGTTACCTGGATTATCCAGGTAACTGCACCCCCCTCCCCCCTGAAAGGTGCCAATTGTGGCGCCTGAGGGGGGGAGGAATCCGACGAGCGGAAGGTCCATTTTAGGGTGGACCTCCGCTTGAATCGCCTCTAGGCACTGTGAAGAGCTTTGATCATCGGCTAAAAGAGGAAGGTCTTGAGTTTTTTCCTAAAAGCCAGGTGATTTTCACTAATCCGTCTAGGGCAGCGATGGCGAACCTTGGCACCCCAGATGTTTTGGAACTACGTTTCCCATGATGTTCAACTACACTACAGAGTCCATGAGCATCATGGCAAATGTAGTTCCAAAACTCTGGTGCCAAGGTTCCCCATCAAGAAGTTATGGTCTTGTGTTTTTATTGGGCAACAAGGAACTTGTTGGGGATAGGGTTGCATACCCCTAACTGTAAACATTGTAGAACTCAGCTATGAGTGAGCGCTGGTTTTAGCGTGAAACGCGTCAGTAATTTTGTTCTATATTTTTTCCCTGTGCTGTGGTGATTCGTGTGATGTGAGGTTTTTCATTTTGAAGAAATAAAGGCACGTTTCACTTTTCATTCGATCCGGAGTGCGGCTGTCCAGAGTTTGTTCGTTTTCCATTGAGAACTTGAGGTCTGTTAGGTTTCTGGCTGTTTTGTAAAGGTTGTAAGCTGCATTGCACAACTTAGGCTGCAATGTACTGTATCCTGGTTACTAGTAGTTGTAGTAGTAGTAGTACAACTCCTCGCTGTCTTGCCCTGCTACTAAGCACTGAAAATGGTGTGCTCCTGGTTGTCTTGCACAACTCTTCGCTGCACCCAGTACTAACCTGTAGCATGAATCGCCCTACAGCCACCTCACCAATGAGTAGCTTGATCAAGTACTCATTTGGTCCCAGAAAATGGAGCTTCCTCACTCCTGATATCCTGGCTCTTTGTCCAAACACAGACAAAGTATCTCTCTTTTTCTGGTAGGGTCCCCAGCTGGTCCTAACTGGGACCTTAATGGCTGCACCAGGCTCCTGAGGCTTCTCTTCTCCTCCTTTCTGCCCTAGGGGCAGAGGCCCCAGCACACCGGTCTCCTCCAGATGGTTGGACCCTGAAACTCTTCTCTCTGGTTGCCAGACCTCCGAATATTTATCTATTTTCCAGCCACTTACTGGACCACCTTTTCCAGGGATTGGTTAGAGATTCACAAACATCTAGGCTGCTGGTGATGCCCTCCCTTCTGCTATACTTCTCCAGGGGCAGAGCCCCCAGCACAGTGGTCTCCTCCAGATGGCTAGACCCTGGAACTTCACTCTCTGGCTGCCAGGCATTTAAATATTCATTGAATATCGAGCCGCCTACTGGACTCCCCTCTCCAGGGATTGGCTAGGGATCCACAAACATTTAGGCCGCTGGTTATGCCCTCCCTTCTGCTATACTTCTCCAGGGTCAGAGCCCCCAGCACAGTCGTCTCCTCCAGATGGCTGGACCCTGGAACTCAACTCTCTGGCTGCCAGGCGTCTAAATATTCATTGAAAATCCAACCACCTACTGGACTCCACTCTCCAGGGATTGGCTAGTGATCCACAACCATTCAGGCTGCTGGTTATGCCCTCCCTTCTGCTATACTTCTCCAGGAGCAGAGCCCCCAGCACAGCTCTCTCTTCCAGATGGCTGGACCCTGGAAATCCACTCTCTGGCTGGCAGGCGTCTAAATATTCATTGAAAATGCAGCCACCTACTGGACTCCCCTCTCCAGGGATTGGCCATTGATCCACAACCATTCAGGCTGCTGGTTATGCCCTCCCTTCTGCTATACTTCTCCAGGGGCAGAGCCCCCAGCACAGCTCTCTCCTCCAGATGGCTGGACCCTGGAAATCCACTCTCTGGCTGCCAGGTGTCTAAATATTAATTGAAAATGCAGCCACCTACTGGACTCCCCTCTCCAGGGATTGGCCATTGATCCACAACCATTCAGGCTGCTGGTTATGCCCTCCCTTCTGTTATACTTCTCCAGGGGCAGAGCCCCCAGCACAGAGGTCTCCTCCGGATGGCTGGACCCTGGAACTCCACTATCTGGCTGCCTGGTGTCTAAATATTCATTGAATATCCAGCCATCTACTGGACTCCCCTCTCCAGGGATTGGCTAGGGATCCACAAACTTTCAGGCCGCTGGTTATGCCCTCCCTTCTGCTATACTTCTGGGCACATTCACATTCTTCTGAATTCAGAAGATGGAGGAAGTAGCAGTACAGAAGACTGTGAGGCACTAAACAGCCCAAAACAATCAACCATCGGCTCCATAGCCTACAGAGGAGCTAAATAAATTTACCTAGCAACCTAACCTAACCTCTAAACTATGAGGGTGCTACACATGCCTTATGTCTGCACAGGACCAATAGAAATAAGAACTGGTTCTAATGGATGTATAATGGAATGCGTCTTTCTTCACAGAAGCGGATTCATGATGTGGACCTTGTTCCTAGGCTTCTACCTCTCTGATGGCGACAAAAGAAACACTCAGCAGATGAGAAATATTGTGGATATTGAGGAGCATACAATATGGTCAAACGTTTGTAGACACCTGACCATTACACCTCCTTTATGGCTGAAAGTTAGTTGATACCTCCAAAATGATTTAGCTCGTGTTTTTCCAGTGAAGGCTACTGTTAATACTACAGCATACAAAGACATTTTGGACAAGTATGCTCTTCCATCTTTTTTTGTCTCCGCAAATGTTTGGCCATATAGTGTATATTGTAGTGACATCGCAGTAACTGGGTGGCCCATTTAAAAAGACCCTTCTGACAGGTGACTGGCTGTATTCTTTTTAAATGCCAGGAACGGCCAGAGTTCCAAGGTACCCCTTTCTGTGAGACGTATTGGAGGTGCGGAGAAAGGTAAAATAAGTAATTAAAGCAAACCTGCCACTTTTTTCTTTTTTGTGTGCTCCCCCCAACACTCTGTTCATCTCCCAGAGACCTTGCACCAGAATATGTTGGGTCCCAAATCTAGCAATGGAGTGCTGAAAATGAAGTCCCTCTGAACTCAGGCGTAGGTGACTGAATGGTGTCCCTAGTAAGAAATACTGTTCCTTTAGGTAGTGTATGGCAAGCAGAGTCTCACCAACTCCTAGGGTGATGACCTGTCTCCTTCCCTACTTAGCCTGAGGCTCAGAGATGACAATACCAGGCTCGACAGTGGCATTCCAGGGGCAGTGGCAACAAAGTTGATGCCCCACCCACCAAAAAAAAATACCAAATAAATAAAATGGCCAGACTTGATGGACTGAATGATGCCCCGGTTGAAGTCCGTTGGGACGAAACGCGGCTGGGTCACTCTCCGTTTTTCAATTTTATACCGGTGATCACTAGTTTTTATGTACTCATTTAACATGATGTACTGCAATTTTAAATAAAACCTCTCTGTTTTTTTACCTGTACCATATGGAGTTTTTTCTTTTTTCCCTACTCTCAGCCCAGTTTGATTGAGCCTTTTTGTATGCATTCTGACCTCCTGAGGGTTCCCCCACCGAGTGGAGGTTTTTCGTCATATATTGGAGAATCACAGGGATTTATTTAGGAACCTCGCCTGGACCATCACCGCTGAAGTGTGGTCGTATCCTGTTTGAAGTGATCCTTCTCCTGCCTAACCTACACCATGAAGCATTCGGCCCACATAAGCCTGATTGATCCACTACCGCCGGTAAGTGGGTCCACCGTATCCGGTAAGAGTACCCATTTATATCCTTATGAGAGAGGATCTTTTTCACATTTCAAGCTTCACTGCCAGTGTCATGTTGTCTACACCATTTTCATTTTATTGAAGATTCACTATTGTGTATTTGATGGACACTTTTTTGTTGAGCTTTAATTTCTTTCTCCAGTTCAGTGAACATTGGATTTTTTGTTTGATCATCACATTGGCTATATGTTATGCATATATATTATGTATATATATATATTATATTATTTTTGTTTCTTCACAGGTAGAGCAAGAGCATGGGACATGATGGCAGCTGGACAGTTGGCGGTTGTTGGTCTTTGATGGTGGTAAGAAAACCTACAATACGGAAGGGATCGGGACCCATCGGTGGTATGTGTCCCTCTGGTGTATTCCAGTTAACGATGGTTTAGCTGGAATATGGTAATGGTTGCACTGCGGGTAGTGGGTTGTCTCAGAGCCGGTGTGTTGCGGCTGGAGGCCTATCATGGCAAAAAGTCCCACAGTGTAGAAGTGGAACATACTATAATTTTTGGGGTGCTGACCAACAGGCTTAGTGACTGATAGTTTTTTCTCTGATGTTTCTGTTCTAAGAAATGTTTTATTGTTCATGTTAAGGCAATATTTTGTTACTAAAGAGGCCGCTATGGCCATTTGTACTCCATTAACCACTTGCTGACCAGACGCCGCAACTGCGGAAGTATGGCACAGCTGGACGAAACAACATTATGTAACGTTGCTTCGCCCTGTGGCGCCGCCCCCCTCTGTCCACGCCACCACCTATATGAATAGATAGAGCTCATGCTATGAATAAATCTATCCATGGCCACCGCGGTCACCTCCTATTTATGCGTCTGGCCCCTTTCAGGACGCCGGACGCCTGAATTACAGCAGCCGGGGTGTTTTTTTTTTAAGCACCTGATTAGAGCCAGAGGCTCCATTAGGCTTTAAAATAGGGTGGGCTCGTGGCGCAAAGCATTGCGCCATGAGCCCACCCAGGTGTTACAACAGCGAATGAACATTCGCTATTGAAACACTGATCCTCACTCCGGCCAATCAGAAGCAGGTCTGAGACCTGTTTTCTGATTGGCCAAAAAAGAGAAGACTCCCGATTGGCCACTGAGGATGAGGGAGGAAACAGAAGTCGCCACAATGCCCGTGCTGCTGCCACCAAGCAAGGGAAGCCGTCGGTGAAGCCCGGGAGAAGCGCTGCCCACCATAGATGGGGCAAGTGCCCCAGACCCGAACGAGGGACTGATAGGGGGGTTTCGGGGAGGGAGAGAATTTGAGTAGGGAGGGGGGGTTCGTACTGGAAGAGGGAGAATTTTTTCTTGGGAAGGATATTGGCTTGCAAAGGGAAATTAGGCTTGGGGGGGGTATGTGTGTTCTTTTTTGGGTGTTGAGGAAGGGGATTTTTGCTAATGCATTTTCGAGAAGGGTGTGTGTGTGGGGGGGGGGGGGGGGGAGTGTGCGCCGTTTGCGATCTCTGCCCTGGGCACTAGGTGACCCTAGGAACTAGGTGGCCTTGAGTTGGGAGGGGGATTCGTACTGGAAGAGGCGGGAATTTTTGCTTGGGAAGAATATTGGCTTGCAAAGGTAAATTAGGCTTGGGGGGGTAAGTGTGAAGATTAGTGATCCAATTTTTTGGGGGTTGAGGGAGGGGATTTTTGCTAATACATTTTTTAAAAGGGTGGGGGGCACGCCGTTTGGCATCTTTGCACTGGGCACTAGGTGACCTTGTCATGGCATCTTTGCCCTGGGCACTAGGTGACCTTGTCGCGGCAATTCTCCAACTGCTCTCAGTTTCTTCTGTGTAACAAGGAAGTGAGGGGAGCGGTGCTTTAGCCAGAGACACCACCGGAGGTGACATGCTGCCAGGTAAGTGTTTCAGGTAGGTGGGGGACTTTAGAACCACTTTAAATGAAACACTGGGCTGAACTGAGTGGGACCATGATTCAGTGGGTCGTATTATGTCTGTTGGGGACATGCTGGTCTAATTCCAGAAAAATTATGCATTTTTCTAATTAATATTATAGTAACAAAATCAGCATACAACAATCCTTTGCAGAGAAAGGAGCCATAAAAAAGTTCATGGAGCATTCAGCTGCAAAAGAATGTGTGCAAAGTCTTTACCAACCGTGAAGAACAGCCAGGCCCCCCATTCATTGTGGATAAATAAATGGCCGGGCATATGGCAAAATAAAAAAAATGCTCATCTTGTCTCCAGTGCTGCCCCCCCACAGAAACAGTTTTGCCACTTCTGTCATGGACACCCAACCTGTGAGCCCAATACTAGAGGTTTATCGCCATGTCGGCTTGGGCTGAATGTAGTGTACTATGGAGAGGTGTCATCCAAATATATATTCGAAATCAAAGCTTCATTATCAATAGCATGGTGTGGGCGGATCTCTGACAGTAACATGCTGCGCCACACCCCCCTCCAGCCTGTGTCTTAGAATAAAAGGGAGGTGAAGCCTCTATCAATCTACATGTAATATCCCCCCCCCCCATTGTGGTTAGTTGGCGTGGAAGAGGAGGGAGGGAGTGGACTGTCATTTACCACTGTGTATACACCCACATGGGTGACGCTATAGTCACATAATTGCTCAGATGTGATAGGGAAATGAACTCCCTGAAAACTGAGCATGTGCAGAGCTTCCACCAAAGCTGCAAATCTCTAGCTGCATTGGGGACATGGACAGAAGGGGGAGATAGAGAGCAGAAGATCAACCACGTTCTTTGCAGAATACAGAAAACTAATCTCATAATGAGTATGAACAGCATGGAATACACCATTTGTTGATCATTTTTTAGTAATCGCTTTTCATACTGGGCACACCCGCTGTGTGCTCGGACAGCTTTCAATGCTGTCACAATTTGAATAACAATTGCGCGGTCATGCAACACTGTACCCATATGAAATTTTTATAATTTTTTTCGCACAAATAGAGCTTTCTTTTGGTGGTATTTAATCGCTGCTGTTTTTTTTTTTTTTTTTTGCAAAACAAACAAAAAAAAGGCCAAAATTTTTTGGGGGGAAAAAAACTGTTTTCATAGTTTGTTATAAAATTTTGCAAACAGGTCATTTTTCTCCTTCATTGATGTGCGCTTATAAGGCAGCACTTATGGGCACTGATGAGGCGGCACTGGTTGGCACTGATCAAGAGGCACTGATGGGCACTGAAGGGCACTGATAAGGTAGCACTGAGGGGCACTGATGAGGCGGCACTGATTGTCATTGATCAGGAGGCACTGATGGGCATTGATAGGTGGCACTGAAGGGCACTGATAAGGCAGAACTGATGGGCGCTGATGAGGCGGCACTGATTGGCACTGATCAGGAGGCACTTATGGGCGCCAATGAGGCAGCACCGATGGGAACTGATGAGGTGGCACTGAAGGGCACTGATCAGGAGGCACTGATGGGCATTGATAGGCACTGTTAGGTGACACTAGAGGAACAGCACGGGTATGCCGTTCCTTCAGAGCGCATGCACCGCGATGTCACCGCCTGCTGCTCCCTAGGATATCTCTTAAATGGTGCAGGTTTAGGAGATATTTAGGAGATATTCATTTAACCTACAGGTAAGCTTTATTACAAATAAAAATAAAAATACTGCTTAAAGTTATAATGTACTAATACCTAGACCAGACTTACTGCACATGGTGCCCTCCGGTGTGGAGATGTCATGGCTCCCTCTCCCCCGCTTCCATCTTCACCTGGTCTACCTTCCGGCTGTATGAATGGCCGGTGGCCTCCATGACATCACACTGGCCCCGGCACGGAGCTCAGAAGGTATGGCACGGGTATGCTGTCCCTTCCAAGCGCATATACCGGTGACGTCACCAGCTGCATCACGTTTGAATATCTCCTAAACGGTCCCAAGTTTAGGAGATAATCACTGTAACTACAGGTAAGCCTTATTATAGGTTTTGCTGTAGGTACAAGATAAAAAGTGGACTTTACTTCCACTTTAAAGTGGTTGTAAATCTCAGACATGAAATTTTGAACAGACAGCCTGTGATTGACAGCCTCAGCTCTGTTCCTGTGTGACAGCTGAGACAAGCTTTATAAACTCCAGACTTTGAACGGATGTAGAGAAGATAAGACTGCAGATAAAGAGGTACAACTTATGTAGGAGCATTTGTTTCATCTCTGTGTATCACCTGAGGCCAGTCTCGTCACTGGGTGTATGTAATGCCACGTACACACGATCGGACTATCCGGCGGACAAACCACCGGACTTTGCAGCGGAGGTCCGCCGGACTTTCCTAACGAGCGGACCTGCCCACACACGACCGGACTTTTCCGGTGGACAATCTGTCGGACTATGGCGGGAGTCCGCTGGACTTTTGAAATGAATGGACTTGCCCACAGTCCGTTCATTTTGAACGTGGTATCAGGTAGACAGGACTAGCGAAGGAAGTCAATGTCGCCGCCTCCATCGGCGAGATTTACACCTCGCGAGCCCCGACACCTGGTATGGATTTATGGACCCCAAAGTCCATAGCAGAGCCTTATCCGAGCACGCAGCCCGGCCGGTCAGGAAAGGGGGTGGGGACAATGAGTTCCTGGGTCCGAGCACCTACTGTATCCATTATGAGGAGTTCCCATTATCCCTACACAAAGTTCCTGGGACTGAACACCTGTTGTATCCATCGTGAGGAGTTCCCACCATCCCTGTGCTGAGTTCCCAGGTCTACACATCAGCTGTACGTATTACGAGGGGCCACCACCATCCATGCATTGAGTTCCTGGGTCTGTACACCTGCTGCACCAATTATGAGGCGTTCCCACCATCCCTGCACTGAGTTCCTGGGTTTAAACACTTGTTGTGCCTGTTATGAGGAGTTCCCACCATCCCTGGGCTGAGTTACCAGGTCTACACACCTGCAGTACCCATTACCAGGGGCCACCATCATCCCTGCACTTAGTTCCAGGATTTGAACACCTGTTGTGCCAATTATGAGGCATTCCCATGCACTGAGTTCCTGGGTTTGAACACTTGTTGTGCCCATTTTGAGGGGTTCCCACCAACCCTGCTCTACGTTCCCAGATCTACACGCCTGCTATACTCATTACGAGGGGCCACCGCCATCCCTGCATTGAGTCCCTGAGTTTGCACACCTTCTGTGCCCATTATAAATAGTTCCCACCATCCCTACTGGATTTTTCTTTTCTTTTACAGGTTGAGGTGTAACATACAAAGGTGGACAAAAAAACACCCAAACCCACAGGTGGACAGACGGCAGAGTCAAGAATTCCGTCAGGGAGATCTCATTGTTGGAGGCTGAACTTTGAAAAACCAAAGGCTGACTCAACCCAGGTCAACCCAGACTCAACCCAACAGGTTGTAGGGTGTAGATAAAATATAATATTTGGGGCTAACAGACCCTTTAAGATGTCCCCAGTACAGTTGTATTAATCTGGGGGGTTCAGAAGAAAACCCCTACTTTTAAATGTACTGCGACTCTTCAATCCTGGATTTTTTTATGCTTGCTGCAGGAGCCGCTCTTCTCTGCCAGAAAGTAACAATTGGAGCTCCATTGCCAGCATACGAACAGTGACATCCGCTGGACAGAAGGCCCCTAGTGTGCAATATCCTCCTCCGATCTCCCCGTCATATGTTCAGCACATCTGGAACGTAAAAAGGTCAGGATCTATTGTAATACCGCAGTTCAGTCTTCCTTCTGTCTTTTTGATGGCCAGCAGCAAGTCATTTCGAAAATGCGTTAACCCCCCATCACCCCCCCCCTCTCCACTCCATCTCCTAACCTTGGCTCTTAATTGGCCAGCAGGTCCCATGCACCGTTTCACCGGCGCTACGTCAACGGATGACTGTCATCGTCGAGGCACAATAGACGATCTGGCAGCCAAGTCTGAGGGAAAAAAAAAATAAAAAAAATATGCGGCGAATGTACGCCTTAATAAGTCTTGTTCCGCTGAAAGGAAATAAAACCTGAGTATTAATGAGGTATAATTATATATTTAAAATCTTTTTTCCCTGGTGCAGCATATAGAATTAATGCCAGTAAACTCATAAACTGCAACATTCTAGTCCATTACATCTGCAATGATTAGAGATAGTTTGAACATCTGGCATATAATCTGTGATAGGAAACAGCATTGCGCTCTTTTAATGGACGTCTGGAGGCTACACATATCTGGTTTTATCTCTTTTCCTTTAACTCTTTGTGACACCCCGGCTTTGCCTGGGCTTCTTCTCAGTAGGCGAAAATAGTAGGCGGCGGTTGGTTCGAGGAGTTCTTGGGTGCCGATCAGATGCAATTCAAAATGGCTCCCGGAGGACGCCTACATGGAGCTGTGAAAAATGTATTTATTAAGCCGGTTGTGTGAAAATTGCAAGGTTCCCGGAAGGTTCTTGAGATGCTACACCTACTCAAACAGCTGCGACGGGGCTTACGGGAGAGGCGGCAAGACAAAGGAGAGGCTGTCTTCCCCTTTGTATGGACTGAATTGATGGATTTCCATCAAACGTTTTGTCAACAAACAATGTGCATGTGGGAGACAGTTTAAAGGAAACTTCAGCCCAAGGGCTAATTATGATGTTGCGGCACTTAATGAGGAACTTCTGTCCCAAAATGCTGGCCAAGTCCCCACTCACCGGCACCACAGCGTGTTTGAAAATCAGATGCGTGCAGAGGTGTGCCTTTGGAACCTGGCAGAGATATGGCACATCTGAGCATGCACCAAGTTCCCCCGTGACAACCTCCCCCGCAGACAACCTAAGTTTTAAGGACCCCATAATTACAACATCATTATGCACCTCCAAGTTCTTGACAACTTCCTTCCCCTTCTGTGTTGCTATTTCGGTTGAGTACCACCTGAAGTGGGTAGTACCTACTACATCTGCCTACTAGACATGTGCGATTCGTTTCGTACGAATCTCAGATTCGTACAAATTTTCCTAAATTAGTACAAATTTTCCTAAATTCGTACATTCGGGAGGATCCGAAATACGAATTGCCATGCGTCCGAATTATGTACGAAATACAAACTTTTGCTTACGAATCCGAAGGAGGAAGGTCAGCACAGCACAGGGATGGTGGGAGCCCCTCATCTAACGAAAATTCGTATTTCAGATAGGAAATTCTTCAACGGAATTTCGTATTTTGGATAAAAACCAAACTTCCATCAGCATCGACTGTCATATTGAGGTATATCTTTGCCGTTAAATTAATCGTAACGAACGTTCGTACAAGTTAACGAACCCAACGACAATTCGTATTTCGTACGAATTGAAACGGAATTTCGGACACGAAATACGAAGTACGAATTAATTTTAATACGAACCTTAACGGAACAGAACGAAACGGATTTATTGACGGCGCCCATGTCTACTGCCTACATGGGGACCCCATATGTACGACATATTCACACACACCCAAATCTGCACAGATGTGCAGAAGGTCTCCGCAAGGTCCCAAAAGTTGGGCAGAACCCTTTGGCATATCTGCACACACATAGAGTCTGGTGGCACACATGCTCTGTGAGGAATAAGGAGCTCACCAGTCTCACTTAGGCACAAAAAAGTAAAACAAATGCAATTGATCCAACATTTGGTCAAGAAACAGTGTGCATTTGGGAGGTGATTAAACTGAAACTTTAGGCAAAGGGCTAAATACAATGTTGCTGCACCTGACTGCTTAATGAGGGAACTTCTGTGCCAAAATGGTGGCCAAGCCTCCCTCACCGGCACCACCATTTTTGAAAATCAGATGCATGTGGAGGTGTGCCTTTGGAACCTGGGAGAGATACGGCACATCTGCGCATGGGCTATGCATATGCAGCCAACCTGAGCTCCAAGGACCATCGCGCACGCTCAAACGTGCACAGATGTGCAGAAGGTCTCTGCCAGGTCCCAAAGGTGGCACAAAAAAGTAAAAAAAAAATTAATTGTGGGAAAGGGAGGGGCTTGAGCCAAGTTTTTTGGTCTGAAGGCTCCCAGAAGATGTCTACATAGAGCTGTGAAGATGTATTTATTAAAGCGGAGTTCCACCCAGATTTTTTATTTTATTTTTTATCTAATATTATATATATATATATATATATATATAATATATATATTATATGGGCTGAATTGATGGATTTCCATTAAACATTTGGTCAAGAAACAATGTGCATGTGGGAAACAATGTGCATGTGGGAGACGGTTAAAAGGAAACTTCATCCCATGGGCTGAATACGATGTTGCAGAGACATGGTTAAAAGGAAACTTCAGCCCACGGGCTGAATACGATGTTGCGACACTTAATGAGGAACTTCTGTCTCATAATGGTGGCCAAGCCCCCTCTTCCGGCACCCACCATCTTTTAAAATCAGATGTCTGGGGAGATGTGTCTTCAGAACCTAGCAGAGATACGGCACATCTGCTCACATGCCAAGTATCCTCGTGCATACGCAGACAACCTGAGATCTGAGTGTGAGTAAGGTGCAGTTTGGTGTGGCGGAGAGTGAACACACAGAGTCCAAGTCAGGCAACAAAAGTAAAATTTGTAGAAAAGGTTCAAACACAACTTATTCAGGCCTGGCGTGCAGACACACCCATCCCAGAGCAACTCACGAACAGTGACCATCAATGGTCTGAAGGCTTGAAGATGCTGCAACGAAGAATTTGGGAAATATATTATTATACCCTTTTAGCCCTTGTACACACGGTCGGATATTCCGACGGAAAATGTCCGATCGGACTGTGTTGTCGGATAATCCGACCGTGTGTGTGGTCTCCATCGGACTGTTTCCGTCGGAATATCCGACGGACCAAGTTTTCCAGCTTGGCTATAAAATTTTCCGACAACATGATCCGATCGGACTTTGTCCGATCATGTGTAGAGAATTCCGATCGGACAAAGTGCCACACATGCTCAGATCAAATTCCTAGACCAAAGCTATTGGCTACTAGCCTGAACATAGTCCCGTCCTAACGAAATAACGTCATCACGTTCTGATCCGACAACTTTGTCCGACCGTGTGTATGCAACAGTTTCGGACAAAATCCATCGGACAATATCCGTCAGACAAAATCCAACCGTTTCGGTTGTCGGAATGTCCGACCGTGTGTACAAGGGCTAAGAGCCGGTTCACACAGCGGGCGATGCGAGGCGACACGACTCGCCTCGCCTCGCTCTCGCAAGTCGCCCCCGTTCTGTACAATGGAACCGTTCTGAGAGGAGCGACTCGAGTCGCTCCGACTCAGAAAAAAGGTTCCTGTACTACTTTTGGGCGACCTCGGGGGCGACTTGCATTGACTTCTATACAGAAGTCATCTTCAAGTTGCCGCTGAGGTCGCGGCAGGTCGCGGCGAGGCAAGTCGGTGTCGCCTCGCCTCGCCTGCAGTGTGAACCGGCCCTTAGACAATTTTCATTCTCGCAGAAGTAGTTATTTTTACTTTTTTGTTACCATTTTTATTTATTTTTAGCATATTGTACCGTTTTTTTTTTTATTATTTTCATTTTTCCATCTTGTTCTTTTTTATTTATTTTTCCCATCCTGTTCCCTTTTATAACATGTTAGCAGCATTTTTACACTGCTGTTACTGGAAGAAAAACAGAATTGTTTCTTTTTTTTTTTTTTTTTTATTTTGTAAGGAATAAATAGCATTTTTGCTTGATGCACGTAAGACTAATGAGCTGGTGTTCTTCCTCTTAGGCGCCGGATAACTAGGCATGGTATTTTTCCTGTGGTTTCTGGTGATGTATTAATTAATGAAATATCAAGTTGTTTCTTACATGGGTCTGTGTTTGCCTAGACATTTATATTTCTTTCGTTTTTACATCCAATTATTTCTTCTTTTTTTTTTTCCGCCTTATGCAAAGCATTGATGTTGGCACAACTCCAAGGTGTAAATAGAGAGGAATACCTCAAAGTTTGCTCGGAAAACACATTTCTGACAACTGGATCCTTACACGCGAAAAGCCCGATGTGCAGGTAGGATAGGAATTGCAGATCTGAACACACGAGCGGAGCGTGATATTTGCATTTTGCGAATGTGCCCCACCTTAGACAGTAACGGGTCTTCAGAACCTGCTTTGTACAGTATACAATGTATACTATCCACCAGAGATAACTCTATATTGCAAACAAGTCACCATATTATTCTCTGCTGCATACAACTCACTAAAAATGACAAAATATTGCATAATAGTTTAAATAAATTGTTACACATACAACGCCTTGAAAAAATATTCATACCCCTTGAAATTTTCTACGTTTTTTACGTTACAACCAAAAACGTAAATGTATTTTATTGGGATTTTATGTGATAGACCAACACAAAGTGTCACATAATTGTGAAGTGGAAGGAAAATGATAAATGGCTTTCAACGTTTCCTACAAATAAATATGTGAAAAGTGTTGTGTACATTTGCTTTTTGCTCCCTTTACTTTGATACCCCTAACTAAAATCTAGAGCAGGCTTTCTCAACCTTTTAAACCTAGAGGAACCCCAAAATTAATTTTCAGGTCTCGAGGAACCCTTATGCCGCGTACACACGAGCGGACTTTTCAACATCCAAAGTCGGACGGACTGAGTCCGTCAGACTATTCGATCGTGTGTGGGCTGCAACGGACTTTTTGACTCGCCAAAGTCCGAAGGACTTTAGAATATGGAACATGCTTCAAATTTTTCCGCCAGAACTCCGCCGGACCCGGTCCCTTCGAAAAATTCGCTCGTGTGTATGCTATTCCGACGGACTAAAACCGACGCTAGGGCAGCTATTGGCTACTGGCTATGAACTTCCTTATTCGAATCCAGTCGTACGTCATCACGTTCGAATCCGTCGGAGTTTAGTGTGATTGTGTGTGGCCAAGTCCGCTCCGCCGAAAAGTCCGTCAGAACTCCGGCAGAACTCCTTCGGAAGTCTGTCGGACATAAGTCCTCTCGTGTGTACGGGGCTTTACTAAAACCAATTCATCGGGGCTCAATAGGAACAATGCCCCTTATACTGGTGGTCAATAAGAAGAATGTTCCCCTTAAAATGGGGCTCAGAATGCCACAAATATATTTTGTTTCGAGCTGTTGGCTTTGAAAAGTGATGCTGAACCGTGAACTCTGTAGGCACCATCAAAAAGGTGGTTCATTAGCCACAGCTCAAGGAACCCCTAGCAACCTCTAGAGGAACCCCAGGGTTCCAGGGAACCCTGGTTGAGAATGGCTGATCTAGTGGAACAAATTGCCTTCAGAAGTCACCTAATTAGTAAATAGAGTCCACCTGTGTGTGATTTAATCTCAGTATAAAAGCAGCTGTTCTGTGAAGCAAACAGCACCATGAAGGCCAAGGAACACACCAGGCAGGTCAGGGATAAAGTTGTGGAGAAGTTTAAAGCAGGGTTAGGTTATAAAAAAATATCCCAAGCTTTGAACATCTCACAGAGCTCTGTTCAATCCATCATATGAAAATGGAAAGAGTATGGCACAACTGCAAACCTACCAAGACATGGCCGTCCACCTAAACTGACCGGCCGGGCAAGGAGAGCAATCTGGAGAGGTCCATGGTGACTCTGGAGGAACTGCAGAGATCCACAGCTCAGGGGGGAGAATCTGTCCACAGGACAACTATTAGTCTTCTCTCCACAAATCTCCACAATACGGAAGAGTGACAAGAACAAAGCCATTGTTTAAAGAAAGCCATAAGAAGTGCCGATTGTAGTTTGTGAGAAGACATGTGGGGGGACACAGCAAACATGTGGAAGAAGGTGATCTGGTCAGATGAGACCAAAATTGAACTTTTTGGCCTAAAAGCAAAACACTATGTGTGGTGGAAAACTAACACTGCACATCACCCTGAACACACCATCCCCACCATGAAAAATGGTGGTGGCAGCATCATGTGGTGGGAATGCTTTTCTTCAGCAGGGACAGGGAAGCTGGTCAGAGTTGATGGGAAGACGGATGGAGCCAAATACAGGGCAATCTTAGAAGAAAACCTGATAGAGTCTGCAAAAGACTTGAGACCGGGGCGGAGGTTCACCTTCCAGCAGGACAACGACCCGAAACATACAGCCAGAGCTACAATGGAATGGTTTAGATCAAAGCATATTCATGTGTTAGAATGGCCCAGTCACAGTCCAGACTTAAATCAAATTGAGAATCTGTGACAAGACTTGAAAATTGCTGATCACAGACGCTCTCCATCCAATCTGACAGAGCTTGAGATATTTTGCAAAGAAAAACGGTCAAAAATGTCCCTCTCTACTCTAGATGTGCAAAGCTGGTAGAGACACCCCCCAAAAAGACTTGCAGCTGTAATTGCAGTGAGAGGCGATTCTACAAAGCATCAACTCAGGGGGGCGCTATACAAATGTATGCCACTCTTTTCACATATTTATTTTTTTTAAAATGGGAAAACCGTTTATCATTTTCCTTCCACTTCACAATTATGTGAATTATGAAAAAAATGGAAGGGGTGTGAATACTTTTTCAAGGTACTGTATATACAGTAGGAAAGGATATTGTGTGCCAGTCACTTTTGTCTCTAAAGTTTTATTGCAGAACAATTAAGGTGGTGAGGGTTAGGGGTCCCAGATACCATAGCAGATCACTTACAGACTCCAGATCAATGTCCAGCTTCACTGTAGCAGGACCTTTAAGCCAACCTGACAACACTGTAAGCAAGTTCCCAAATTTCAGTGCGTCCTCCAAGTGAGCCACCAGGCCCTTCTGAGAGACCAGTCTTCTTCCTGGCTCTCTCCAGTAACAGTCCTCGCCTGGCCCTACCCCTTGGCACAGCTTTCTCTAGACCAGGCAGGACAGCTGCAGGACCACTTCAGCACACCTTAGGCCTCAAACAGGCTATGGGGCCTAACAGCCAAGCTCCATCCAGCAGCACCTCCCTAGGCATCAGCCCAGGGGTGGAGAGGTAGCACATGGCATGTCCCAAATATTTATCTTCTCCCCCAGCATGCACCAGTGGCCTAAACTTTTGGATTGGCTGCAGGAAATATTCATAACTAAGTTTTGTTTATGAAATCTCATACTATGACCAGTGAGACCAGTGACGTCTACTGGTGACAGTGGGAAGTCACAAGCCAACTCAAGCTTAGGGAAAAAACAGGTGAAAAACGATACAATCGGTCTGAGCTAACTACAGCCCAGCCAAAAACGAAATTGACATAGAAGCCCCTGTTTAGGACAAGCGGGCTGCATCTACTTAAATGCCATACTGCAAGCATTTGGCTCTCAGTTGCAGCGCTGTCCCGTTGACTTCAATGGGCATGGTGCCAAAATGCCAAGCTGCCATTACTGCAGTTGCAAAACAAAGCATTACGACATTTGTGCAAACCTTTCCATCTGCCATGCTAGGTTTTAGGTGGGCAATGGGGGGGGGGGGGGGGGAGTGGTAAAAATGAAGAGGGGAAAAAGCAGCACAAGGAGCCAATCTGTTGTGCTTCAGAGCTCACGTACCAGCAAGAGACATGCTGATTGGAGGAGAGAGCAGGATGACAGAGAGATGAGCTCATCAGTCTGCTGCTTCCCGTTTCACTATCCCGTCCACAGGGGTGGGGTGGGAGGAGACCTGCAAATGAACCTGCAGCAGAGAAAACTCAGGTCCCCACCCCCTACCCTGCTAGGCAGGACTTTTCAGTGTGGCAGAGCTGTGTAAATCCCAAGACTGGATGGACAAAAATACAATTCTTCAGCAGATGCAGCTCCGTCGTAAGTTTGTAGATGTTTGCCTGGAGTTCAAGTTTAAAATGAGAGAATATTACAGAAAATCTTGTAGCGCATGCCTAAAAATACAATGTATATTCTTTTAGTAAATATGTATAAGGGACAAATATATCATTTTTTTTCATTTGTCTGTCTCCCTGCTTTAAATATTTTATGGTCTTTCTTTGGAAACGGCTACTATTTCTATTGCTCCTGGGTGCCCCACGGGCCGAGAGCCTTTCCCTTGATTTAAAATGGCAAGATGCCTGTTTGACAGACTCTACCTCCCGAATTTCTCTCTATTTACATGCAGATCTCAGGCCATTAGCGTGATGGACAGCCGAACCTCTCTGCTCCGACATTTATACACAGAACAATGTAAACAGCACATTTTTTAAGGTAACCCTTCCTCCCCCCCCTCAGTCATAAAATAATGCATATTTGAGGTCTTAGCTCTTGTACACACGGACGGACATTCCAACAACCAAATCTGTCGGATTTTGTCCGAAACTGTTGCATACACACGG
This sequence comes from Lithobates pipiens, assembly GCF_037356315.1. Lineage (NCBI taxonomy): Eukaryota > Metazoa > Chordata > Amphibia > Anura > Ranidae > Lithobates > Lithobates pipiens. Next base: position 12,185,196 of record NW_027507686.1, on the reverse strand, counting down.
TCGGACCAAGTTGTCGGAAAATCCGATTGTTCAGAATGTGATGACGTTATTTCGACTACGTTCAGGCTAGTAGCCAATAGCTTTGGTCTAGGAATTTGATCTGAGCATGCGTGGCACTTTCTCCGATCGGAATTCTCTACACATGATCGGACAAGGTCCGATCAGATCATGTTGTCGGAAAGTTTTAGCCCTTGTACACACGGTCGGAGAATCCTTCGGAATGTGTCCTATCGGACCGTTTTGTCGGATAATCCGACTGTGTGGGGTCTGCATCGGACTGATTCCGTCGGAATATCCGTCGGACCCAATTTTCCAACATGTTGGAAATATTTCCCGACCAACTGGGCCGATCGGACCTAATCCGATCATGTGTAGAGAATTTTCATCGGACCAAGTACCACGCATGCTCAGATCAAATTCCTACATCAAAGCTATTGGCTACTAGCCTGAACGTAGTCCCGTCGTAACGAAATTACGTCATCACGTTCTCAAAGATCGGATTTTTTCGCCAACTTTGTCCGACCGTGTGTATGCAACAGTTTCGGACAAGATCCGACGGACAAAATCCGACGGGCAAAATCCGACGGATTTGGTTGTGGAAATCTCCGACCGTGTGTACAGGGGCTTATAGCCAAGCTGGAAAACTTAGTAGCCAATAGCTTTGGTCTAGGAATTTGATCTGAGCATGCATGGCACTTTGTCCGTCGGAGTAGGCTACACATGATCGGAGTATGTCCGATCGGAGCATTTTATCGGAAAATTTTACCGGCAAGTTGGAAAAGTTGGTCCGTCGGATATTCAGACAGGAACAGTCCGATGGAGCCCACACACAGTCGGATTATCCGACAACGCGGTCCGATCGGACAGTTTCCATCAGAATGTCCGACCGTGTGTACAAGGACTAAGCCCCGACGGACCAACTTTTCCAACTTGCCGGTAAAATTTTCCGACAAAATGCTCCGATCGGACATTCTCCGATCATGTGTAGCCTACTCCGACGGACAAAGTGCCACGCATGCTCAGATCAAATTCCTAGACCAAAGCTATTGGCTACTAGCCTGAAAGTAGTCCCGCCGTAACGAAATAACGTCATCACGTTATGTACAGTCGGATTTACTTAGTCCGACCGTGTGTATGCAACATAACTTCCGGACCTCTTCCGGAATTAATCCGTCGGAATTACTCCGACGGATTTGGTTGTCGGCATCTCCGACCGTGTGTACAAGGGCTACGACTTGCTGCACAATTAATATATTATCCATATATAGTTCAATGAAAGTGCCCTCAAAGCATTTGCAAGGATGGGAAGGCCCACCAAAAATGAAAGGGGTTTCAAAGGTGGCAGCTAGGACAGTTTGGTGACTTTATCCTCTGAGGGATAGTCCCATGATTCCACCATGTTTCCTGCAGCTAAGCATTATGGAAAATGGTACCAAGATGGCGGCCATGTTTGTTCATTAGGGTTACCTTCCTGGAAGACTGGTAGTACGAGGGGTTATGAAACATTCTCAATCAGACTCACGTTCCAAAATCTAGGCATTCTGTTATTGGAGCTGGAAAGTATATTTTTATATTGTGAAGAGCAAATTTTCAGGGATGTAGGTTTAATTTTGGTATATATTTTTTTTTCCAGATGATTGACAAAGCCATGTCAACGAAAAGTGGGGAATTTTTCAAGCGTTGATCTCCAGGCCATCAAGTTTCTACTTCTGTAGAAGTAAACATCAAAGGAAATCCATGAGTGTATGATGCCAACACTGAGTGACGGGTGTAGCGATGAACTCAGGTTTGATCCGAACCCAAGTTTGAACCAAGTTGGTCCAACCTGGAGAGGTGCCGCGACTCCCACCCACTGGATCTTCAGTTTCAAATCCCCCCCCCTGTGTTGAAAGTTGGCACATCACTTCTTCATAGTTGAATATAACATTGACTTATCCATATCTTCAATATCAACGGCTCAGCTATCAACTTTTGCCCCCAAGCCAAGCTCCTAGGTGTAATCCAGGACTCTGAACTTACCTTTGGGCCCAACATCCTATCGCTATACAAAATTTGCCCCCTCAACCCCCGCAACATCTCAAAGATATGCCCCTTCCTAACCAATGTCACCATCAAGCTTCTAATCCTCTCCCGAACGTACCTTTCGGCCCAACATCCTATCGCTATACAAAATTTGCCCCCTCAGCCCCCGCAACATCTCAAAGATATGCCCCTTCCTAACCAATGTCACCACCAAGCTTCTAATCCTCTCCCGAACTTACCTTTCGGCCCAACATCCTATCACTATACAAAATTTACCCCCTCAGCCCCCGCAACATCTCAAAGATATGCCCCTTCCTAACCAATGTCACCACCAAGCTTCTAATCCTCTCCCGAACTTACCTTTCGGCCCAACATCCTATCACTATACAAAATTTGCCCCCTCAGCCCCCGCAACATCTCAAAGATATGCCCCTTCCTAACCAATGTCACCACCAAGCTTCTAATCCTCTCCCGAACTTACCTTTCGTCCCAACATCCTATCGCTATACAAAATTTGCCCCCTCAACCCCCGCAACATCTCAAAGATATGCCCCTTCCTAACCAATGTCACCACCAAGCTTCTAATCCTCTCCCGCCTCGACTACTGCAACTCCCTCCTCGTTGGCTTACCTCTAAAAAGGCTATCCCCTCTTCAGTCCATCATGAACGCTGCTGCCAGGCTCATCCACCTCACAAACCGCTCATCGTCTGCTATACCCCTCTGCCAATCCCTCCATTGGCCGCCACTCAGCCACTGAATTAAATTCAAGATACTAACTATAACTTACAAAGCCATCCACAACCTGGCCCCCCAGCTACATCACTAACCTAGTCTCAAAATACCAACCTAATCATTCTCTTCGCTCCTCCCAAGACCTCCTGCTCTGAAACTCCCTTGTCCTCTCGTCCCATGCTCGCCTTCAGGACTTCTCCAGAGCCTCTCCCATCCTCTGGAATGCTCTACCCCAATCTGTCCGACTTTCTCCTACTTTATCCAATTTCAGACGATCCCTGAAAACTCATCTCTTCAGAGAAGCCTATCTGGCCCCCACCCAACAACTGTACATGTATCTTCTCAATCAGCACATCGCCCACAGTTATTACCTCTTGTATCTCTTGACCTTCCCTCTTAGATTGTAAGCTCTACACACGACCAGACCTTTCATCGGACTAGGTCCGACAGTCTTCCCGACTGACTTTTGGCGGAGTTCCGGCGGACTTTCTGAATGAACGGACTTGGACACACAAAATCACACCAAAGTCCGATGGTTTCGAACGTGATGACGTACGACCGGACTAGAATAAGGAAGTTCATAGCCAGTAGCCAATAGCTGCCCTCGCGTCGGTTTTTGTCCGCCAGATTAGCATACACACGAACGTGTTTCTCGGTCCGGCGGAGTTCCGGCGGGAAAATTTAAAACATGTTCTATTATTAAGATCCGCCGGATTTTTGACAAGCAAAGGTCCGATGGAGCCCACACACGATCGAATTGTCCGACGGGCTCGTTGAGTCGGACCTCTGCTGTCAAAAAGTCCGGTCGTGTGTACGCGGCATAAGGAGCAGGACCCTCTGATTCCTACTGTATTAAAGTGCATTGTATTTGTACTGTCTACCCTCAAGTTGTAAAGCGCTACGTATACTGTTGGCTCTATATAAATCCTGTATAATAATAATCTAGGGATGAGTTTATGTTTTATCTAAACATGGATTTGAACTTAATCCGGAAGCAAAAAGACTTCAAAGAAAGCCCATGAGTGCACGATGCAAACAGTGACAAATGTAGCGATGAGCTCCAGTTTGATCCGAATCCAAATTTGAACAAACTTGGTCCCTCCCCTGAGAGCTTTAAAATCCCTATGTTGAAAGTTGGCACACTACTTCTTCATAGTTGAAAATTACATTCATTTGTCTAGGGATGAGTTTGTGTTTGATACAAACTTGGGTTTGAACTGAACCCGGAAGGAAGCTGTCACTTTCCTCCTACTGCCGTCCAGCTCTGCGACTGTATGGACACAATGGTTAAGGATACTTGTGACATAATTGACCTATTATGGTCATAGGGCCATATACGGTCAATTCTCATGACATTAATGACTTATTATGGCCACTTGGCCATATTAATTCTCTGACATTGTGGTGATCTGGTCAGATGAGACCAAAAAAACACTATGTGTGGCGGAAAACCAACACTGCACATCACCCTGAACGCACCATCCCCACTGTGAAACATGGTGGTGGCGGCATCCTGTTGTGGGGATTCTTTTCTTCAGCAGGGACAGGTAAGCTGGTCAGAGTTGATGGGAAGATGGATGGAGCCAAAGACAGGGCAATCTTAGCCCTTGTACACACAGTCGGAGATTCCGACAACCAAATCCGTCGGAGTAATTCCGACGGATTAATTCCAGAAGAGGTCCGGAAGTGATGTTGCATACACACGGTCGGACTAAGTTGTCGGAAAATCCGATTGTACATAACGTGATGACGTTATTTCGTTACGACGGGACTACGTTCAGGCTAGTAGCCAAAAGCTTTGGTCTAGGAATTTGATCTGAGCATGCGTGGCACTTTGTCCGTCAGAGTAGGCTACACATGATCGGAGTATGTCCGATAGGAGCATTTTGTCTGAAAATTTTACTGGCAAGTTGGAAAAGTTGGTCTGTCGGATATTCTGACGGAAACAGTCCGATGCAGACCACACACAATCGGAATATCCGACAAAACGGTCCGATAGGACACATTCCGTCGGAATCTCCGACCGTGTGTACAAGGGCTTAGAGGAAAACCTGTTAGTCTGCAAAAGACTTGAGACCGGGGCGGAGGTTCACCTTCCAACAGGACAACGACCCGAAACATACAGCCAGAGGTACAATGGAATGGTTCAGATCAAAGCATATTCATGTGTTAGAATGGCCCAGTCACAGTCCAGACCTAAATCACATTGAGAATCTGTGGCAAGACATGAAAACTGCTGCTCACAGACGCTCTCCATCCAATCTGACAGAGCTTGAGATATTTTGCAAAGAAGAAGAATGGGCAGAAATGTCCCTCTCTAGATGTGCAAAGCTGGTAGAGACATCCCCAAAAAGACTCGCAGCTGTAATTGCAGTGAAAGGGGGTTCTACAAAGTATTGACTCCGGGGGGCGCTATACAAATGTACCCCCCACACTTTTCACATATTTATGTGTAAAAAAAAAATTAAAACCATTTATAATTTTCCTTCTACTTCACAATTATGTGCCAATTTGTGTTGGTCTATCACATAAAATCCCTATTAAATACATTTATGTTTTTGGTTGTAACATGATAAAATGTTGAAAATTTCAAAGGGTATGAATACTTTTTCAAGACATGGTACATGCAGTGCTAGAGGTGCCGGAATTGCGTTTCCCCCACGTTCCCGCTGAAAAAAAAGCTCTGGGTATTAGTCTCTGTGCAACCCTACTGCTTGGTAGTCTCCAATAGAATTGCATGTGACCGGGTCACAATGCAGAAGAGAAATTGGGAGGGGAAGAGATTTGTTACCCCTATAACCAAAAAAAAATACAGTTGGAAACCTCGAAAGAATGAAATGATTGATGATAATGGCAAGGGGTGCTGGGATATGCTGGAGTATCTATTGACGCTAGCTGCTAGGGGATCTATTGTCGCTGGAAGGGGTCTATAGAGGGGAGAGTCTGTTATTCTTGGTAGGGGATCTATTGTTGTTGGGGGATCGACTGTTGAGGGAGATGTCTATTGTTTCTGGGGGGTCTACTGTTGAGGGAGGTGTCTATTGTTTCTGGGGATCTACTGTTGAGGGAGAGGGTCTATTGTTTCTGGGGGATCTACTTGTTGAGGGAGGTGACTATTGTTTCTGGGGATCTACTATTGAGGGAGAGGGTCTATTGTTTCTGGGGGGATCTACTTGTTGAGGGAGGTGTCTATTGTTTCTGGAGGCATCTACTGTTGAGGGAGAGGGTCTATTGTTTCTGGGGGATCTACTTGTTGAGGGAGGTGTCTATTGTTTCTGGGGATCTACTATTGAGGGAGAGGGTCTATTGTTTCTGGGGGGATCTACTTGTTGAGGGAGGTGTCTATTGTTTCTGGAGGCATCTACTGTTGAGGGAGAGGGTCTATTGTTTCTGGGGGGATCTACTGTTGAGGGAGGTGTCTATTGTTTCTGGGGATCTACCACGACACGACACTACCTGCCTGGAGTTTGCATGTTCTCCCTGTGCCTGCGTGGGTTTCCTCCGGGTACTCCGGTTTCCTCCCACAATCCAAAGACATGCAGGTAGGTTAATTGGCTTCTGTCCAAAATTGGCCCTAGTATATGAATGGGGACCTTGGATTGTGGGCTCCTTGAGGGCAGAGACTGATGTGAGTGTGCAATGTACAGGGATAGGGACAATTGTAGATACTTACTCAGGTTGAACTGGATGGACTGGTGTCTTTATTCAACCTTACTAACTATGAAACTATGAAACTGTTGAGGGAGAGGGTCTATTGTTTCTGGGGGGATCTACTTGTTGAGGGAGGTGTCTATTGTTTCTGGGGATCTACTATTGAGGGAGAGGGTCTATTGTTTCTGGGGGGATCTACTTGTTGAGGGAGGTGTCTATTGTTTCTGGGGATCTACTATTGAGGGAGAGGGTCTATTGTTTCTGGGGGGATCTACTTGTTGAGGGAGATGTCTATTGTTTCTGGAGGCATCTACTGTTGAGGGAGAGGGTCTATTGTTTCTGGGGATCTACTATTGAGGGAGAGGGTCTATTGTTTCTGGGGGGATCTACTTGTTGAGGGAGATGTCTATTGTTTCTGGAGGCATCTACTGTTGAGGGAGAGGGTCTATTGTTTCTGGGGATCTACTATTGAGGGAGAGGGTCTATTGTTTCTGGAGGCATCTACTGTTGAGGGAGGGGTCTATTGTTTCTGGAGGCATCTATTGTTGAGGGAGAGGGTCTATTGTTTCTGGGGGGATCTACTGTTGAGGGAGGTGTCTATTGTTTCTTGGGGATCTATTTTTGAGGGAGGTGGCTATTGTTTCTGGGGGATATACTTGTTGAGGGAGATGTCTATTGTTTCTGGGGATCTACTGTTGAGGGAGAGGGTCTATTGTTTCTGGGGGGATCTACTTGTTGAGGGAGATGTCTATTGTTTCTGAGGAATCGACTGTTGAGGGAGGGGGTCTACTGTTGGGTGAGGGGGTCTTTTGTTGCTGGCTGCTGAAGGGTCTATTGGCTTCTAGGAGGTACATTTTTGCTGGGGGGAGTCTATTGTTTTGGTGGGGGGCATCTTTTGTTGCTAGGGGATTTATTTTTGGTGGTGTGGTCTGTAATTGCTGGAGGTATCTATTTTACATTTTTTTTTTCTTATTATAATTAACACATTCCATACCAATAATTTAGCACCAAGGAAAAAAAATGATACTTGGTTCTGTATTCTCTAAAAGGGGGCGGTACTTGTAGGTGGCTAGGGGGTGATACCGAAGGATGTGCACCAAGGTGGGTAGTGGGCAGAGACAAGGGGAGACTCGGGCGGGGAGGACTACCTACACCTATTCTCTGATACCGGTGCTGATCCTGAGCACTAGCATGAGGTCTCGTACTCGTCTAAATACCCCCGATACCGGAAAGCAGTACCGATGCCGGGCAATTTGAGCCCATAGAAAATGGTCTCTGTGCCACTCTACTGCTTGGTCGTCTCCAATGGAATTGCTGGTGACCGGGTCACGATGCAGAAGAGAAGTTGGGAGGGGAAGAGATTTGTTACCCCTATAAAAAAAACTTTCAAAAGACTGAAATGTTTTTGGAGATGACATGGCGCCCGGCGAGACGTCGGTGTTTAGGAGGAATGAAGAAGCCCCGCGTTCTGTCCGTAGGAGATAGAAACTTCCTTTTAACACCCAGGAAAAGCGCCGTTCGCAGGACGCGAAGATCAGCTTTGATGGCGTCTCGGTGGAAATGATCGCACGTCGTGGAGTGGCACCTACATTCTACACTTGGCTAAACTTGGAAGAAAGCGTTGTGACCTTTATGAACTGCTCCCGATAATGGATTATAGTGTCCCTGACTGGCCGGTATCAGTGCCGCAAAACTGTCACCGCTCCCACGCGTTATCCTGACACTTCAAAATGTCTGAAGGAAAGTGACATTTAAAGAATAAATGCACCTTAGTGATAAAAAAGAAAAAAAAAAAAAAAAAAGAAATACGTATCGGCTATGCTTCTTGATTCCGTGGCCTTAAAACCATCATCTCTATTCAGCGCGTGTCTTCGGTGCGGTGCCTGGAAGAAAAAGGCGCGGAAAGGGAAATGTGCGAGGAAGGGAGGAAGAGAAGAGAAGCTGGAGGGTTTAATACAATTATATAAAAGAAGCTAAAAATGTGTGGTGAAAAAAAAAAGAAAAAAAAAAGAAGCCATCCTTTTTAGATGTAGGCAAGACCTCATCCCACCTCAACTTCTATACAGTGGAAACTTGGATTACGAGCATAATCCATTCCAGGAGAATGCTTGTAATTCAAAGCACTCGCATATCAAAGCGAGTTTCCCTATAGAAGTCAATGGAAAGGAAGATAATTTGTTCTGCATTGACTTCTATTGCATGCAATACCATATGCGGCCAGGGGTGGAGGGGGGGCGCCGGAGAGCCTCAGAAATACTCAGGGACAGCGAACTCGGAAAGCCTCAGAAACACTCGGGAATGGAGTATTTCCGAGTATTTCCGAGTGGCTCGGAGTATTTCCAAGTATTTCCGAGTGGCTCAGAGTATTTCCGAACGGCTCTGAACAGTTCCGAGTGTCATCGAGCCCCCCCCCCCCGCCCCTCTGGCCAAATGCGGTACTGCACACCCCATTAGCTTGAATTCTGCTCGTTTGGCGAGGCGACACTCGCAAACCGAGTCGGAGTTTGAAAAAAAAAAAAGTTGCTCGTCTTTCAAAACGCTCGTTAACCGCGTTACTCGTTAACCAAGGTCCCACTGTATTCTAGACACGTGCCGGTTCGTATGGTTTCCGAATTGAAATTCATAACAAATTTTTTGTTGTTCGGATGTATCCGATTTTCTGAATTGTGAATCTTTAATAACGAATTTAAAACGAATCCGAAATCATTTTTAAAAAAAAATTGGGGGAGGGGTGAAATTTGAAACGTGAATCATTTTCTAATGAATTTGAATCGTTTTCTAATCAAATTCAAATGCTTTTCAAATTCAAATAGTTTTCAATTTTTTTATTTTTTATTTCCAAATATAGTAAAATAGAATAGAGAATAAAGGAATAGAATAGAAAAAAATAGAATAGAACAGAATATAATAGAAAATAAAAGCATAGAAAGTAATGGAATAGAATAGAAAAAAATATATAATAGAAAATAATGTAATAGAAAATAATAGACTAGAAAAGAAAATAATAGAAAATAAAAGAATAGCATAGAAAATAAAGGAATAGAATATAAGAAATAGAAAAAAAATTGAATAGAAAAGAATATAATAGAAAATAAAAGCATAAAATAGAAAGTAAAGGAATAGAATAGAAAAAAATATATAATAGAATAGAATGTAATAGAAAATAATAGAATAGAAAATAATATAATAGAAAATAAAAGAATAGAATAGAAAATAAAGGAATAGAATATAAAAAAATAGAAAAAAAATAATAGAATAGAAAAGAATATAATAGAAAATAAAAGCATAAAATAGAAAGTAAAGGAATAGAATAGAAAAAAATATATAATAGTAAAGAATGTAATAGAAAATAATAGAATAGAAAAGAATATAATAAAAAATAAAGGAATATAATAGAAAAAATAGAATAGATTAGAATAGAATAGACAATAATAGAATAGAAAGAATCGTCTTTCAAAACGCTCGTTAAACGCGTTACTCATTAACCAAGGTTCCACTGTATTCTAGACACGTGCGGTTCGTTTGGTTCTGAATTGAAATTCATAACAAATTTTTTGTCATTCAGAAACTAAGATGTATCTTTAATAATGAATTTAAAATGAATCCGAAATGACAAAAAAAATTGGGGGGGGGGGGGTGAAAATTGAATGCAAATTATTTTCTAATCGATTTGAATCGTTTTTGAATAACATTCAAATGCTTTTCTAATTCAAATAGTTTTATTTATTTATTTTAATTTCCAAATATAGTAATATAGAATAGAGAATAAAGGAATAGAATAGAAAACAAAATAATATAATGGAAAATAAAGGAATAGAATAGAAAAAAATAGAATAGAAAAGAATACAATATAAAATAAAAGAATAGAATATAATAGAACTGAAAGTAAAGCAATAGAATAGAAAAAAAAGAATAGAGTGGAAGAGAATATAATAGAAAATAAAAGAATAGACTAGAAAATAAAGCAATAGAATAGAAAGTAAAAGAATAGAGTGAAACAAAACAAAATAGAATAGAAAATAAAAGAATAGAGTGAAACAGAACAAAATGGAATAGAAAATAAAAGAATATAAAAGAAAATAAAGGAATAAAATAGAAAAAAAAATGAATAGAAAATAATATAATAGAAAATAATAGAATAGAAAATAAAAGAATAGCATAGAAAATAAAGGAATAGAATAGAAAAAAATAGAATAGAAAAGGATACAATAGAAAATAAAAGAATAGAATATAATAGAACTGAAAATAAAGGAATAGAATAGAAAAAAAAGAATAGAGTGGAAGAGAATATAATAGAAAATAAAATAATAGAATAGAAAATAAAGCGATAGAATAGAAAATAAAAGAATAGAGAGAAACAGAACAAAATAGAATAGAAAATAAAAGAATAGAGTGAAAAAGAACAAAATGGAATAGAAAATAAAAGAATATAATAGAAAATAAAGGAATAAAATAGAAAAAAAATGAATAGAAAATAATATAATAGAAAATAATAGAATAGAAAATAAAAGAATAGCATAGAAAATGAAGCAATAGAATAGAAAAAAATAGAATAGAAAAGGATACAATAGAAAATAAAAGAATAGAATATAATAGAACTGAAAATAAAGGAATAGAATAGAAAAAAAAGAATAGAGTGGAAGAGAATATAATAGAAAATAAAATAATAGAATAGAAAATAAAGCGATAGAATAGAAAATAAAAGAATAGAGAGAAACAGAACAAAATAGAATAGAAAATAAAAGAATAGAGTGAAAAAGAACAAAATGGAATAGAAAATAAAAGAATATAATAGAAAATCAAGGAATAAAATAGAAAAAAAAATGAATAGAAAATAATATAATAGAAAATAATAGAATAGAAAATAAAAGAATAGCATAGAAAATAAAGGAATAGAATAGAAAAAAATAGAATAGAAAAGGATACAATAGAAAATAAAAGAATAGAATATAATAGAACTGAAAATAAAGGAATAGAATAGAAAAAAAAGAATAGAGTGGAAGAGAATATAATAGAAAATAAAATAATAGAATAGAAAATAAAGCGATAGAATAGAAAATAAAAGAATAGAGTGAAACAGAACAAAATAGAATAGGAAATAAAGAAACTCAATATATATATATATATATATATATATATATATATATATATATATATATATATATATATATATATTCATACTATAAAAAAAGATTGCTGTGCGCCACTAAAGTGTTCGGGTTTGACTTGAAGAAAAGGTGGCAACTCTAACCCTCGGGCCATACAGAGTGCCACCTTGATTGTGGTATATATGTGTGCTGGGGAGATGAAGAAACCGCCCCGACACATAACCCACCAAGAGGGCGCTCCAACTAGATCCATACAATGCTTAAATGAAGTGGGGGTTGAATTTAATGTAACATAATGTAATGAATAATAATAATAATAATAATAGTAATAAATGTAATATAAATAATAGGAACTGATGGAAATTAATAAAAATGATTGGCAATGGGTATCAATTATTCCAGTAGCGGGTATATAGTGTCAGTACATGTAGCGTTTGGTCAGAAAATGCGACCGTGTGTGTATACTCCATCGGACTTCTGCTGGCGGAATTTCGGAATTTTAGCTGGGAGGAGAAGCAGAAAGACATTAGCGAATGTTAATTGGTTAATGTCACAAGTGGGTGGGATTCGGGCCGCGGACCTTTTCAGTTTTTCGGTCGGAAAAAGTTCCTATCTGAAAATGCGTTTGTCTGTATGCAATTTCCGACACGCAAAAACTCACGCATGCTCAGATTCAACTACGAGACGGAAGCTATTGGCTACTGGCTATTCAGCTTCCTTTTTCTAGTCCCATCGTACGTGTTGTACGTCACCGCGTTCTTGGCGGTCGGAATTTGGTGTGACCGTGTGTAGGCAAGACAGCTTGAGCGGAATTCCGTCGGAAATTCGGTTGGGAAAACCTTAAGAGCTTTTTCTGACCAAAATTCCGATCGTGTGTACGCGGCATAAGAGAGACCTCCTCCGGATCAGACTGCGGGATTACCATTGATTACAATGCACGTAATTATACTCCAGGAGTAGTTTGTTTATTGCTTTTTATCATTAAAAAGTTCCTTAATACCGCACTTAGAGGCGACTTGTCTTCTTCCTTCCTCGGTGTTACTATGGTAACATTATATTGCTCTGGTCACCGTGTGTTAAAAAAAAAAGAAAATCATTAAAAAAAATTAAAGAAAGGGAAATGTAATAAAAAAAGAAAATCATTAAAATAAAAGAAAGGCAAATGTAATAAAAAAAAAAAAGAAAAAAGAAAAATAAACAATTATAAATTATTATTAGTATTATTTATATATATTATTTATATTATAATTATTATTATTATTATTATTATTTATATTATAATTAGTACTATTATTATTATTATTATTATTATTATTATTATTATTGATTATTATTATTATTATTATTATTATTATTATTATTATTATTATTATTATTATTGATAATTATTATTATTATTATTATTATTATTATTATTATTAATTATTATAAAACATTTTTAATTATTATTATTATTATTTTTTACATACTGTCACCAGTCAGTGTCCCTGATCACCACCACACCAGTCATATGATGATGACGCTGCACTGGTGACAGTATGTAAAATAAAATAAAAAAAATGTGAAAAAATAAAATATTTTTTTTAAAGTCTTCATTTTATCAATAATTCTGACAAAAAATTACAACTTCAAAAAAACTCGCCATGCCACTTACTAAATACCTTGGACTGTCAATTGGGGGCGTATTTGTACTGTCCTGGCATTTTATGGCCTCAAAGAAATATGATTGGGCGTCAGTACATCAGGACCGATCAATTTTCAGATACACTATATTACCAAAAGTATCGGGACGCCTACCACGAACGTTAATGACATCCCATTCTCCCATTCTTAGTCCGTAGGGTTCAATATTTAGTTGGCCCATCCTTTGCAGCTATATTATAGCGGGACTGCGATATTGCGAAACATTTTCTGTCGGAATTTCCGACACACAAAGTTTGAGAGCCGGATCTACAAATTTTTACGACAACAAAATCCGATCGTTTAAATTCCGATCGTGTCTGGGCAATTCAGACGAACAAAGTGCCACGCATGCTCAGAATAAATTACGAGAGGAAAGCTATTGGTTACTGGCCTCTTGTTCTACGTCACCGCGTTCTGAACGATCAGATTTTTCCGACATCTTTGTGCGACCCGTGTGTACACAAGACAAGTTTGGGCCAGAATCCGTCAGGAAGAAAATCAGACGGATTTTGTCGTTGGAATGTCCGACCGTGTGTACAGGGCATAAGCAGGGGCGGACTGACCATTCGGGCACTCGGGGCACTGCCCGAGGGCCCCATGCCACTAAGGGGCCCCATCAGGGTTGCCGGCTTCAATAAAACCAGGGACAGTATGTAAAAATCTGTGTTTTTAAAAAAAATCCCAAGATTATAGCTGCCCCGCCTCTCCAGTACCTTTTCAGTGTGTGAATGTGTATACTGTGTGTGTATATTGTCTGTGTGTATACTGTATGTGTGTGTGTGTATACTGTGTGTGTATATTGTGTGTCTGTGTGTGTATACTGTATGTGTGTGTATATATTGTGTGGCCCCATAATCTATTGCCTGAAGGCCCCATAATCTCCTATTGCCTGAGGGCCCCATAATCTCCTACTGTCTGGGGGCGCCATAATCTCCTATTGCCTGGGGGCCCCATAATCTTCTCCTATTGCCTAGGGGGCCCCATAATCTCCTATTGCTCAGGGGCCCCATGAGTTGTCAGTCCATCCCTAGGCATGAGGGACACATTTGACACTTTATGGGAACCAGGGACACTAATACAGTGATCGGTGCTAAAAATATGCACTGTCACTGTACTAACGACACTGACTGGGAAGGGGTTAAACGCCAGGGGCGATTAAAGGGTTAACTGCGTGCCTAGCCAGTGTTTTAGTGTACACAGTGTGCCACTTTTACTAAGGGAAGAAATGGATTCTAGTCCCTTTCCCTCCTGTAGGGGGCGTGCGCACACCGCCTCCGCCGTGAAAATTCACAGCAGAAGCCGATCCGTGGGGGTGCCGGGCACTCGGTGGCCTCCGACACCCGCAGATCTTCCGTGAATTACACAGAACGGGGGGGGGGGGGAGGGTGGATTCTGTGTTCAAAGCAGGAACACACAATCCAAAAACCTACCCCCACCCCCCCCCCAGTCAGAACAATGATCTGCCTTGTTACATAGGCAGAGCGCCGTTCTGCGTCATTCACGGACGATCTGCGAGTGTGTCGGAGGACATGGAGCGCCCGGCACCCACAGATCGGCTTCTGCTGTGAATTTTCATGGCAGAAGCGGTATGCGCACGCGCCCCCTACAGGAGGAAATGACAAATCGCATATATATATGTATATATAGGTGATCCTGCGCACAGCTGACACCCCGTAACAGTAAAACTGCTATAGGGCAGTCAGCAAATGCAAATGTTTTTTGATTTTTTTTCAAATAATTGCCCCCCCCCCTCCCCCTCCCAAGATGAGGTCGGCCGGGAGGTGTCTTTGCGGATGCCGCAGCCTTGAGATTGTCACCCGCTTTGGCGGAATATTGCAGTAATGATGAATTTAATATCAGTTTTTACCAAGTCTGCACTAACAATCTAGGATTTTTTTTTTTTTCCTGTGCATTTTCTATGGGCATTAGCCTTTCAGAAGATGTACAGACAAGCCATCGTTTTCTTTTTTTTTTTTTTTTACAGTCCGCCCATAAATTTTGAACAAGAAGATTTCTTCTTTTAATTCCCAAGCTAAAAAATTTATCAGGACGGAACGATGAGAATAAAACGGGTAACGAGCCAATCAAAGGGAGTGAATCAATGGCTTGTGCTTTACAACTATTTTACTCGCAGAGATATTAAAGAGAACGAATCGGATACTCCAATTAAACTTCACTTTTTTCCATCAATTGTTCTTTGGCTCCATCTGACAGAGAGGGACATGTGCGGAAATTCGTTTTTTTTTTTTCCTAGTGTAGCGCTGGTATTTTCAATCCCGATGATAGTATTTTTGTACATTTAAGTTTGTCCGAAGCTGCACTTTGGCTCAGACTAATTATGTTAATTTTCTGGCTTCTGTACCAGTTTGGTTGGGTTGTGTTCATTTCCACTTGGCCGTGGGTGTCACCACCGGGGAGTGTTTGAAATGCAACAGGCTTTGGGTACCCCTTTTACTCAGAAACAGCCCTGTGGGAGTGGTCTACCCGCTGTGCATTCTGGGTAAGGGTACTTAAGGTACCGACGCCATTTTCTGGGGTTCGTTTTTCCCAACCTCATGGCCCTCATGGCCTGAGGCGTGTGCTGCCTTATTCAATGTCTTGGGGCCGGCAGGCCTGAGGCTCCGCAACTGAAAAGTAGGCCCAGAGGCTCTGGGGCCTACTGATCCATAGATGATCCTGTGCTGCAGGGCTGGACTGGGACAGAAATTTGGCCCTGGACTTCATCCAGACAAGCCCACTTACATTTTGAGTGTCCCATCAGCAGCCCCTTACATCAGAGTGTCCCATCACCAGCCCCCTTACACCAGAGTGTCCTATCAGCACTCCCTTACACCAGAGTGTCCCATCAGCACTCCCTTACATCAGAGTGTCCCATCAGCACTCCCTTACACCAGAGTGTCCCATCACCAGCCCCCTTACACCAGAGTGTCCCATCAGCACCCCCTTACATCAGAGTGTCCCATCACCAGCCCCCTTACACCAGAGTGTCCCATCAGCACCCCCTTACACCAGAGTGTCCCATCACCAGCCCCCTTACACCAGAGTGTCCCATCACCAGCCCCCTTACACCAGAGTGTCCCATCAGCACCCCCTTACACCAGAGTGTCCCATCACCAGCCCCCTTACATCAGAGTGTCCCATCAGCACCCCCTTACTCCAGAGTGTCCCATCACCAGCCCCCTTACACCAGAGTGTCCCATCACCAGCCCCCTTACACCAGAGTGTCCCATCACCAGCCCCCTTACACCAGAGTGTCCCATCAGCACCCCCTTACACCAGAGTGTCCCATCACCAGCCCCCTTACATCAGAGTGTCCCATCAGCACCCCCTTACTCCAGAGTGTCCCATCAGCACCCCCTTACACCAGAGTGTCCCATCACCAGCCCCCTTACACCAGAGTGTCCCATCACCAGCCCCCTTACAATGGAGTGTCCCATCAGCACCCCCTTACACCAGAGTGTCCCATCAGCACCCCCTAACATCAGAGTGTCCCATCACCAGCCCCCTTACAACAGAGTGTCCCATCACCAGCCCCCTTACAACAGAG
Source organism: Lithobates pipiens (assembly GCF_037356315.1). Taxonomy (NCBI): domain Eukaryota; kingdom Metazoa; phylum Chordata; class Amphibia; order Anura; family Ranidae; genus Lithobates; species Lithobates pipiens. The sequence continues at coordinate 12,168,452 of NW_027507686.1, read as the reverse complement.
TGTCCCATCAGCACCCCCTTACACCAGAGTGTCTCATCACCAGCCCCCTTACAACAGAGTGTCCCATCAGCACCCCCTAACATCAGAGTGTCCCATCACCAGCCCCCTTACAACAGAGTGTCCCATCACCAGCCCCTTACATCAGAGTGTCCCATCACCAGCCCCCTTACAACAGAGTGTCCCATCACCAGCCCCCTTACAACAGAGTGTCCCATCAGCACCCCCTTACAACAGAGTGTCCCATCACCAGCCCCTTACATCAGAGTGTCCCATCACCAGCCCCCTTACAACAGAGTGTCCCATCACCAGCCCCCTTACAACAGAGTGTCCCATCAGCACCCCCTTACAACAGAGTGTCCCATCAGCACCCCCTTACATCAGAGTGTCCCATCACCAGCCCCCTTACAACAGAGTGTCCCATCACCAGCCCCCTTACACCAGAGTGTCCCATCACCAGCCCCCTTACACCAGAGTGTCCCTTCACCAGCCCCCTTACACCAGAGTGTCCCATCACCAGCCCCCTTACACCAGAGTGTCCCATCAGCACCCCCTAACATCAGAGTGTCCCATCAGCACCCCCTAACATCAGAGTGTCCCATCAGCACCCCCTTACACTAGAGTGTCCCATCAGCACCCCCTAACATCAGAGTGTCCCATCACCAGCCCTCTTACACCAGAGTGTCCCATCACCAGCACCCTTACACCAGAGTGTCCCATCACCAGCACCCTTACATCAGAGTGTCCCATCAGCACCCCCTAACATCAGAGTATCCCATCAGCACCCCCTAACATCAGAGTATCCCATCAGCGCCCCCTTACACCAGAGTGTCCCGTCAGTACCCCCCTTACATCAGAGTGTCCCATCAGAACCCCCCTTACATCAGAGTGTCCCATCACCAGCCCCCTTACATCAGAGTGGCCCACTGAGCCATCGGCCCACCGGGAAACTCCCAGTAGCCCCGATGGTCAGTACATGCCTGCTGTGCTGTCTTGCCTGAGGGGAGAAGCCAAGCAATTGGAGGATCCAGGGGAGGACTTTTTCGGGAAGAGGACCGAGCAACAAGGCTGGTGCCTCATGGAGAAGCCTAGAGACTCAGTTGGAGGATGCATCCTGGGTTGTCTACCACACAGTATTGTTGGGCCAGCTGAAAGAATCACGTACTGTGGGGAAACTCCTTAACTTTGCAACCAGAATCTTATTGTGCATTCCTGTGGCAGAGGATTGCATAACAAGATCGCTAAACTTATCAAGTCTGTGGCAGAGACTTTGACTGAACTTATCATCGGCTGCTGGGTCAGTGAGAGAGGCCTACCCGGTGGAGACTCAGTTGACTCAGCTGGAGACTCAGTTGAAGGATGCATCCTGGGTTGTCTACCACACAGTATCGTTGGAGAGGCCTACCCGGTGATTGTTAGATCCAGTCCGTGGAAATTGTTTCTCTTCTGGATCAAGGAAATACCTTTAACCCGCAAAACTACAAAGGTACCCCCTTATCCTCTACCCCTCTATTGCACAAGTATGTGTTTTTTGTTAAATAAACATCCAGAAAAGGGACTAAGTGTCGGAGCACTATTCTTTGACCAACCCTTTTTACAGGACCCCCTAAGACGGACACAGTGGACAGGTGAGGTAACGGTAAGCCCAACAAAAACCAGCAGCTCCTTCAGTGGTCTATGCTATACTAGTTCCTAGTGTAGCACCCTGCCTGCCCTAGTTAGGCTTCATTTAGTATGTGGGTCTGCTGTACTCAGTGGAGCGGTGATCTGTTTGTTTGTTTTTTGGTCTGGTCAGGATTCTTCACGCTTAGTGGTTGATTACTCCTGCCTGCTTTTGGAAGATGTTTCCAGAAAATAGAGTAGGAGGATCAACCGCTGAGTTATGAATAGTTATCAGACCTCATCCAGGCACCCAGAAAGTGGGTGGGGAGATGATAAATGTTTGGGAGGCCTGATCAGCAGCACTGTTCTCCTGGGGGTGATGCCCCCTGGGAGGCAGCCTGTGTGTATTACTGAGAAGGGACGCTGTTGGGCCTTAGTATTCGTTGGGCTGAGGGCCTGGAAGAGATTTGACTAAAGAATATTTGCTGGAAGATACCATCTTTTGGAGGCTGGTCTGGAGAAGGAACACTTTTCTTCCTCACTGGAGAATGTCATATGGACACTAGGTGGCAGGCAGCTGTCCTTGGACTTTGTGAGTAAAGACTTGTACAGATAATCGGATTTTCCGTCGGGAATTGTGTGATGACAGGCCATTGGTGGAAAATCCAACCGTTTGTACCGTTTGTGAGTAAAGCCTCGTATACACGATCGGATTTTCAGACGGGAATTGTGTGATAGGCTGTTGGTGGAGAATCCAACCGTTTGTACGCTCCATCAGACAATTGTTGGCCAACTTTTTTGTGTGTTTAGTGAAGGTAAATTTGTGCAGGCTTGTCTGTGTGTGGAGCAGTAGCCACAGATATGACAGCTAGCACCAAAGACTTCTATTTTTTTGGCTACACCATAGGTACCCGCGGTCCCTGCCTGCAAAGGGCATTCATCCAGATTCAGCTGAGACTGTATGTCAGGGAAATGGCCAAAGAATGGGCAATCCTGCCAGCTCTCATCATGGTCGCGCCAGACGGATTCCCGTGCGCATACACACGCGCAGATGCACGATGAGCATGCGCAGATGCGCGATGACGTGAGCAGGTGCACGTAGATGTGAGACGGTGGTTGCACGTAGAAGCGCGCGCATGACGTGACAGATGTTGCCACCCTCTGGCCTATTTAAACCTGCCACTGACACTTGCAGATTGCTGGATTACCTTAAGCTTCCCGTATTTCCTGTGCTCTGTGTATTTTGATTCTTGGACTTCCCGCTACCGACCCACTTGTTGTTACCCGTTATCCTGAACTCCTGGCTTGACTCCCGGCTTAGCACTTGATCCTGCTCCTGCCTGTTCCACCATGATTGACCCCGGCTTGGCTCTCAACTCTGCTATCTCCCAACCACTGTGCATGACCCAGGCTTGCTCCAGTACCAATCTCTGACTGAACCACTGTGTATGGCCCCTAGCCTGGCTACTCACTCTTTTCCTGGTTCACTCAGCTGTCCGGTACCTGTGACATCACCTAGCACGGCTGCCAACGCGGTTTTTCCAGCACACCCCAGCCGCAGGGTGGGAGATGCCCCCTTATTTAGCTGATGAGGCCTGGGCCCAATATTACGAAACCGGTTGTACTGCCTTATCAGTGGCTGTTGTTAGAAATAATGGGGCCCCATACAGCCTTCCTGGCGGGGCCCTCTAACCCCACCTGCACCCCACCCCCAGCAGAACACTTTAACCGCCTATGCCCCAAATATAAAATAAAAGTCCCTCCCCGCTCCCGCCTCTTGTAGGGTTGCCATCTCATCCCTTTAAACCCGGATGCGTATTAATTACACGGGTTCTGATGCTAATTTATTGCAGATAAGGTACTAAGCGAGCTTAATTACCACCTTAATCAGCCACAGATCTTGTATAATTAATAGGTGTTTGGGTTTAAAGGGATGAGGTGGCAATCCTAACCTCCTGGGCCCCCCCTGTTGACATAATGGGGTCCAGGAAAATGTAATTTACCTCTTGCTTACTGGCCACCTAAACCCCCTCTTCCTGCCCAGACCAATTTTCAGCTTTTAGCGCTGTCACTTTTTGAGTGCCAATTGCGCGGTCATACAATGCTGTACCCAAATTAAATTTTTATCATTTTTTTCGCACAAATAGAGCTTTGCTTTGGTGGTATTTGATCACCTCTGGGGTTTTTTATTTTTTGTAAAAAAAAAAAAAAAAAAAAAAAGACCAACATTAAAAAAAAAAATACAAAACCGTTTTATATTTTGTTAACAAATTTTGAAAACAGGTAATTTTTCTCCTTCATTGATGTAGGCTGATGAGGCTGCACTGATGGGCACAGATAGGCTGCATTGGTGGGCACTGATAAGGCGGAACTGATGGGCACTAATAGGCGGCACTGGTGGGCACTAATAGGTGGTACTGGTGGGCACTGATAGGTGGCATTGGTGGGCACTGAGAGGTGGCACTGATGGGTGGCACTGATGGGTGGTACTGTTGGGCGGCACTGAAGGGCATTGATAGGTGGCACTAAAGGGCACTGAAAGGTGGTACTGATAGGTGGTACTGATAGCTAAAACTGGTGGGCACTGATGAGGTGGTACTGGTGGGCACTGATAGGTGGCATTGGTGGGCACTGAGTGGTGGCACTGATAGGTGGTACTGATGGGCAGCACTGAAGGGCATTGATAGGTGGCACTAATAGGTGGTACTGGTAGGTGGCACTGATAGCTGGCACTGATGGACACTAATAGGCGGCACTGGTGGGCACTGATAGGTGGCATTGGTGGGCACTGAGAGGTGCCACTGATGGATGGCACTGATGGGTGGTACTGATGGGCGGCACTGAAGGGCATTGATAGGTGGCACTAAAGGGCACTGATAGGTGGTACTGATAGCTGGCACTGATGGGCACTGATAGGTGGCAGTGACGGGCACTGATGGGCGGCAGTGATGGGCACTGATGGGTGGCATTGATCGGCACTGATCGGCACTGGTAGGTGACACTGATAGGCAGCACTGCTGGGTGGCATTGATGAGGCACTGATTGGCACCACTGGTGGGCATTGATAGGTGGCACTTGTGGGCATTGATAGGTGACACTGATTGCTGGCACTTATGCACTGGTGGGCACTGATTTGTGGCACTGTGTGGGCACTGGCAGGGGGCACTGGAAGGCGGTATTTGTGGGCACAGATGAGGCTTCCTCTTCGGGACTGATGTCCCTTGCACTGAAGCCGGTGATTGCCTTTTTTTTTTCTTCTGTTTACATCACGTGATCAGCTGTCATTGGCTGACAGCTGATCACGTGGTAAGTGGCCTACCCCTTACTCCGATCTGTGATCACCCGAGTCTCGGTGACCTGCAGGGGGCGCGCGGGGAGCGTGCAAAAGGAGGACGTCTGTTGACATACACCCGGCAAAACAGTATTTCGTCATTCGGCCAGAGCACGGATCTGAAGGATTTAAGTCCTGGTAAGCAAGTAGTAGCGGGGGTGGGGGGGTGGGGAATTGGTCTAGTAAAATCAAATTATTCATTGAGGCAGAATGAACTATAAGGGCCGGTTCACACTGCGAGCCGCGGCGAGGCGTCTCCGACTTCCTCGCCGCAACTTGCAGGGGGGGTCAGCGGCGACTTGCAGAGGACTTCTGCATAGAAGTCAATGCAAGTCGCCCCCGAAGTCGCCCCGAAGTAGTACAGGAACCTTTTTTCTGAGTCGGAGCGACTCGAGTCGCTCCTCTCAGAACGGTTCCATTGTACTCAATGGGGACGACTTGCGGGAGCGAGGCGAGGCGAGCCGTGTCGCCTCGCCTCGCGCCGCAGTGTGAACCGGCCCTTAAGCTTCTTAGGGGCCCCCCCTTGTTTAGCTGATGAGGCCTGGGCCCAGTACTACAGTAGCGGTCGTGCTGCCTTATCAGCGGCTATGCTCTGCTTTGTCACATATACAACAGAATCTATTCACTTGTGGCTAACAGTAGAAAAAAAAAACAACAAAAAAACCAACAAAAAAAACATTGATTTCCATCACTGCAGCATTTCCTTACCCGTCTCGGATCTCCCCCCCCCCCCCTTCGTGGCATCATGGGAAGGACTTATTCATTCCGGTGGTCACACTTGAACTGTACTTAGCAAATTGATAAGGTTCCACTGTTAAACTTTATTATGGGTGACACGAACCCGTGACACTTTATAAAAAGAGAAATCCCGAACAATCTCTAGGTAATTAACACCTAGATAAACAAGCATAAATTTCGATATTGCCTTTATTTGGACTAGCACTCAGATCTGCACGAACCATGCTTTTTTTAATTAAAAGATAAATCCATGTGACACTTTGCCTCAAACTTAATTATTCAGCATAGGACAATAAAAAATAAAGCCCATTAAATGTGTCTTGCACGGTATGCCTGTATTAACAGCAAAACAGTTCAGTGTGGGTCATTTAAATTTCCGATGCCCCCCCCCACCCCCGCCCCCACCACCCCCCTCCTCTCTGCACCCAAGGCTCCCGCATTTTTACACGTACAGCAACACCAACAGGTGAGGAAAGGCACGGCTTGTAAAAAAAAAAAAAAAAAAAAAAATATCCCTTTCTGACCGATGCAGATTTTACCATCCCTTTGGAAATTGCCGTCCCTCTGAATATTTTTGGGCTTCACGGTTGCACGGGAGGAGATAAAGTAACAAAACACGCGTGTTTATTTACCCAGAAGCCTTCGTGAGCTGGAGGTGAGCCAGTTGGTGAAGGATTGCACCGAGCTCGATTCTCCGAAAAAAAAAGAAAAAAAAAAAAAGAATACCTAAAAAAAAAAAGAAAAAATTGGCAAAATGCCATACACAGACCGATAAAGTAAAAGGGCAAAGTCAACATGGTGGTGGCAGGAGCATTGTGTTAGCCATCAGAGAGATCATGCCAGCCATAAGGTTGATGCTCATGTGGCACCTTCCTAGATAGGTACGAGGTTAAAGGGGTGTTCCAGCGGAATTATTTTATTTTCTTTAAAGTCAGCCGCTAAAAACACTGTAGCGGCTGACTTTTAATAAGGACGCTTACCTGTCCAGGGCGCCCGCGATATCGCCGCCCCAACCCCCCCCCCCCCCCCCCCGAGACCGATACATCCCTCCTATTGTGTCCCAGTGCCGCCATCCTCACTAAGGAAAACAGGCGGTGGAGCCTCGGGGCTTCACTGCCCGTTTCCTACTGCGCCCATTCCCCAGAAGACAATGCGAGGAGGAGAGAAGACAGAAGGTCACCGCGGAGTAGGAAGAGGCAGATTAGGAAGACTGCCTAGCAACAGGGGTTTCTAGTAAGTTAAAAAAAAAATGTTTTTATTATTTTAAGAATATTGATGCAATTTTTTTTTTTTATTATTTTAGTTTGGCCCTCCACTTTAAGTCAATTTAATTCTAGCCTATTGTATTCAGTAGAGTTGTATCTCATCGCTAGGCAAATTTTGCTGCTGCTGCTAGACTAATACAGCTCCCTAACCGATCCGCCACTGCTGCTCCTCTCTGCCAATCCCTTCACCGGTTTCCCCTACCCCACCGTATAAAATTCAAAATACGAACCACAACATACAAGGCCATCCACCACATGCCCCAGTTGAAGGCCTCTAGGTTGAAACGCGTAGGTCTTGCTATACATGCTTCCCACACTGCTTTTTTCCTTTTTGTGATCACTTTTTATGCAGTCATCTGTTATGTGATAAGCTGTTTTTTATGAGATCAAACATCTTTTAAATTTTATGACCTGCACCATATGGAGCCTCTTTTTCTCCTATTTCCTGTTTTTGCCATATGATTTCAACGTGACAACGGTCCAATTTTTGCCAGTGGTCCTTCCTTTGGACCTACCTTTGAGGTCAAGCCTTCATCCTCCCTGGAGATACCAACCAAGTCCTGGTGATTGGGTCTTTATACTTGGATTCCCCACTTGTCGATGGATCCAACATCCATCTCAGGAGCGATTCCTCTACAGGCTTCCTCGATTCGATGCCACTGATGAGTCCTTGGCTTTGGGCCAACATAAGCACGATTGACCCACTGTCGTATGGCAGGTGGATCCACCCTATCCGGTAACAAGTCTCTAACCGTAACCCTTTACTAGGCGAATGTCTTTCCAGTTGTGCACACGCCACGCAGTTGAAAAACGTTTTCTTTGTTTATATTTGTTTCAACACTTACCATTGAAGATTTCACTACAGCTACACGATTGGACACTGCCATATGTAATTTACTCTCATTTGTTTTATTTAGTGCTGAGACTTTATCTTAGTCTAGATATTATTTACTTTATTGTGTTGTGTACCTTAAACAGGTCTTTATTCACTATATCACTTTGTGTTACCATGTTTTCACATATTTGTTTTTTCTGGATCACCATAATCAGCGATGATCTTCCTTTCTGGTTCATTTAGCGCTACACTTTTTTATAATTTATCTATTTGGACTTTGTTTCAGTGTGAGCAGATTTTTTTATTCATTTAATTATTTCACTTTGTGGTTTAGCGTAGCAACTTCCACAACTTCACATGCACAACATCACCCCCAGCTACATCACCAACCTCATCTGCAGATATCACCCAAATCGTCCTCTTAGCTCCTCCCAGGACCTCCCGCACTCTAGCTCCCTTTTTACCTCCTCCTATGCTCACCTCCAGGACTTCTCCAGAGCCTATCCCATCCTCTGGAACTCCCTGCCCCAGTATGTCCAGTATGCTCCTACCCTGTCCGCTTTTAGGCAATCCTTGAAAACTCACTTATTCCAGGAAGCCAACCCCACCTCTACCTAAGAACTGTACCCGAGTCACCTCCATCAGATCATCCCTGCAGCTATTACCTTTTTGTACCACCTCCTCCTCCCTTTAGACTATAAGCTCCATGAGCAGGGCCCTCCTATTCCTACTGTATTGAATTGTATTGTAATCAGGGCAGGACTTATGGTGGTGGGGGCCCCTGGGCTTGAGTCACTTTTGGGCCCTACCTTCTATACATTACCGTATTTATGGGCGTATAACACGTGCAGGCGTATAACACGCACCCCAAGTTTAGGAGGAAAGTTTAAGGGAAAAAACTTACATTTAAACGCCCATCAATGCAGCCTTGTCCAGTGTCATTTGCAGCCTTGTCATTGCAGTCTTGAAGATTAAAAATGGCACCGCCAAGATACAGAGTCCTGTGTATCTTGGCGGCTCTTGACAGCTCTTGGTGGCTCTCGGGTCCTCTTGGTGGCTCTCGGGTCCTCTCAGCAGCTCTTGGATCCTCTTGGCGGCTCTCGGGTCCTCTTGCAGTCCTGAGCGGAGCCGACAGTAGCCGAAGGTACTCGGCTCGGCTCACAGTCACGCCCATTCCCCTTGTTATGTCCATCATAGGGTGGGACTGGGCGTGACTGTGAGCGGAGCCGAGTACAATCAGCTATGTATCTCGGCGGGGCCTCCTATTGGGCGGGACCCATGGGCTAGAGCCCAGTCAAGCCCAATGGTAAGTCCTGCCCTGATTGTAATTGTACTGTCCCCCTCCAGTGGTGGCCCATCCATGCTTCCTGTCCCCTGATCTACATATCAGTGGCGCCGGACCATGGATTCTAGTGTGGTAGGGTGTATTTTTGAAGCGCCTGATTAGAGCCAGAGGCTCTAACAAGCTTCAAAAAAGAGCGAGCTGGGAGCGCAGAGCATTGCGATCTGAGCCCACCCAGTTGTGTGACCACAGTGAATTAATTTTTGCTATTATCACACTAAAGTTCCCTCCACCAATCAGAAGGCAGCTTTGGCAGGGGAAGCTGGAGGAGCTGACCCCGGACCTGCCACGACCACTGCCCACACTCCAGGAGAGGACACCATAGCTGTTAGGGTCTTCAGATAGTGAGTCTGACTTAGTGGAAGGGGACCTCTCTTACGGCTCTGGTTCTAGTCTCTCTGGAATGGGAACAGGGAGACCGGAGCGCAGCGGGGTAGGAGAATCCAGCCAGGTGCAGCAGCAGATGCTAGGTAGATGAGGATCCTCTGGAGCAGGAGCTCTCTGTAGCAAGAAGGCAGCTGGGAGAAGGCCACGGACCGTGGAATCAGGATGGATGGACCTCTGGATGAAGAGGTAGCAGACACAGAAGCAAGCAGGAGCCAGCAGAGGAATCAGGTAACAAGCAGAGGTTCGGCAACAAGAATCAGTCCAAGAAGGGTCAAACAAGCCGGGTCGGAGCAGGAGAGATCAGCAAGGTCAGACGGAGCCGGGTCAGGTATCAGATAGGGTTCAGGCAGAATAGCAGGTAACTTCGGGTACAAGCTGCAGACGAGACAGCACAGAGCCCCTGCAGCTGTGCCTTTAAAAAGGGCCACTGGCGCCAACCGTGCTAACGCTCGCCCGTGCGTACGTGTACCGCGCGCACATACGAACGATGTGCACCCGCGCGCGTCGGAAGACGCTCGTGCCCACGACGACCCGCGGCACGAACGCGCGTGCGCGTACGGAGAGCCGATCGCACGGAACGGGTGGATTCCTGACATTGCCCCCCCACAAGGGGCAACCTCCGGGTGCCCCTAGTGGCTCTTTTCTCCGGGTGTGCAGCAAAGAAGGCCTGGATTAGTCTATTAGCATGTAAGTTAGTAGCAGGTTCCCATGAATTATTTTCCGGGCCATAGCCCTTCCATTTAATCAGAAACTGACCTTGTCCCCGTCGTCTTCTGAAGTCCAGGATGGCCTCCACTTCAAATTCCTCACTGCCATCAATCAGCACAGGGTCAGGTGGCCTTGTTCCTCTACCAGGGAAGGGATCAGGTACAGCAGGCTTAAGTAGAGCTACATGAAAGACTGGGTGTATTCTCATGGAATCAGGTAAGGACAACTCATATGACACCTCGTTATTCCTCCTCTTAACAGGAAACGGGCCCAGAAACTTGGGTGCCAACTTCCTGGAGGGGCATGCTAATTTTAAATTAGAAGAAGACAGCCATACCTGGTCCCCGACTTGAAGGATCAATTCTCCCCTTCTCCCTCGATCGAAGCTCCTCTTGCTGTCAGCCTGAGCCTTGGTTATGGCCTCCTGCAGGGTCTGGTTATTCTGCTGAAGAAAGGATACTGTGTCCTGTACTGCTGGAACATGAGATTCTGTAAGGATATCGGGAAGAAAAGACAGGTTAAAACCGTAATTGGCAAAGAACGGGGACTGCCCAGTGGTAGCATGGCTGGCATTGTTGTAGGCGACCAGAGGTAACAGGGAAACCCAATCGTCTTGGACAAAGGAAGAGAAACATCTGATATATTGCTCGAGGGTTTGGTTGGTGCGTTCTGTTTGCCCATTAGTCTGTGGGTGGTAGGCGGAGGACAGGGCCAATTCTATTTTCAAAGCTTCACATAGAGCTCTCCAGAAACGGGAGGTGAACTGAACCCCTCTATCAGATACAATGTTGGTGGGTACCCCATGAAGCCTGATTATTTCCTTGATGAAAATGTGGGCAGTCTCTGTCGCGGAGGGGGTTCCTTTTAAGGGTAGGAAGTGGGCCATCTTGGTCAAACGGTCACAAACTACAAAGATGGCAGTACAGTTCTCAGAAGGGGGAAGTTCCACGATAAAATCCATAGTAATCATCCGCCAGGGGCGGTCGGGTGCGGGAAGAGGTTTAAGCAGCCCCCAGGCCCGATTTCTGGGGACCTTATTCCGGCTACAGACGGGGCAAGAATTCATGTACTGCTTGCAGAACTCCCTCATGCCTGGCCACCAGAAGGAGTGTTGTACCAGCTCCAAAGCCTTGCGGACACCAGTGAGCGGATGGTCATGGAGGAGACCCAAGACCTTTACTCTCACATCTTCAGGGACAAAGATCAGGTTGTCCTTCCAAAGCAGGCCTTCCCTGGATGCTAATGAAATTCCTGGGGGACAGGAAGATGTGGAGGAAGCACTCTTTAGCAGAGACACTAGGTCTGGTTGGATGAGTAGAAAGGTGTTAGCAGGGAGGATGGTATCCGGGGGTGCGGTGTCCTTGGGGCTGTCAAACATGCGGGAGAGTGCATCTGGCTTTACGTTTCTTGATCCAGGGCGATAGGTTATGTGAAAAAAGAACCGGGAGAAAAAGAGGGCCCAGCGGGCCTGCCGAGGTTTTAGGCGTTTAGCGGTACGGAGGTACTCGAGATTCTTGTGATCCGTGTAGATGAGCACGGGGTGTACCGCCCCCCTCAAGTAAGTATCTCCACTCCTCCAAAGCAGACCTAATGGCAAGTAGTTCCCAGTCACCCACATCATAATTCCTCTCCGCCGGAGAGAGTTTTCGGGAAAAGAACCCCACGGGGTGCATCAGGTCATCTTTACCTAAGCGCTGGGAGACCACCGCCCCTACTGCTATCTCAGAGGCATCTACCTCCAGAATATAGGGTCTAGATGGATCCGGGTGACTGAGGATGGGAGCAGAGGTAAACAAGTCCTTGAGTTTCTTGAAGGCGGCCTGGGCTTCAGGACCCCAAAGAAAACGCATATTTTGCTTAGTGAGCTGGGTGATGGGAGAGATAATGGCTGAGAACCCCTTAATAAATTTTCTATAGAAGTTGGCGAAGCCCACAAAGCGTTGGATGCCTTTCTTGTCGGTGGGGGCTGGCCATTCGAGGACAGCAGCGACTTTTTGCGGGTCCATCCTAATGCCTGCTGGGGAGATTTCAAGGCCGAGGAATTGGATCTCCTGTTGCTCGAATTTACATTTGTCGGCTTTAGCGTAGAGTCCATGTTGCCGGAGCCGAAGCAGTACTCTGCCGATGTGTCCCCGGTGCTGTTCCAGGGACCTGGAGAAGATCAGGATGTCATCAAGATATACAATAACAAAAATATCCAAAAAGTCCCGGAAGACATCGTTAATCAAGTGCTGGAAGGTGGCTGGGGCGTTACACAACCCGAAAGGCATCACCAGGTACTCGTAGTGCCCAAAGCGAGTTCGGAACGCAGTTTTCCACTCGTCACCTGCTCGTATACGGACCAAGTTATAGGCTCCTCTCAAGTCTAGCTTGGTGATGATAGTAGCCGACCTCAGTTTTTGAAAGAGTTCTGGAATCAGGGGTAGGAGATAGCGGTTTTTAATCGTGACTCTGTTCAGCTCTCGATAGTCCACACAGGGTCGGAGGGTCTGGTCTTTTTTAGTAACGAAAAATATCCCAGCCCCGGCAGGAGACGTGGAGTGACGGATGAACCCCTTCTTGAGGTTCTCGGAGATGTACGCCTTCAGAGCCTCTTATTCCTTCTCGGATAAAGGGTAGACACGTCCAAACGGGATCTCTGCCCCAGGAAGGAGCTCAATGGGACAGTCGTAGGGGCGATGCGGGGGTAAGGAATCAGCCCCCCGTTTACTGAAGACATCCAGAAACTCGTGGTAAGGCTCGGGGACTGATTGACATAAGTCCAGGTCTGGGTCTAGGCAGAGAAGCGTTCCGGATTGTACAGAAGCCCCAGGAAGACAGTGGTCCTGGCAGTAGGGGGAGAGGAACCTCACCTCCCCAGAGGACCAGTCAATGGAGGGATTGTGGGCCTGCAGCCATGGTATGCCCAGAATCACAAGGAAGAGTGGGGATGAAATTACATCAAGAGTTAACAGTTCCGTATGTCGGCAGGAGGTGGAGGTGGGTAGTGGAAGGGTCTCCTGGGTGACTCGGCCCGACTTAATCTGGGAACCATCGGCCAAGAAGATAGAGAGTCCATGAGGTTTTTTCTGGAGTGGAATGGAATGTAGGTTGGTGAAGGCAGCGTCAATGAAGCAACCGCAGGCTCCGGAGTCAAGGATGGCGTTGACGTGGATCGTTCTTCCTGGAAGCTGAAACGAGAGCAGAAGGGCAACATGGAGAGAGTTGGAAGGCAGGTTTAAGGAACTGCGAGACACTGAAGAGAGGCACTTACGTGACTTAACAGGACAGTTGGCCACATAATGTCCGGAGCCGCCACAGTATAGGCACAAGTTCATCTGTCGGCGGCGGGCTCGCTCTTCAGGAGACAGGGAAGGTCGGAGTAATCCAAGCTGCATAGGTTCCTCAGGAGCAGGAGAAACACTGGCAGGCCCCCTTTGAGGGGGAGGAGAGAAGAAAGGTGTGGAAGACGGGGTTCTGGCGGTCATCCAGGCAGGTCTCAGAGGTTGGGAAGAGCGTTCGGCCCTACGCTCGCGAAGTCTTCGATCAATCTGAATGGCCAGAGCAATTAAGTCCTCTAAGGCATCAGGGGTACCAACACGGGCTAATTCGTCCTTGAGGCCCTCAGACAGGCCCATGCGAAATTGGTGTCTTAGGGCCGACTCGTTCCACTGGGTATCTGCGCTCCAGCGTCTAAAGTCCGAGACATAGTCCTCAGCCGTCCTACGGCCCTGCTGGAGCGCAGTTAATGCGGATTCTGCGGTGGCAGCCCGCTGGGGATCGTCGTAAAGTTGCGCCATCCCTTCGAAGAAGGTGGAGAGAGTCTGAGTAAGGGGACTGTCATTCTCCAGAAGGTGGTGGGCACAGGACTGAGGTTCTTCTTGCAGGAGAGAGATAACAAACCTCACCTTAGTTGCCTCCAGGGAGAAGGTCCTGGGCTGGAGGGCAAAGTATAGCTGGCAGGCATTGCGAAAAGCCCGGAACTTGGAGCGGTCCCCCGAAAACCTCTCCGGAATGGGAACCCTAGGCTCAGGTGGAACCATCATGATTGCCGAATGGGCGGCTGGCTGAACAGGAGGAGGCTGAGGTGTGGTGTCTGGTGAACCCGGGGTAGAGAGATGCTGAACACGCTCCTCCAACCTGGTGTAGCCATCCTGAAGAGACTTCACGGCCTGGGTGAGAGCCGCAAGGTGGGAGCAGATCTCCTTCATGGCGGAGGCCCCTTCCGCAGACTCAGACATGGCTGTCTCGTACTGTTAGGGTCTTCAGATAGTGAGTCTGACTTAGTGGAAGGGGACCTCTCTTACGGCTCTGGTTCTAGTCTCTCTGGAATGGGAACAGGGAGACCGGAGCGCAGCGGGGTATGAGAGTCCAGCCAGGTGCAGCAGCAGATGCTAGGTAGATGAGGATCCTCTGGAGCAGGAGCTCTCTGTAGCAAGAAGGCAGCTGGGAGAAGGCCACGGACCGTGGAATCAGGATGGATGGACCTCTGGATGAAGAGGTAGCAGACACAGAAGCAAGCAGGAGCCAGCAGAGGAATCAGGTAACAAGCAGAGGTTCGGCAACAAGAATCAGTCCAAGAAGGGTCAAACAAGCCGGGGTCGGAGCAGGAGAGATCAGCAAGGTCAGACGGAGCCGGGTCAGGTATCAGATAGGGTTCAGGCAGAATAGCAGGTAACTTCGGGTACAAGCTGCAGACGAGACAGCACAGAGCCCCTGCAGCTGTGCCTTTAAAAAGGGCCACTGGCGCCAACCGTGCTAACGCTCGCCCGTGCGTACGTGTACCGCGCGCACATACGAACGACGTGCACCCGCGCTCGTCGGAAGACGCTCGTGCCCACGACGACCCGTGGCACGAACGCGCGTGTGCGCGTACGGAGAGCCGATCGCACGGAACGGGCGGATTCCTGACAATAGCCCTGCCACATGAGCAGGTAAGTGCCAGGCTTGACCACTCATGCTGTGGGGAGGGGGGGTGCAATGCCACTCTCCTCCGGGAGGGGGTGTTGTTTGTTTGCCGCCCCCCCCCCCCAAAGAAGAACCCACCAGCCGCCTCCAGTTCTCACTCTACATTGTAAAGAGTTGCGGCTACAGTATATAAATCCTGTATAATAATAATTGTGTTCTGGCTCACCGTAATCAGTGTGGCCATGTTTGATTATTTTGGTCTGTTCTGTGTTTCAGTGGCTGCAGGATTAACTGCTTCCCCCTGACTGGAGGCAGAAGGGTCTATTTTCCCAAGGAGAAGATCACAGCCTGATTGTCCCTTTAGCAATTTCGCAATGTGCCGGTGGTTTATCGAGGCCTCAGTTGGGCTAGCTGGATATCTCACCAGGATTTCTCACTAGGATACCAGACTAGATCCTCAGATGACAGCCTTTCAGTCAGCTTTGGAAAATTCTCAGCAAAGTAGGCCTACTTTGCTGAGAATTTTCCAAAGCTGACTGAAGGGCTGTCGTCTGAGGATCTAGTCTAGTTTCCTGGTGAGAAATTGTCTGGAGAATGTTGGAAGAAGGCAACCAGTTATGCAAGGACATTAGTGAGGTACAGACTGGTATGAGGGATCCTAGAGACTGTGTGCTTCCGTCATTCCTCTTATGCTAGAGTCAGCGTATTTAAAGGGTATATTGTGTCTGGTGTCCTGAAGAGCTCAGTCCATCTAATTCTTAGTGAAAGAACTTTGCTTTGGATGTCCAAGAGGAAGATTAAAGCGGGAGTCCACCGGGACTCCGCGTTTTTTTTTTTTTTAAAAGCCAGCAGCTACAAATACTGCAGCTGCTGACTTTTAAAATAGTGACACTTACCTGTCCAGCGCGCCCGCGATGTCGGCACCCGAAGCCGATCGCTAGGTCGTCTGTCGGGTCCTGCCGCCGCCATCTTGGGTATGGGAATCAGGAAATGGAGCCTTTCGGCTTCATTTCCCGGTTCCCTACTGCGCATGCGCGAATTGCGCTGCGCAATAAGGACGCTCCCCGCTGCCTCTGGGAGCTGTGTGTTTCCCAGCAGGCAGCGGGGCACTTGCGGGAAGGGGCGGGCACTTGCGGAAAGGGGCGTAAGTTACGCCCCTTTCCGCAGAGAGCTGTCCCGGAAGTGGGTGCAGTTACCTGGATTATCCAGGTAACTGCACCCCCCTCCCCCCTGAAAGGTGCCGATTGTGGCACCGGAGGGGGGGGGGGTTCCGATGAGCGGAAGGTCCACTTTAGGGTGGACCTCCGCTTTAACCTCTTTACATTGCTACTCAGTCCATCATTTCCTTTTGCAAGGGCTTGGCTCGCAATTCTAAAGAAGAAAGTTAGTGTCCTCAAATCATTGCAAAGGGTTACTGGAGTATTCTAAAATGACCCCCTACCTATCCAAGTTCACGTTTTCATTAAAGCATCCAGAAAAAGCATACTCATACTCTGGTCAATGAATCTGAAGAGTGACCGGAAATGTGTGCCTGGCTACGGGGCAATTACTGGGAACAAGGATCCTGGGCATTTTTCCAGTGGCTCCCACAGGGGTATCACTACACACATGTTCATAAACCTGGATGTTTTTGAGCATAGGAGCCTAGAAAAGTACGCACAACTGGACACACTGGCATGTCCACCACAGATACTGGTGCCTAGTGGACTACTTAAACCTGGGCATTGAATGAGATGATTGCTGTATGGTCTTTCAGTTTGTATCTCTGCTATCCCTGATCCTGAATCCTACTTGACTCTGTTATCATCCTGGTTATCATCCTACCTGCCTTTGGACTACTCCTGCCTGTTTATGTCTGCTGCCTACATGTGTGACATCGGCCAGGACTCTTAACCAAGATTCTGCCTAGCGATTCTGTACATCGTGGCCTGCAGGTTGCCAACCTCTGCTCATCTCTGATTTTGATCCTGCTCGTGTTTTGGTGCCTTCCGGCCTAGCCATTACCAAATCTCGGCTTGTGACCTGGCTCTTCTCTCTACTGGTCTGGGTGAAGTCGGGGGGTTGCTCTCATTACTGTGCTTCTGCTTACCTGACAACAGAGTTCTCATGTTTAAGTCCATGGTTCCAGTTTCCTGGCACCTGCGCTCTTCCATTGCCCTAGCAATCTCTATCTCAACTTCTAGGGGTACTTGGGCCGGAGTTGTGCAAGAGGCCGCCCTCGTCAACTTCAGCTCAAGTTCAAGTCCATGGTTCCAGTTTCCTGTCACCTGCGCTCTTCCATTGCCCTAGCAATCCCTATCTCAACTTCTAGGGGTACTTGGGCAAGAGTTGTGCAACAGGCCGCCCTCGTCAACTTCAGCTCAAGTTCAAGTCCATGGTTCCAGTTTCCTGGCACCTGCGCTCTTCCATTGCCCTAGCAATCCCTGTCTCAACTTCTAGGGGTACTTGGGCAGGAGTTGTGCAAGAGGCCACCCTCTTCAACTTCAGCTCCTGGCACCTGCGCTCTTCTATTGCCCTAGCAATCCCTGTCTCAACTTCCAGGGGTACTTGGGCAGGAGTTGTGCAAGAGGCCGCCCTCGTCAACTTCAGCTCAAGTTAAAGTCCATGGTTCCACTTTCCTGTCACCTGCGCTCTTCCATTGCCCTAGCAATCCCTGTCTCAACTTCTAGGGGTACTTGGGGAGGAGTTGTGCAAGAGGCCGCCCTCGTCAACTTCAGCTCAAGTTCAAGTCCATGGTTCCAGTTTCCTGGCACCTGCGCTCTTCCATTGCCCTAGCAATCCCTGTCTCAACTTCTAGGGGTACTTGGACAGGAGTTGTGCAAGAGGCCGCCCTCTTCAACTTCAGCTCCTGGCACCTGCGCTCTTCTATTACCCTAGCAATCCCTGTCTCAACTTCCAGGGGTACTTGGGCAGGAGTTGTGCAAGAGGCCGCCCTCTTCAACTTCAGCTCCTGGCACCTGCGCTCTTCTATTGCCCTAGCAATCCCTGTCTCAACTTCCAGGGGTGCTTGGGGCAGGAGTTGTGCAAGAGGCCGCCCTCGCCAACTTCACCTCCTCATACAGGTACTTGACACAAGGATTGCAAGGAGGGGTACGCTTTTGCCATTCTTTAACAAGATTTTATGTATGGATACCTCCCCTTCCCCTTCTCTCCCATTCCCCACTGCTGGGTTGGGTTGGACTTGCATGCAGAAACATGGCACTGTGATTTTATACTGGCTGGTTATTTCTCGAAGATTGGTACCCATCATCAAACACTTTTCTGCAGAAGTGAACATTGATCATAACACAGATAGTGAGAAACCCTAATGCCGCGTACACACGACTGGACTTTCCGGCAGACTAGGTCCGACGGTCTTCCCGACGGACTTTTGGCGGAGTTCCGATGGACTTTTTCGATTGAACGGACTTGGACACACGCAATCACACCAAAGTCCGACGGAATCACACCTTCCCTGAATTCTTGAGGGAGGATATGTGGCCATCAGGTTCCTTCCTCCCCTGCCTTGGGAAGTCTCTCTTCAGGACAGCCTCCCACCCGGTACTTGTTAGTCGGCTTCAGCTGATCACGAGGAACTGGGTTCAACAGACCTTTAGGTGTGCCTTAACCCCATCATGAGTCCTACACCTAAGAGAAGACTGGGTGGAGTCCTTCTTCTTCTGATACACCCTATTGTGCTTTTTTTTTTGTATGTGTGTTCACATGCAGTTTTTGGTGTTTTCTTTTTGTGCACTGCATCACAGTTCGGAAAAAATATATTAGTTGCCAAACAAATAATCCAATCCTTTTATTACTAAGCATTCAGACAGGTGAAGTCTTTATTCTCCACTGCAGGTGGCGCTCGACCCTGGTGGCAATGCAGTTACTGGTGGAAGTCAGGAGGAATTTGGTTCCCATTGGACAGCAGCACCCCATGTGACTTTGGAGGCCATCTTGGGCCAGACAGAGTATATTTAAGACCCTTGGTGAGTGGACAGAATAAGAACAGGAACAATAAAAGCGATAGAGAAAGGTTCAGATGAAGTAGGGAAAGAGTAGGGAAGTGAGGAGGAACTCGGTTGCCATTGGATAGCAGCACCTCATGTGACTTTGGAGGCCATCTTGGGTCAGCCGGAGTCTATTTAAGAACCTGGGTGAGTGGACAGAATAAGAACAAGAACAATAAAAGTGATAGGGAAAGGTTCCGATGAAGTAGGGAAAGAGTAGGGAAGTGAGGAGGAACTCGGTTGCCATTGGATATCAGCACCCCATGTGACTTTGGAGGTCATCTTGGGTCAGACAGGGTCTATTTAAGACCCTTGGTGAGTGGACAGAATAAGAACAGGAACAATAAAAGCGATAAGGAAAGGTTCTGATGAAGTAGGGAAAGAGTAGGGAAGTCAGAAGGAACTCGGTTCCCATTGGAGAGCAATATTTTTTATTTCTTTTTTTTAAACTATGCAACTACACAGAACAAAAAATCAACCAGACAGCTTCAAAGACATTTTAATTCTAATAGCAGAAGAAAAATTTAAAAAAAAAACAGTCATTGGTGGAAAAAAAAAATACTTTCATACCAGAATTAATTTATTTCAACTGATGTATTTTAATAATAAATAAGGAACAAGAATAAACTTTAAATACAAACTCTTCTACTTGTTACAAGCATAGCAACAGATTCCTCTACTCTATCAATCTTGGATTTTACTCCAAGATGAGATTTAATTTTTATTTATTTTTTTCATCTTTCCATGTAGGAGTGTAGACAATATTATGACCAGTACCACAGACAACAGGAGTTACAGAGAAAAAACATGACATGTTTAGATATGAAAAGCATGAAGATATTCAGAAACTGACAATGGATCACTGGCGCTGTCACTTGCTTGTATTACAAGTTACAAATGTTCTTGGAAAAAAAAAAAAAAAAAAACTCTATGTTGTATCAAGGAGGGGGGGGGGGGGGGGCAGCAGTAGCACCAGACCATGGGATCAACATACACGCACATCACAAAGAACAGGAAGAAGGAAATATTTCCAGTGTCACAAACAGAATTATTGCCTGTCTCCTTGGGAAATAAAAAAAAAAAAAGTAAGAAAAAAAAATACAGAAACAGATAAAAAGTGCATTTAATGGAATGTGTGATTTTTTTTTTTTTTTTATTATATTTTTTTCTAATATATTAAAGGCAGCGCAAACACACAAAGCAAGCAACTGACAGTTACCATAAAAGACACAGTAGTGCATTTAAAATTCTAAAGCTTACCACAGTCAAAAAGTTTTCAACGACATCTTAATTCTTTTTTTTTTTTTTTTTTTTTTACTTTCTGAGGATCATAGAAACAGTTGCATTATTTTTTTATTATTATTATTATTATAATTATTATTGTATTCAACTTGATATATAAGTAAGGCAGTGGGAACTATACTAGAAAAAAAATAATATAGACTAAGTAAGCAGCTTGCTCTGTATCAGGCGAGTCCATTACATTATGACCTCCCGGGAACGAAAAAAAACAAAAAAAAAAACAGGTGTCTATTTTTTCCTTTCAGGCAGTATATGTAAATTGTACTCCTCAATCTCCTGAGATAGGCTTCCATTCTCAGTGCAGAGTCTACTGATTCTATTTACATCGATTGCAGTTTAATAGTTTTGCAAACTGCTTTAGGCAGAGTTAAAGTTTTAAGGCTGTTAGGATCAACACCCTGGTCTCAGCCTAGCGAAAATACTCTGATCTACACTGTCATCATTTTTTTATTTTTTTATATTATTTCTTTTATTTTTGTTTTGTTTTTATTTTTAAGAAGACCTTCTTCCACTACTTTCATCTCTATTCAAAGCTTCACTCCTAATCCTCTTACCAAGCACATTGGAAATATTTGTCTGACTCGTATTGATTTATATATACAGTATATATTTATATATATTTTTTTATAAGGCTCAAAATGAATTGGAACATTCTGGAGACTGGTGGGAATAATATGGAGACATGAGCTTTAAAAAAAGAAAAAAAAACTATATATATATATATATAATATAAATCTAATTTTATATATATATATATATATATATATATATATATATACATATATATATATATATATATATATATATATATATATATATATATATATATATATATATATATATAATTTTATTTTTATCTTAAAGAAAATCAAATTTTTATTTAAAACAAAATCTGGCTATATAAATTGTGTTCTGAATCCCTGCAAACCATATTTTTCCTAATTTAATTTAAATGTAACTACAGTAAAAAAAAAAAAAAAATTGTACTTTTTTTCTATAGCTGTTACACTTAATAGCGCCTTCCTCTGGCCAGAAAATGTAAAAATGATATGGCAACATTCTGGAGAATGGTGGGAACAACAGAAAAAAAAAAACCCTAAAAAATAGTTTTTTATAAAAAAATAAATAAAAATAAACTGGCTATAAATAACGTGTTCTGAATCCCTGCAAACCATATTTTTCCTAATTTTGTTTAAATGTAACTTAATAATAATTTAAAAAAAATATAACTTTTTTATAGCTGTTACACTTAATAGAGTCCTCCTCCGGCCAGAATAAGTAAACATGAAATTGCAACATTCTGGAGACTGGTGGGAATAATCTGGAGACACGAGTTAAAAAAAAAAAAGAAAACTATATAGATATTTTTTTTATCCTAAAGAAAATGTATTTTTCTTTATTAAAGAAAAAAAAATGGCTGTATAAATTGTGTTCTGAATCTTTGCAAACCATATTTTACTGAAATGTAATTTAAATGTAACTTTAAAAAAAAACTATAAAATGATAAAGTTAAACAGCTTTTAAAAAAAAAAATAAAAAAAATTGGGAAAAAAATTCTATAGCTGTTACGCTCAATAGTGCCCTCCTCTGGCTACAGCTGTTACCCTCAATAGTGCCCTCCTCTGGCCAGAATAAGTAAAAATAGAATTGCAACATTCTGTAGACTGGTGGAAATAATCTGGAGACAGCTTTAAAAAAGAAAACTAGATATATATTTTTTAAATGGCTGTATAAATGATTATTATTATAAAGGCTTTATATAGCGTCCACAGTTCGCGTGGCACTTTAAATTGTGTTCTGAATTCTTGCAAACCATATTTTGCTGAAATCTAAATTAAATATAACTTAACAAAAATAATACAATTAGAACTTGAAATCTAATTTCAATTAAATGTCCCTTTAAAAATAAACTAGAAAAAAGTTTCTACACCTGTTGTACTCAATAGTACCCTCCTCTGGCCAGAATAAGTAGAAATTAAATTGCAACATTTGGGAGACTGATAGGAATAATCAGGAGACATGAGCTGTAAAAAAGGAAACAATATTTATATATTTTTTTAAACGGCTGTAAAAATTATTATTATTATACAGGATTTGTATAGTGCCAACAGTTTGCGCAGCACTTTAGATTGTGTTCTGAGTTCCTGCAAACCATATTTTGCTGAAATCTAATTTAAATGTAACTTTAAAAAAAAAAAAAAAAATTTGAATTACAAATCTAATTTCAATTATATATAACGTTAAAAAAAATTGACATTTTTTCTACAGCTGTTACACTCAATAGCGCTCTCCTCTGGCCAGAATAAGTAAAAATAGAATTGCAACATTCTGTAGACTGGTGGAAATAATCTGGAGACATGAGCTTTAAAAAAAAAAAAAAATATATATATATATATATATATATATATATATATATATATATATATATATATATATATATATATGTATTTTTTTTAAATGGCTATATAAATTATTACTATTATACAGGCTTTATATAGCATCAACAGTTTGCGCAGTGCTTTAAATTGTGTTTGGAATTCTTGCAAACCATATTTTGCTGAAATCTAATTTAAATGTAACCTTAAAAAATCATAAAATTAGAAATCTAATTTCAATTAAATGTCCCTTTAAAATAAAATGTAAAAAATGTTAAAAACATCTGTTACACTCAATAGCGCTCTCCTCTGGCCAGAATAAGTAAAAATGAAATTGCAACATTTGGGAAACTGGTAGGAATAATCTGGAGACATGAGCTTTAAAAAAGAAAATGGCTGTATAAATTATTATTATTATACGGGATTTATTTAGTGCAGCGCTTAAAATTGTGTTCTGAATTTTTGCAAAACATATTTTGCTGAAATCTAATTTAAGTTAAATTTAACTTAAAAAAAAAATAAAATAAAATAAATTGGAACTTTTTTCTGCAGCTGTTAAAATTAATAGCACCCTTCTCTGGCCAGAATAAGTAAATTGTGTAGTTCACATATGGCATTGAGCTGAACATTAAACATTTTTAAAATAATGTTTAAAAAAATAAAATCATATATATATATATATATATATATATATATATATATATATATATATATACATATACATATACATATACATATATATATATATATATATATATATATATATATATATATATATATATATATATATATATATATATATATATATATATATATATATATATATATATATATATATATATATATATACACATACATACATACATATATATATATATATATATATATATATATATATATATATATATATATATATATATATATATATATTATTATTTTTTAATGGCTGTATAAATTATTATTATTATACAGGCTTTATTTAGTGCAGCGCTTAAAATTGTGTTCTGAATTTTTGCAAACCATATTTTTCTGAAATCTAATTTAAGTTAAATTTAACTTTAAAAAAAAAAAATTGGAACTTTTTTTCTGCAGCTGTTAAACTTAATAGAACCCTCCTCCGGCCAGGATAAGTAAATTGTGTAGTTCACATATGGCATTGAGCTGAAGATTAAACATTTTTAAAATAATGTTTAAAAAAAAAAAATCAATTAAATCTTGTTCTAAATATTGATTTATGGTGATTAAAAAAAGGCAATGGTGGAATGCAACGCAGGACTTTCTTCTATAAAATGTATTTGTTTGTCTGCATCTGGAGGAGAGATGCAGAAAATGGAATATTGTAATGTTTTTCGGGAGGTCAGTGGTGACCCGGGGCTTGTCTTGGATTTCTAATACAGTGCAGTTGCAACACCAACTCGATTGATTTCTTTCTCTTAATGACAGCTCCAGTCAGACTGGCACCATGGCAGACTACCAACTGATTTCATTACTATGCTCAGATAATGACAGCAAGCCGGTGTCATATTGTAAAGGTGTTTTCGCCGATGAAAACATAGACCCCCCCCCCCCCCTACCCCCCTTTATTCTCTCTTCTTAAAGGCAGCATTGAATCATTAAGATAGTATCGTTTTTCTGATAAAAGCATTCAACATCGGACAAAGACTGAAAAGTCTCGTAACATCGGCCTTTCCGGTTACACCGTATCCTCCTCTGTTTGGAAGTCCACACTGACAAATAACAGTCCCGCAGCCATTTTTTTTTTTTTTTTTTTTAAGAGCCGGGGTTAGCAACATTCAAAGTCTACTTCTCGCTTTCTAGGTTCCCCCGACCGATCGAATGGACTTGGGAATCGTTCTATAGTCTAAAACATTGGGAAAAGTGATATTGCAAATGTACAAGAAACATCGGTTTGGAGGCCCGTTACACCTGGGATTTACTGCCTTCTGCCGGCGACGGCGTTGAGCTGCCAGGTTTGGCAGTTGGGTGGTCCTCGGGATTGGCCGCAGTCTCTGAGTCGATGCGGGAGCGCTTGAACCTTCGGTCCGGGTACTGACTGTTGTCAAAAGGCATCCGATGGACACAGAGGACGTGAGTTTTCAGATTTCCCTTCTGAGAGGCACTGTATGGGCAGTATCTGCACTGGAAAGGCCTTTGACCTACGAGAAGAGACAAACACAATGAATATTTTTCAACGTAGGCTCATCGTTCGACCTGTATGGGTGTTTATTTGTTTTGGGTGTTGGATATTGTGGGGAAGGTTTGGACCCTTGACAAGTTTTTATTGCTGTCCGTGTCCCTACTTGGTAGACTCTCCCTCTCTTTTTAAACTGGTGACTATTATACCTAGACAGAAAGTGGTGGGAAATCCAACATTCTAGACGTGGCTCCAAAGCAAGCGAGGGTAGATCTTCCAATAGGAAACCTGTTCTGTTGAGAACTAAGAGGGTAATTTCCCCTCCTTGGCGGACATTTCCTTTTATTTCCTAGTCTGTCTTTGGGATAGGAAGTCAAGAGAAATCTCCCTTTGGAATCAAAACATGAAGTAAATGAACTTCCAAGGGTTTAATCCATTCTCTACTCCGTCCACAACCTATCCATTAATAAAACCAAACATGATGTTTTTAATAGAGAAAAAAATCATTAAAATCCTAAGGCTCCATTCACACCTGAGCATAGCGACTAAGACCCCTTTCACACCACACCGCCGATAGCGCGGGCGGTAAAACGCCGCTATTTTTAGCGGCGTTTTACTGCCGGATTTGCGTCGGATTTGCCGAGAAAGGATTAAAACCGCCGGCAATAAGCCGCAATAGAGGCGTTTTGCCGACGGTATTACAGCGCTGCCCCATTGATTTCAATGGGGAGCTGCGGTGGAGGAGCGGTAAACACACCGCTCCTTCACCGCTCCAAAGAAGCTGCTGGCAGGACTTTTCCCTGACGTCCTGCCAGCGCACCGCTGTAGTGTGAAAGCCCTCGGGCTTTCACACTACACACAATAGTGCAGCTTCTTTAGGGCGGATTGCAGGCGCTATTTCTAACGCTATAGCGCCTGCAAAACGCCCTGGGGTGAAAGGGGTCCTAGGCATGTCCAGACCAGGTGGAGGTCTGGGACCTTGTTAGTTGACTTTTGAGGGGGGAGAAATGTGACAGACCTAGCCGGGACAGGGGCTTTTGGAGAGGACTGAATGCTGGCCTCCAGAATACTGATTATGGGCCCTGGATTTTAAGGGAACAATACTCTTTGTGAGGTGTATGCCTGTGGACCTTGAAGTAATGTTACTTTGGATTCAAGTCCATGTGCCCCGAAAACACACAGACTCTGGGAACCCTGTCTATGCCATATTAGAAATAGTGACGGCTTCATAATGTTGGGACTCCTAGAAGATGCCGATGTCCTCAACTCTAGCCACCTGCAGAGCCAACTTAATAGCATCATGAGCCCCTGGGGCAAAGTAATGCACTGGGGCTTCTACCAGCATGGCCCAAATATATGCATCTACTCTCAAGAATGAAAGTATAAATAGTCAAACATATATTTATTCAAATTCTGTGTGAAGAAAAGCTGGTTGTTACACAGCAGGGTCAAGAAGCCGGCCGCCGCATCCTTAACAACCAATGAGTTCTGTGCTGTCAGCGGGCTTTCCCACTGAGAGCTGAAATGTAAATAAAAGAATGCCGGCAATAAAAAAACAAAACCCAGGCCCTTTGGGTTTGGTATGGATTTTAGGGGAACCACGCCCAAATTTAAGAAAAAAAAACTGTGTGGGCCCCCCCCCAAAATCCATACCAGACCCTTATCCAAGCATTTAGCCCAGAAGGCCAGTAAAGGGGGGGGGGGGGGGGTGAGCAAGCGCCACCCCCTAAACCATACCAGGCCACATGCCCTCAACATAGTAGGGGTGATTTAGTGCAGAGGGGGCTTTTATCTTCAGCAGCAAAATCTTAGTACAAAAAAAAAAAGATAACCTGAAGAAATTTGTCATTCGTTAGAAAATTATTCAACTAAATTTAACGAAAACAAAACAAACATTTTTTTCCCGTTCTGCACATGTCTAATTAGGGGTTGAGAGCTGCTGTTTAAACGCGTAAAAAACGCTCAAGTCACATGTTTTCAGGCATTTCTATTGAAGTCTACGAGGCCAAAAACGCTTGTAATCTGCCAAAAAGAAGCTCATGTACTTTTCTGAGCGACAGACGTTTTGCTTCAGGCGACAGAAAGCTTAGATGTGAACAGGGGCCAGTGAAATGAGTGGGATTTGGCTTGTCGAAGGTTTTAGAGCTACAAGCTTCAAGCATCACTCGGGTGTGAACATTTTCCAAGAGTATAATACGTGAGATGCCCATTGTGTGGTTCTCCCACACGAGAGGATCCCTAGAAGTGAATCATCACCAACTCTTTTAAAGTAGAGCGATAGGCAAAACTTTTATTTCATTTTGGATACAGTAAGGAAGAGTTATAACCCCCCCTTTTTTCATCTGTGTCCCATTGGGGAGATAACCCTTTCCAAGAACAATGGTGTAATCCATTATTGTTTCCACAGTGACCAGAATTGGTGTGCCAATTGGAAGATGTCCCATCTATTACTATTCTGGGGACAACCCGAAAGTAGGGATTTTTTTTTACTTTCATTTTCAACCTTAAGGATAAACATGACAAATAGAGATAGTGAATTTCCTTAACAGGGGCACAGACAGCAATTAAAACCTGTGAAAAAGAGTGGCTGAAAACACAGCAACTATTAAACCCCGCGCCACTAAAATTAGTAATAAAAAATGTATAAAAAATTACACAATCAAATAATCAATGAGTCAAAATATGTGCTAAATGAAACACTAATAGCTGCTCCCTAGAAAAAACAAGAAAAATACCTGTAGTGCTATAGATATACTCATAAAAGGGGCGCTAGACCAAAATATCAAACAATAAAAAATGTGAGACTAGTGATCATACAATATCTAAAATGGTACATAACATATCAGAAAAAACTGCAATATACCAAAAAAAGGTTGCAATCAAAATAAAGTGAACAACAATAGTAGGTGAAGTCCCAATTAGGTGCTAACACCAAACAAAGGAAATACAGATAAAAAAATAAGTATAAATCCAAAAGTCCAAAGCAGTGGTTTTTTTTTTTTCAGTGAAAACCTTCTTCTGAATCCATAGACAGAACAACTGCTGGGATCTTCTATAACGTGATAAGACAATGTCCCTTCACCAAGAATTTATGGACATAGAAAAGACACCCCACTTGTGAAGAAAATAGATGTCTTCTTACCAGATGCTGTTGACTACTTTAATTAAAAAGATAGTCAAATAGGCTTATGCAGGGTAAAATCCCTGCTCACATGGAATCAGGTGGACCTCCTATGGACAGAAGCTTCTCCTCATAGACTCAGATGGGTCATAAAAAAAGCCAAACAAAAATCCATAGCGTAATACCGTTTAATAAAACATAAATTATAAAACATAAGGCCAAATGGCTGCTTACATAAGTTGGTGCCCAACCTGGCACTGGGGCTGCTTTCTTAAAACAAAAAGTTTTCGTAATGGATACGTAGTTCCTCGTGGTATAAGGCGTGCGTTCCACCGAAGGGCAGCCGATGACCAAGGACGACCGGAACTAAACGTAAACGAACGTGACTGGATACCGCGTGTCCATAGGAGGTCCACCTGATTCCATGTGAGCAGGGATTTTACCCTGCATAAGCCTATTTGACTATCTTTTTAATTAAAGTAGTCAACAGCATCTGGTAAGAAGACATCTATTTTCTTCACAAGTGGGGTGTCTTTTCTATGTCCATAAATTCTTGGTGAAGGGACATTGTCTTATCACGTTATAGAAGATCCCAGCAGTTGTTCTGTCTATGGATTCAGAAGAAAGTTTTCACTGAAAAAAAAAACCACTGCTTTGGACTTTTGGATTTATACTTATTTTTTTATCTGTATTTCCTTTGTTTGGTGTTAGCACCTAATTGGGACTTCACCTACTATTGTTGTTCACTTTATTTTGATTGCAACCTTTTTTTGGTATATTGCAGTTTTTTCTGATATGTTATGTACCATTTTAGATATTGTATGATCACTAGTCTCACATTTTTTATTGTTTGATATTTTGGTCTAGCGCCCCTTTTATGAGTATATCTATAGCAATTAAAACCTGACAGGTGTTCTAATCCCTCTCCAAAACAAAAAAAAAAGTTTTGCTTGTTAAGACCTACAGTAAGAAAAGGAAAATACACTTTGGCCATCACCATTGAGTAAAAAAGAAAAACTATCAGGTAGGTTAAACAATTTCAGATGATACTCAGTTGGTTCCCTGTGTCAATGCCTAGTATTGTATTGTCCTTATTACATAAAGCTTTTAAGTTATGTGCAGGCATGTCTATGTGGGGGTCCGGTCTGGAAAAGTGCTCCAAGTTTAAAATCCATCAAGAATGACTATTTTAAAAAGACCTACAGAAGAAAAAGGAAGATACACTTCGGCCATCACCATTGAGTAAAAATGAAAAGACTACCAGCTACGTTGTAAAATTTTAGATGCTACTCATTTGGTCCCCTGTGTTATTACGTAGTACTGTCCTTATTACATAAAGCTTTTAGGATATGTGCAAACATGTCTATGTAGGCGTCTGGTCAGGAAATGTCTTCAGGTTATCAAACTCCTCAAGAATGCCCAATCGTTGGCTATTTCTACAGAAGAAAAACGAAGATACACCTTGTTCATAACCGTTGAGTAAAAAAAGAAAAAACTCAGCTAGGTTGTAAAATTTCAGATGATACTGAGTTGGTCCTCTGTGTCATTGCCTAGTATGGTCCTCCTTATTACATAAAGCTTTTAAGTTATGTGCAAACATGTCTATGTGGGTGTCCGGGCAGAAAAAAGGGCTCCAAGTATCAAATCCCTCAAGAATGCTCATTCATTGTTTATTTCTAAAAGACCTACAGAAGGAAAAGGAAGATAAACTTTGGCCATCACCGTTGAGTAAAAAAGAAAAGCTAGGTTGTAAAATTTCAGATGGTACCCAGTTGGTCCCCAGTGTCATTGCGTAATACTGTCCTTATTACATAAAGCTTTTAAGTTATGTGCAAACTTGTCTATGTGGGTGTTTGGTCAGGAAAAGTGATCCAATTATAAAATCCCTCAAGAACGCCCAGTCGCTGGCTATTTCTAAAAGACCTACAGAAGTAAAAGGAAGATACCCTATTACTATAACCATTGAGTAAAAAAAGCAAAAAATATCAGCTGGGTTGTAACATTTCAAATGATACCCAGTTGGTCCCCTGTGTCATTGCGTAGTATGGTTCACATTACATGATATGTGCAAATATGTCTATGTGGGTGTCTGGTCAGGAAAAGTCCTCCAGATATCATATACAGTATACATAAATAATCCCTCATGAACGTCCATCGTTGGCTAGACTGTAAACTTTCAATTGGTACCCTGTTGGTCCCCTGTGTCATTGCCTAGTATGGTTCTTATTACATACATTTTAATTTATGTGCAAACATGTCTATGTGGGTGTCTTGTCAGGAAATGTCTTCAGGTTATCAAACTCCTCAAGAATGCCCAATTGTTGGCTATTTCTAAAAGACCTACAGAAGAAAAAGGAAGATACACCTTGGTCATAACTGTTGAGTAAAAAAAAGAAAAAACTCAGCTAGGTTGTAAAATTTCGGATGATACTGAGTTGGTCCCCTGTGTCATTGCCTAGTATGGTCCTTATTACATAAAGCTTTTAAGTTATGTGGGTGTCTGGTCAGAAAAAGTGCTCCAAGTATCAAATCCCTCAAGAATGCCCATTCGTTTTGGTTATTTCTAAAAAAGACCTACAGAAGTAAAATGAAGATACACTTTGGCCATTACCATTGAGTAAAAAAGAAAAAACTATCAGCCACGTTGTAAAATTTCAGATGGTACCCAGTTGGTCCCCGGAGTTATTGCGTAGTACTGTCTTTATTACATAAAGCTTTTAAGTTATGTGCAAACATGTCTATGTGGGTGTTTGGTCAGGAAAAGTCCTCCAAGTATCAAATCCCTCAAGAATGCTCATTCGTTGGTTATTTATAAAAGACCTACAGAAGTAAAAGGAAGATACACTTTGGCCACCACCATTGAGTAAAAAAGAAAAAACTATCAGCTAGGTTGTAAAATTTCAGATGGTACCCAATTGGTCCCGTGTTATTGCGTAGTACTGTCTTTATTACATAATTACATTACATAAAGCTTTTAAGTTATGTGCAAACTTGTCTATGTGGGTGTTTGGTCAGGAAAGTCCTCCAGGTATTAAATCTCTCAAGAATGCAGATTTGTTGGTTATTTCTAAAAGGCCTACAGAAGTAAAAGGAAGATACACTTTGGCCATCACCACTGAGTAAAAAAGAAAAAACAAGTTCTAAAAGACCTACAGAAGTAGCTTTTAAGTTATGTGCAAACATGTCTATGTGGGGGTCCGGTCTGAAAAAGTGCTCCAAGTGTAAAATGCCTCAAGAAAGACTATTTTTAAAAGACCTGCAGAAGAAAAAGGAAGATACACTTTGTCCATCACCATTGAGTAAAAAAGAAAAAAAACTATCAGCTAGGTTGTAAAATTTCAGATGGTACCCCGTTGGTCCCCTGTGTCATTGTGTAGTACTGTCCTTATTACTTAAAGCTTTTGTTATGTGCAAACATGTCTATCTGGATGTCTGGTCAGGAAAAGTGATCCAATTATCAAGTCCTTCAAGAAAGCCCAGTCGCTGACTATTTCTAAAAGACCTACAGAAGAAAAAGTAATAATTGTCAATAACTGTTGAGTAAATAAAAAAAAAAAAAAACAGGTTGTAAAATTTCAGATGACACCCAGTTGGTCCCCTGTCTCATTGCCTAGTATGGTCCTTACCACATAATACAGTATGTGCAAACATGTCTATGTAGGTGTCTGGTCAAGAAAAGTCCTTCAGATTTCATATATACATACATAACTCCTCATGAATGTCCACCGTTGGCTATTTCCAAAAGACCTTTTAGGAATGGACAGTGGTAAATACACACGCAGGATCATGAAACCATCTTTCATGCAAGTCCCAGAGAATTTTTTCACTCATCTCTCCATTCAGATAACAAAAATGCTAATTACATAGACAACTCCTGTAAAGTAATCAAAAGTGACACTTTGCACCGATTTAATTATGAATTCAGAGACTCCGGTTGGAATTGCACAAGAGACTTTCGCCTTAAATAAGCCCTAAGGTCTGGAAAAATGTCAAACCCATTAAGACGAACCTTGTTAAAATGTCATCAGGAAAGCCGCTATTTCTGTCAGACGCCTCGCAAGGTAAACAGGCGGAGAATATTGCTTAAATATTTGTCCAGTGAAAAAAAAAAAAAAAGATACATTTCATATCGATGTGCGTTTTACGGCTATTGAAGGATGATCCCACTCACCAAAAATTGATTTCAATCAGCTGTTGCCTACAGTTGACCCCCTGTTCTTCCTTACCCACCTTGTGTCCACATTTACATCAAACATTTTCTTTTATATTTTATACATTTTATTTTATTTTTTAATTATAAATTGTATATATATTTTTTTTTTTTTCCAAAAATGTAAATACAATGAAGATGGAGCTCACCAAAATTGTATATTGTTTAACATTTATATGATAAAGTCTGCCAAAGAGAAATAAACAGGTAAGAGAAGCATATGCATGGAGGATATGGTTATTTCTGGGTTTTGTATCTATAGGCCTGATTGTGTGCAGGTAGCGTAAAAAAAGAGTGTGATCAGTGATCTCTAGGTATAGTTTGCTAGGATGGGGGACTCTAGTGGTCTAGTGGACCAATTAACTCTAGTGGTCAAGGACAAAAGAAAAGGGTGCAAAGGCCTAGCACAGAGGTGCTCAACCTGTGGCTCTCCAGGACTTGTAGTTTTGCAACAGCTGGAGAGCCACAGGTTGAGCACCCCTGGCCTAGCACATTACCGTTGACACTTTATTAGACAATAAAAACCATTGAGTACATACTCACAAGAGCAAATGGTTAAATCAGCATTGTACATACAGTATACCCAGGAACCAGAAAGGTCTTCCAGAAGATGGAACTCACATGGTCCTGACATGAGTCATGCTACCAGTGGATGAGTTTTGAGGGACATGCCCCCTTCCTCTGTGTAAAACCGATATGAATTATCCACCTCAATACAGATCCTGTCTCCTACTATTCCCACATAGGGACGGGGGAAGGAAGGACCAAAGTGCAACACCCCCATGGGCCATCCTCCAGAGAAAGCTCTGTATTTAAGATGAGGTGGATGATTCAGACTCGTTTTGCTCTGAGGAAGGGGACATGTCCCTCAAAACGCGTCAGATAGCAGTATGACTCATGTCAGGACCATGTGAGTTCCATCTTCCAGGAGACCTCTCTGGTATTTGTACCAGGATCTTTCCTTCCTGGCTATATGTACTTGTATTGTTTGGTTTGTGTATTTGCACAATTCCCCAATTTGAAGATGGCAGCATTGGCTTAACATTTCTGTTCTGGTTAAGAGTTGATGGTCACCACCCACTGAAGTCCATTTGGTCTCTCAAGAATCCATTAGCGCTACAGTGCCAAGGTGCTATATCTTGATGTATGAACTCTAGTGGTATGTTAACAGGCTTGGGGGAGTGTAAGGGGAGGGGATGGGAGGGGAGGAAAACGGTATGGTGGCCTATGTGTTGGAAATAGAGAAATATATATTAGACTGAAGGGGAAGGTCAGAGGAGGGGTTGGGAGAGAGAATAACATTAAACATTTTTTTTTTTTTTGCTTAAAGTATGACTAAAGGCAAAACTTTTCTTTTAGTTTTGGATAGAATGGAGAGATATTAGAACACCTGTCTGGTTTTTATTGTTGTCTGTGCCCCCCGTTAGGGAGATTCACCCTCTCTGTTTGTCCTGTTTCTGTATATCATCACCAAAAGTAAAAGGAAATCACAAATTTTGGGTTGTCCTCCAGAACAAGAATAGAGAGGACATTTACCAATGGGGACAGTTCTGGTGACCTTCACTTCCAGGCATGGCTATGGGCCAGAAAGTGAAGGGAAACCTCCACAATGGAATGCCTATGGCAAAAGTGTTCAGTGTTGTCACATGAAAAGATATAATAAAATATTTACAAAAATGTGAGGGGTGTACTCACATTTGTGAGATACTGTATATAGGTCATTCAGATTTCACATGTTGGTAGAGTAACTCTTCCTCTAGAGTAACTCTTCTTCTTTTTCATTGCAGAGCTTTACAGATTCTACATTGACATCAGGGGCGGTTGGTGGTATATTTTTTGGGGGTACCCCCCTCCCCAGCCGATGGTTGGTTGGTCGGGTCTCCTGCACCTCATCCCCCGGTCAGTCCCTGCACTTACCCCATTTAGGTCTCCGGCCTCCTCCAAGCGGTGGGCTCCGGCTTCACCCTGCGTCTCCTCCTTCCTTGGTTTCACGGCGGTGTGGCTTCCCCGGAGTCTCCTCCCTCCTCCTCAGCGGCCAATAGGATCGCTTCTCCTCTCGGCCAACCGGGAAGAGAATCAGGAAGACAACAGTGAATATTAATTCACTATTGTTACACAACTGGGTGGGCTTGGGCGCAGTGCTCTGCTCCCCAAGCCCATCTCCAGCTCTAATAACGTGCTTCAAAAAAAAAATGGAATTCATGCGTCCAGCGCCCTGCATGTAAATTAAGGGCTGGGAGCATGGATTGGGGGGGGCACTGCCCTGTGCCCCGTATAGATGGGCTATGTGCCTTCAAGAAGCTTACAATCAATGGTCCCTACCTCACATGCATACATATACATACTAGGGCCAATTTAGAGATGAGCCAATTAACCTACCAGCATGTGTTTGAAGTGTGGGAACATGCAAACTTCATGCAGATAGCGTCCTGGTTGGAATTCGAATCGAGGACCCTAGTGCTGCAAGGCATAGTGTTTGCTATGCTATTGTAAGCGATTGTAAAAAAAGTAGTACTGAGATGAGTAAACCTCTTGAGGAATGGAAGCTTCATAGATTTAGACATCTTCTAGAGAATTGCTTCTCAACCACCGGGTGGTGGCCTGCTGTCAGGCTGCAGCCTCCCTCCTTTTGGATTACATGCCAACTGCAGATCTCCTAACTTGTCACACTGTCTCCCAGCTTGCTGCAGAGCCCCCCACCCCCATCCTCCAACAGTTGCACCCCAGCCCCTACAGTGCCCTCTCATAACGCCCCCTGAAAATTCCTAAGCCCCCTACAGAGACCCCCAGCCCCCTCCTCAGACAAATCCCCCACAGTTTCCCTGAGGTCCCTCCAGAAACTCCCTCATCTCTTGGAGGGTCACCAACTCTGATGCAAAGCCCCTAACCTGTTACAGTGCCTCCCAGCAACCATGGTACCCCCCAGCCTCCCATAGTGGGCTGCAGTACTCCTCAACCTTCCACAGTGCTTCCAGGCCCTCTGAGAGCCTTTAGCCTTCACAGTGCTGCTCAGCCTCCCACAATATCCTCAAATCCCCTTCAGTGCTCCCTAGTTTGATGCAGAGCCCCCAGGACCCCCTAGTGCCTCCATCCTCCAACAGTGCTCCACACTGCACCCCGGCCCCTCCAGTGCCCTTCAGTCTCCCATTGTGCCCCAGAAAATTCCCCAGCCTCCTAGAGGCACTGCCAGCTCCATTCAGAACTTTCCTTTATAGTGTAAGTATAATTTTTTTTTTAACCATTGGGACATGGAAAGTTTTGGAAGAATGTATTGGGCTCTGGTCTCAATAAGTTTGAAAACCACCATTCTAGATCACCAATGGAGCATTGAATCCCATTGAATCCCAGAGTGCTTAATTATAAAATTAGCAAGTTTAGTTCTAAAGTCAAAGATCTGGCCCACCCATGCCTGCCTTAGCCCACGTACACACGGTCGGAGATTTTGCCAATCAAATCCGTCGGATTTTGCCCGTCGGATTTAGTCCGACGGATTGTGTCCGAAACTGTTGCATACACACGGTCGGGCCAAGTTGGCGAAAAATCCGATCTTTCAGAACGTGATGACGTAATTTCATTACGATGGGACTACTTTCAGGCTAGTAGCCAATGGCTTTGATGTAGGAATTTGATCTGAGCATGCGTGGCCCTTGGTCCGATCAAAATGCTCTACACATGATCGGATTAGGTCCGTCCGGCCCAGTTGGTCGGGAAATATTTCTAACATGTTGGAAATTTGGATCGGACGGAGATTCGGATGGAATCATACCACACACAGTCGGATTATCTGATGACGCGGTCCGATAAGACTCATTCCGACAGATTCTCCGACCGTGTGTACAAGGGCCCAGACACCCTTTTATTGGTCCATAGCTTGATGCAGAGCCCCCAGGCCCCCTAGTGCCCCCAACCTCTGACAGTGTCCCGCATTGCACCTCAGCCTCTACAGTGCTCTCCAGTCCCCCATATTGCCCCTGAAAATCCCCCAGCCTCCTAGAGAGACCCACAGACCCTTCCAGAGACGAATCCCCCACAGTTGCTCCAAGATCCCTCCAGAAACCTCAACCACCACCACTTCTGCTGCAGAGTCACCTAACACCCTTCACAACCCCCATTCCCCACAGTGACACCCAGCCCCATTCAAACTTTGAGGAACTTTTATTGTGAGTATAATATTTTTTAATATTGGGGCATGGAAGGTTTTGTAGAAATTTACTGGGCCCTGGTCTCAACAAGGTTGAGAACCACTATTCTAGATCACCAATGGAAAATTGAATCCTGGAGTGCTTAACTATACAAATAGCGATTTTAGTTCTGAAGTCAAAGCTCGGGCCCACCACTGCCTGCCTTGGACACCCTTCCATTGGTCCATAGCTTGCTGCAGAGCCTCGAGACCCCCCAACCTCCACCACTGTCATACATTGCACTCCAGGCCCTGCAGTGCCCTCCAGTCTTCCACAGTGCCCCTGAAAATTCCTAGAAAGACCCCTAGACCCCTCTAGAGACATATCTCTCACAGTTGCCCTAGACCCCCTCCGGAAACCTCATCCATTAGAGTGCCACCAAGTCTACTGCAAAGTCCCCTAATACCCTTCACAACACCTATGCCCAGAAGTGACACCTAGCCATGTCCTGTAGTGACACCCAGCCCCATCCAGCCTCTGCAGGGCCCCCGAAAATTCTTAGATAGACCCCCCAGACCCCTCCAGAGACAAATCCCACACTGTTGCCCTGAACTCCCTCCAGAAATCTCATCCCATAGAGAGCCACCAAGTCTACTACAGAGTCTCCTAAACCCCTTCACAACCCCCATGCCCCGCAGTGACACCCAGCCCCATCCAGAACTTTCCAGAACTCTTATTGCATGACTATAACCTTTTGTTTTTTGTTTTTTTTTCACTATTGCAGAATTTTGGAAGAAATTACTGTGCCCCGGTCTCAGTAAGCTTGAGAACCATTATTCTAGATCACCAATGGAGCATTGAATCACAGAATGCTCATCCAGAGACCTCAACCACCACCACTTCTGCTGCAGAGTCCCCTAAACCCTTCACAACCCCCATTCCTCCGCAGTGACACCCGGCTCCAACCAAACTTTCCAGAACATTTATTGTGTGAGTATAAACTTTTTTTTATATATTGGGGCATAGAAGGTTTTAGAGGAATTTACTGGGCCCTGATCTCAATAAGGTTGAGAACCACTATTCTAGATCACCAATGGAAAATTGAATCCCGGAATGCTTAACTGTACAAAGGGCAATTTAAGTTCTGAAGCCAAAGCTCGGGCCCACCACTGCCTGCCTTGGACACCCTTCCATTGGCCCATAGCTTGCTGCAGAGTCTCGAGACCCCCCAACCTCCACCACTGTCACATATTGCACTCCAGGACCTGCAGTGCCCTCCAGTCTACCACAGTGCCCCCGAAAAATTCCTAGAAAGACCCCTCTAGAGACATATCCCTCACAGTTGCCCTAGACCCCCTCCAGAAATCTCATCCCTTCGCAACCCCTATGCCCAGAAGTGACACCTAGCCACATCCTGTAGCGACACCCAGTCCCATCCAGCCTCTGCAGTGCCCTCCAGTCTCCCATAGTTCCCCCCGAAAATTCCTAGATAGGCCCCCAGACTCCTCCAGAGACAAATCCCACACTGTTGCCCTGAGCTCCCTCCATAAATATCATCCCATAAAGAGCCACTAAGGCGCCTTTCACACTACTGATCCGTTCAGATCCGCCTATCAGTTTTTCAGGCGGACCTGAACGGATGCTCCATAGGGGTCTATGGAGCGTCGGATGTCAGCGGTGTCATGTCCGCTGACATTCGACCCGCTCCGATCCGAAAAATTGTGACGGAGAAAAAAGCTATTTTTTCATCCGTCATCGGATCGGGTGACGACGGACACTGCGGTCTGTCGTCACCCGATCTCCCATAGGGGAGAGCGGCACTCTGGCAGGTCCGTCCCTGTGCAGTGTGCAGAGACGGACCTGTCATCTTCCTGCTCCGGGGATCCCCGCTGAGCAACTGGATATCCACGGGGCGGATCAGCACTGATCCGCCCTGTGTGTAAGGACCCTAAAGCCCCGTACACACTAGCGGACTTTTCAACATCCAAAGTCCGACGGAATGATTCCGTCAGACTATTCGATCGTGTGTGGGCTGCAACGGACTTTTGATTCGCAAAAGTCTGACAGACTTTAGAAAATGGAACATGCTTCAAATTTTTCAGACGGAACTCCGCCGGACCCAGTTCCTACCGAAAAATTTGCTCGTGTGTGTGCTATTCCGACGGACAAAAACCGACGCTAGGGCAGCTATTGGCTACTGGCTATGAACTTCCTTATTCGAGTCCAGTCGTACGTCATCACGTTCGAATCCGTCGGAGTTTGGTGTGATTGTGTGTGTGGCCAAGTCCGCTCATTCGGAAAGTCCGTCAGAACTCTGTCAGAACTCCGTCAGAACTCCTTCGAAAGTCTGTCGGACATAAGTCCGCTCGTGTGTACGCGGCATTAGTCTACTGCAGAGTGCCCTAAACCCCTTCACAACCCCCATGCCCCGCAGTAACACCCAGCCCCACCCAGAACTTTCCAGAACTCTTATTGCATGAGTATAACCTTTTTTTTTTTTTTTTTTTCCATTATTGCAGAATTTTGGAAGAAATTACATTTTCCCCGGCTCTCGGTAAGCTTGAGAACCATTACTCTAGATCACCAATGGAGCATTGAATCACAGAATGCTCATCCGGAGACCTCAACCACCACCACTTCTGCTGCAGAGTCCCCTAAACCCTTCACAACCCCCATTCCCCCGCATTAAAACCCAGCTCCATCCAAACTTTCCAGGACATTTATTGTGTGAGTATAAACTTTTTTTTTTTTTACTATGGGGGCATAGAAGGCTTTAGAAGGAATTACTGGGGCCTGGTCTCAATATAAAAAAAAAAAAAAAAAAAGAAGAACCTCTAATCTAGATCACCAATGGAACATTGAATCTCGGAGTGCTCAACTATAAAATGAGTGACTTTAGTTCCCGAAGTCAAAGCTCTGGCCCACCCCTGCCTGCCTTAAACTTTACTGACCTATAGGGGGATCCGGGAACTGGGTAGGGGCGGGGCATGACTTCTTCATGAAAGCTTCTGCCTATTTACTATCTGAAATAAATCTCAAGGGACCTATCTTTCCACCCCGCTGCCTCTTCACTAATTTTCGAGCCAGCTCAGGTTTACTTGGAGGCACGACACAAGACAGACGGAGGCCTGCAATCCACATTCGCCACATGTTTTTTTTTTTTTTTTTTTTTTTTTTTAGGCATTTTTGACGCCGTGATCCTCAAAACAGCTGTCTTGTTAATTGAAAGTTTTTAAAGTTAATTACCTTCTGAAATGTTGATTTGTCAGGCCTCACGTCGAGATGCATCAGACACGTCGAATCCTGAGTGTGACACTATTTGTGGTGCCAATACACTTCCCCGGCTCTGCCTGTTTTCAAAACACGTTTACGGTGACAACCGTTTAGGCTGTGCTAATTAGGTTTATATTAGCTTAAATAATATGATTTATGCAAGCACTCATGTTGAACCCGCCATATTATGAACATGAGGAAAGAAAAAAAAAATATTTTCTATGTCAATCCCGCTCATCCTGCCAGTTACAGAATTTTATTTCCCATTAAAGAGACCCTGTCAACGCTTCCGAAAAATTCCAGAAAAAATCTTTTAATTTTTTTTTTTTTTGCACTGCTTTTTGTTTTCTTTCCAAAAATGTGTTATTATTCACTTGCAATGCGCCTCTGGATTTGCTGGAAAATTTGACAAAGAGTAGATCCTCTTCGATCGCCTCTATGGTCTTTTAGGAAGGGAGGGAAGAACATTTTTTATTTATTTTTTATTCGTCCGGTAAAATTGCTGGTACAAAATTCGAATAGCTACTAGATGGAGCTGAGGATCATTGTATTTCCTTATTGTAACGCTATACCAAAAATAATTTTTATGCATTTATTTATTTGTTTATTTATCTTTTTTTTTTGTGGGGGGGGGGTAATACATGAGTGCTTTTATTAAGCGTATTTAAATTATCTTCATCTAGTGGCCATAACCACTTGCTGACCAGGCCTATTTATCTTTTTTTTTTGGGGGGGGGGGGGGGGTAATACCTGAGTTCTATTATTAAGTGTATTTAAATTATCTAAATCTAGTGGCCATGACCACTTGCTGACCAGGCCTATTTATCTTTTTTTTTTGGGGGGGTAATACCTGAGTTTTTTTTATTAAATGTATTTAAATTATCTAAATCTAGTGGCCATAACTATTTTCTGACCAGGCCTATTTATCCATTTTTTTTTTTTGGGGGGGGGGG
This sequence comes from Lithobates pipiens, assembly GCF_037356315.1. Taxonomy (NCBI): domain Eukaryota; kingdom Metazoa; phylum Chordata; class Amphibia; order Anura; family Ranidae; genus Lithobates; species Lithobates pipiens. The sequence continues at coordinate 12,127,885 of NW_027507686.1, read as the reverse complement.
GGGGGGGTAATACATGAGTACTTTTATTAAGTGTATTTAAATTATCTTCATCTAGTGGCCATAACCACTTGCTGACCAGGCCTATTTATCTTTTTTTTTTTTTTTTTTTGGGGGGGGGGGGGGGGGGTAATACCTGAGTTCTATTATTAAGTGTATTTAAATTATCTAAATCTAGTGGCCATGACCACTTGCTGACCAGGCCTATTTATCTTTTTTTTTTTGGGGGGGGTAATACATGAGTTTTTTTTATTAAATGTATTTAAATTATCTAAATCTAGTGGCCATAACTATTTTTTGACCAGGCCTATTTATCTATTTTTTTTTTTCGGGGGGGGGGGGGGGGGGGGGTAATACATGAGTACTTTTATTAAGTGTATTTAAATTATCTTCATCTAGTGCCCATAACCACTTGCTGACCAGGCCTGTTTATCTTTTTTTTTATTATTTTTTTTTTGGGGGGGGGGTAAAATTAAAAGCAAAAAAAAAAAAAAAAGATTGGATTGGTTTACCACATTATGGCCACTAGATGGAGATAAGGGTCATAGGAAATAACCATAATATTCAGCTCCATCTAGTGGCCATTCGATTTTGCCTCATATGCACAGAATAAATGTACCAGCAGTTTCACTGGACAAAGTAAATAAAATAAAAAAAATAAAATAAAAAAAAAGATTGGATTGGTTCACCACATTATGGCCACTAGTTTTTTTGTCCAAAGTTCAACTAACCCCCTGCAACTGGGGAAGCCAGAATTTAGATACATGAGTATTTTTATTAAGTGTATTTAAATTATCTCTATCTAGTAGCCATAACTTGCTGTCCAAAATCTCAATAAAAAAAAAAAATACCCCAATACAGCCACTAGGTGGAGTTGACAAACATAGGAAATCAACACATTACAGGGATTATCCACAATGGCAAGTGCTTATTAGATGGTGCTGATCAATGAGAGGCAATCTTTTGGGACACCTTACCAGGAGAAGGTACCTCCATCATGAGATATTATTATTATTATTATTTTACTATTATGTTATTATTAGTTACATTATTATTATTATTATTATTATTTTACTATTGTATTTGTATTCGTTACATTATTATTATTATTATTATTATTATTATTAATATTGTTATGATTATTAATTACTATTATGTTATTATTAGTTACATTATTATTATTATTATTATTATTATTATTATTATTATTATTATTTTACTATTATATTTTTATTAGTTACATTATTATTATTATTATTGTTATGATTATTATTATTATTATTTTACAATTATGCTATTATTATTATTATTATTATTATTATTATTATTATTTTACTATTATGTTATTATTAGTTACATTATTATTATTATTATTATTATTATTTTACTATTATATTTTTATTAGTTACAGTATTATTATTGTTATTATTATTATTATTATTATTATTATTATTGTTATGATTATTATTATTATTATTATTTTACAATTATGTTATAATTAGTTACATTAATATTATTATTATTATTATTATTATTATTATTATTATTATTTTACTATTATGTTATTATTAGTTACATTATTATTATTATTATTATTTTACTATTATATTTTTATTAGTTACATGATTATTATTATTATTATTGTTATGATTATTATTATTATTTTACAATTAAGTTATTATTAGTTACATTATTATTATTATTATTATTATTATTATTATTTTCATTTTACTATTATGTTATTATAAGTTAAATTTAAAACACACAGGAATTTTTTTTAAAAAAAAGCTTATACATTCCCTATAAATATCAAATTCAAATATCGGTTGAATACACGATCCATTTATATTTTTCCTTGAACGTTAATGTTCTTTGTGTAGATGAGGCTCTGTGTTGGAACAGGGGTGAACAGCGGCGCTAGATATGGTGATAACATAAAATTATATAACAACTGGAATATAGGAATACATAAAATGTGTGTGAATAAGCACACAAAATATTAAAACATTTGTTAAAAACATAATGTCCATAAATGATCCGAGATCTTGTATGATCAGCACCTGGAGGCGGCTCCCTTAGAGTGAAGCGATGATCTCTGTGTAGAAATGGGAACAGAGGGGCGCCGGACTGAGTGCAGTATCAGTCATATAGATCTGTGTTGGATCCCCTTGTAATAAAGACCGCTCACTGCTGCTCTCTCTCCTTGTGCAGGGAGACTGGTCTTGTCTCCGCCCCCCTCCTCCCCACCGCACTGTAGTTTTCTGCAGGCAGCATGCAGTGGGTGGGGCCTGCTGGGTCCCTCCCACAGCTCTGGGTCACCACTACTTTTACATGATAATATCTGGGTTTGCAAAGGCATTTAATTCACGTGAAAGTGGATTTATATTATTTGTGACTTAAGGAGTGTATTTCAGTTAAAAGTTTTTTTTTGTTTTTGTTTTTTCCCCCCTGCACCCGGGGGAAGCCAGATTTTTAGAACTCCAATACTGGGGTGAATGAGACTGAATTTTTGGGATTGAGGATCCTGAACTCCACTTTTTTTTTAATTTTTTTATTATTTTTATTAATAATATTTTTATTATTATTAATAAATACGGCCATTTCTATGGTTCCATCCTACCAGCCTCTCTTGTCTGCTCTGTCTACAACCCCCACTGATTCCGCGGCGTTTGCTATCCCTTCCATCATCGCGGCCTAACCCTGGGGCTCCAAGTATAAGGACTTTTTTTTGTGAGTAATTCAAGCACGGTCCATTTGTTTTATTGCTAAATTATTCGTGATCTATAATGATGTAACGTATATGAAATCCTGGAGTGACAGTGAAGCCAAATCATCGCGGATCATATTAAGTATTCCGCTGTACCTATTACAGAGAGATTAGGGAGAAACCGCGCAGGGCAAAGCCAACGGTGGAACATAATTACGTATATTAATGATTAAACAATGTAAATAAGACGTCCTCGCTCTCCGGCCCAACTACCCTGTCTGTGAAGAGCAGACCAAGGGAATGTACTTCAAATGAAGAGCAAAAATAATAGAAATAATGAAATGTTAAAAGAGAAACTGCAATACTTTTTATTTATTTTTAGCTTTCAAGTGTGTCCAAAGCCACATTTTTTTATTTATTTTTTTTGGACAATGCAATACTTTTAATTAATTATTTTTATATTTAAAGTGTATCCAAAGCTAAAACAATTTTTATTGATTTATTTATTTATTTTTGCTTTATTTAATTATATTTTTAATTGATTTTTAAAACACCTCAAATATTAAAACACTTTTTTTTTTTCAATTTTGGATACTGCAATACTTTTAATATTTTTGAAAGTTTTTTTTTTTTTTTAAGTTTAAATCGTAAAGCTAAAGCTAAAATAATTTATTATTTATGTATTTATTAGTTTGTTTATTTATCAATACATGAGTACTTTTATTAAGTGTATTTAAATTATGTTTTGTTTTTGTTTGTTTTTTTTATTTACTTTTGTTTGTTTTGATTACTGCAACTTTCGATAGATTTTTATTTTTTTTCATGTTTAAAATGTATCTGAACCTAAATCTCTGGTTCTATCCGAAAAAAAAAAAAAAAAAAAAAAAATATATATATATATATATATATATATATATATATATATATATTTTTTTTTTTTAAGTTTTGGATACTGCATTGATCTTTTTATGCCTAAAACTAACCTAAAACTAAAACACTTATTTTTATTTATTTTTTTGAATACTGCAATACTTTTAATTCATTTTTTTATATTTAAAGTGTATCCAAAGCTAAAACAATTTTTATTTATTTATTTTTTGCTTTATTTATTTATATTTTTAATTGATTTTTAAAACACCTCAAATATTAAAACACTTTTTTTTTCAATTTTGGATACTGCAATACTTTTAATATTTTTGAAAGTTTTTTTTTAAGTTTAAATCGTAAAGCTAATATATTTTTTATTTATGTATTTATTTGTTTGTTTATTTATCAATTTTATGTTTATTTTTTTGGGTGGGGGGAGAGGGTAATACATGAGTACTTTTATTAAGTGTATTTAAATTATGTTTTGTTTTTGTTTGTTTTTTTATTTACTTTTGTTTGCTTTGATTACTGCAACTTTCAATAGATTTTTATTTTTTTTCATGTTTAAAATGTATCTGAACCTAAATCTCTGGTTCTATCCAAAAATATATATATTTTGCATTGATCTTTTTATGCCTAAAACGAACCTAAAACTAAAACACTTATTTTTATTTATTTTTTGGAATACTGAAATACTTTTAATTCATTTTTTTATATTTAAAGTGTATCCAAAGCTAAAACAATTTATTTTTTTTGCTTTATTTATTTATATTTTTAATTGATTTTTAAAACACCTCAAATATTAAAACACTTTTTTTTTTTAGATTTTGGATACTGCAATACTTTTAATATTTTTTAAAGTTTTTTTTAAGTTTAAATCGTAAAGCTAAAGCTAAAATAATTTTTATATATGTATTTATTTGTTTGTTTATCAATTTTATTTTTATTTTTTATTTTTTGGGTGGGGGCAAGGTAATACATGAGTACTTTTATTAAGTGTATTTAAATTATGTTTTGGTTTAGTTTTTTTTATTTACTTATGTTTGTTTTGATTACTGTAACTTTCAATAGATTTTTTTTTTTCATGTTTAAAATGTATCTGAACCTAAATCTCTGGTTCTATCCAAAACTATTATTATTATTTTTTTTAAGTTTTGGATACTGCATTGATCTTTTTATGCCTAAAACAAACCTAAAACTAAAACACTTATTTGTATTTATTTTTTGAACCCTGCAATACTTTTAATTCATTTTTTTATATATTGAAAGTGTATCCAAAGCTGAAACAATTTGTATTTGTTTTTTTTTTTTTGCTTTTATTTATTTATATTTGTAATTGATTTTTTTAATTGTTCAAATATTAAAACACTTTTTTTTCAATTTTGGATACTGCAATACTTTTAATATTTTTTTTTAAGTTTAATCGTAAAGCTAAAGCTAAAATAATTTTTATGTATTTATTTATTTGTTTGTTTATCAATTTTATTTATTTATTTATTTTTTTGGGTGGTGGTGGGGGGGGTAATACATGAGTACTTTTATTACGTGTGTTTAAATTGTGTTTTGTTTTTCTTTTTTTGTTTACTTTTGTTTGTTTTGATTACTGCAACTTTCAATAGATTTTTATTTTTTTTATGTTTAAAATGTATCTGAACCTAAATCTCTGGCTCTATCCGAAACAATTTTTTTTTTTTTTTTTTTAAGTTTTGGGTACTGCATTGATCTTTTTATGCCTAAAACGAACCTTAAGCTAAAACCCCTTTTTTTTTGTTTTGTTTTGGATATTGCAATAATTAAAATTCACTGCATATCATTAAAGTGTAAAGATAAAGCTAAAAATATTTTTATGTATCTACGTACTTATTTTTTGGGTGGGGGTATAGGTCAGTTTTTTTAATACTGCAATAGTTTCAATTGATTATTTTTATGTTTAAAATGTTTCTAAACCTAAAACTTTTCTTTTGGCATATGATGTCCTCTTGGAAGGCGATTCCGGCACAATCTGTCACCAGCTATATCCACAGGACAGAGCCGATGACTGATCGGTGTACTGGCTCACTGCCGGTACCATGTGATCACTGTGACCAATCACAGCAGATCTCAATAATTGGATGGCTTCCTTTCATGCCATTCATTGTATATACTTGTGTTGCTAGCTGTGATTGGTCACAGTGATCACATGATACAGACAGGTCCATTCACAGACCATATATAACCATGTGATTAGATGTGACCAATCACAGCAGATCGCATGACAATTGTAATCATTGAATGGCTTCCTTTCATACCATTCCTTGTATATAATTGTGTTGGTAGCTTTGATTAGTCACAGTGATCACATGGTACAGACAGGGCCAATCAAAGACCATCTGTACCATGTGATTAGATGTGACCAATCACAGCAGATCACATGACAATTGTAAACATTGGATGGCTTCCTTTCATGCCATTCATTGTATATAATTGTGTTCCTAGCTGGGATTAGTCACAGTGATCACATGATACAGACAGGGCCAATCACAGACCATCTGTACCATGTGATTAGATGTGACCAATCACAGCAGATCACATGACAATTGTAAGCATTGGATGGTTTCCTTTCATGCCATTCATTGTATATAATTGTGTTCCTAGCTGTGATTAGTCACAGTGATCCCATGGTACAGACAGGGCCAATCACAGACCAACTATACCATGTGATTAGATGTAACCAATCACAGCAGATCACATGACAATTGTAATCATTGAATGGCTTCCTTTCATGCCATTCCATGTATATAATTGTGTTGCTAGCTGTGATTAGTCACAGTAATCACATGATACAGACAGGGCCAATCACAGACCATCTATACCATGTGATTAGATGTGACCAATCACAGCAGATCACATGACAATTGTAATCATTGAATGGCTTCCTTTCATGCCATTCCTTGTATATAATTGTGTTGGTAGCTTTGATTAGTCACAGTGATCACATGGTACAGACAGGGCCAATCAAAGACCATCTGTACCATGTGATTAGATGTGACCAATCACAGCAGATCACATGACAATTGTAAACATTGGGTGGCTTCCTTTCATGCCATTCATTGTATATAATTGTGTTCCTAGCTGTGATTAGTCACAGTGATCCCATGGTACAGACAGGGCTAATCACAGCCCATTTGTACCATGTGATTAGCTGTGGCCAATCACATCTAACCACAATAGTAAATGCTTAATTAATCAATTTCATTCAGTAAAAATGGTTGCTTATACTTATACTATACACAAACATAATGTGTAAAAGAAAAAAAAAATCCTGATCACTTCCCTAGTAGTAGTGTTGCTCTGGTACAGTGTGTTAAACAAAAAAAAAGAAATAAAAAAAAAATAGAATTGTATTTTTTTTATTTTTAAACACTGTAACCAGTGAGTGTCATATGATAACAACGTACTGGACTGGTGACAATATGTAAAAAAAAAAAAAAAAAAAATTGAGAAAAAAACGATTTTGTTTAAATTTCTTAATTTTCCCCCAAAAATTGGACAAAAAAAATTAAAACTTTCAAAAAAACTTGCCATGCCTCTAAATACCTTGGTCTGTCTACTTTCCAAAAATGGGTCATCTGGGGGTTATTATTCGGCCTGTCCTGGCGTTTTTGGGCCTCAAGATCGGCCGTCAGTACATCGGGAACAAACGATTTTCAGATTTATATCCCATAGTTTGTGGGCTCTATAACTTTCCGACAGACTAAATACTATACACTGATTTCGGTTATTTTCACCAAAGAAATGTAGCAGAATACAGTTTGTTCTAAATTTATGAAGAACCGGTATTTATTTGCAACATTTATAACAGAAACAAAGAAACATTTTTTTTTTTCAGAATTTTCAGGGGGTTTTTTTTCATTTATTTAGCAAAAAATAAATAAAAAATCCGCCAGCAGTGATTAAATACCACCCAAAAAAAATATTTTTGTGAAAAAAATGATAAAAATGTCATACGAGTACAGCGTCGCATGACCGCGCAATTGTCACTCAAAGTGCGTGATATGCAGAACAAAAAAAAAATTGCGCACGTTTCCCGCTATGCGATATGCCGAAACCGCGCGCAGATCGCACAATAAAGAATCGTGAGCGTTTCCTGCTACGCGATATGGCAAAACCGCGCGCAGGTCGCACAACAAAAAATAGCGAGCGTTTCCTGCTATGCCATATGGCAAAACCGCGTTAAGATCGCACAACAAAAAAAATCTCCCACATTTCCTGCTACGCCATATGGCGAAACCGCGTGCAGATCACACAACAAAAAATTGCGAGCGTTTCCTGCTATGCAATATGGCGAAATCGCGAGCAGATCGCGCAACAAAAAATCACGAGCGTTTCCTGCTACGCGATATGGCGAAGCCGCACGCAGATCACACAGCAGAAAATCACAAGCGTTTCCTGCTACGCGATATGGCGAAACCGCACGCAGGTCGCACAACAAAAAAATCTCACGTGTTTCCTGCTACGCGATATGGCGAAACCGCACGCAGATCGCACAACAAAAAATCGTGAGCGTTTCCTGCTACGCGATATGTGTACAGGGCCCTAATGGCACCGCGTTTGCAATGCTTTTTTCACCCCGTAAAAAATGCGCATTTCCTGTGCGTTTTGTTTGCGTGTTCGGGAAATACGCAGAGTGTGAACGCGGCCTTAATGATGACTGAGCTGCATTGATTGTGAGTTCTCTATCTGCCCCGGGTTCAGCTTTTCGGACCGAACCTTCAGATCGTTCCCTCCGCCCGGATGTGACGGTTCCACTTTAAGCCGCCATTTATATTGGCGCTCCCCTTACCGGGACATGGCGGCGTACAGGTAAATAATGAGACAAAGCGGTTCTGCCACTTTCCCCCGTAATAGGCCCCGCCGCCTGCCCATTTGTTTTGGTTTATGTGACGCCGGCGGTACGGATGGATTAGGTCGGAGCGTTGGCATTGCCTCACTGGGGCCCGGCCGCGGGCATCCGTCACCGACTCGCCCATCCATCCCGGAGGACGCCAGGAGAGGATGGATGGAAAAAAAGTGACACCTTTCAATTCAGAGAATTTCACCGTCTCCGGAGGAGAAGAGAGGAGAGTGGAGAGGAGAGAAGAGAGCGGGAGGATCATTTATAGATTAATAAAACCCGTCACTCGGAATGTCTCAGCTGGAGCCCCCCAGTGCTGTCAGCAGGGGGCGCTCTGATGGTGGACATATATGTAACAACCTGATTGAACAATTCTATCATTTTCTATAACTTTTCTGTAAACATTTCTATAAATTTTGATAATTCAGAATGATCAAAAAAAAAAAAAAAAAGAAAAGATTTCCACAGAAATGCCTCAGTATTCGCACAGGCATCACAAATAATCCCTGTAATGTGTCCAATATGGTTATCTCCTATGATAGCCAGCTCCATCTACTGGCCATAATGTGATATTTTCCTGCGAAATCTCAATCAGAAAAATACCCCAATACAGCCACTAGATGGAGCTGATATACACAGGAAATCAACACATTACAGGGATTGTCCGCAATGGCAATTAGATGGCGCTGACCAATGAGAGGCTTTCTTTTGGGATACCTTACCAGGAGAAGGTACCTCATAATGATATATTATTATTATTATTATTTTACTATTATATTATTATTAGTTACATTGTTATTGTTGTTATAATTATTATTTTATTATTATTATTATACAGGATTTATGTAGCGCCAACAGTTAATTAATACTGATAATAATAATGTAACTAATAATAACATAATAGTAAAAAAATAATAATAATAAAATAATAATAATAATAACAACAACAACAATGTAACTAATAAAAACATAACAGTAAAATAATAATAATGATAATAATAATGTAACTAATAATAACATAATAGTAAAATAATAATAATAATAATAATAAAAACAACAATAACAATGTAACTAATAATAACATAATAATAAAATAATAATAATAATAATAATAAAAATAATAATAATAAAAACAACAGTAACAATGTAACTAATAATAAAATAATAGTAAAATAATAATAATAATAATAATAATAAGTGCGGTGTCGCTTGGAGCTCAGAGACACACTGACTGAAAGCGCTGCACAAACTGTTGGCGCTTTCAGTCAGTGTGTCTCTGAGCTCCAAGCGACACCGCACTTATTATTATTATTATTATTATTATTATTATTTTACTATTATTTTATTATTAGTTACATTGTTACTGTTGTTTTTATTATTATTATTATTATTTTATTTTTATGTTATTATTAGTTACATTGTTATTGTTGTTTTTATTATTATTATTATTTTAATATTTTGTTATTATTAGTTACATTATTATTATCAGTATTATTATTATTTTACTACCTGTATTCTGTTTTTATTAGTTACATTATTATTATTATTATTATTATTATTATTTTATTATTATTTTTTTTTTACTATTATGTTATTATTAGTTACATTATTATTATCAGTATTATTATTATTTTACTACCTGTATTCTGTTTTTATTAGTTACATTATTATTATTATTATTATTATTTTTATTTTACTAGTATGTTGTTATTAGTTACATTATTTTTATTATTATTATTAGTATTATTATTGTTGTTGTTATTATCATTGTTATTTTCATTTTACTATTATGCTATTATAAGTTACATTTCAAACACACCAGAAAAAAAAAAAAAAATCTTATACATTCCCTATAAATATCAAATTCAAATATCGCCTGAATACACGATCCATGTATATTTTTCCTTGAACCTTAAAGTGATTGTAAGGTTTTTTTTTTTTAATAACAAACATACTGTATCATACTTACCTCCACTGTGCAGTTCCTTTTGCACAGAGTGACCCCGATCCTCCTCTTCTGGGGTCCCCCCCCTGACGGCGCTCGCGGCTCCTCACCACATCAGATAACTCCCCAGGGGAAGCGCTTCCCCGAGGGGGGCTACCTCGTAGGGCGCGCTACCCAGTCCAGCATTCGGCGTCCATAGCCCATATGACTCGGTCCCGCCCCCCCCCCCCCCCCCCGGCGCCCGCCTCATTTGATTTGATTGACAGCAGCGGGAGCCAATGGCTGCACTACTATCCTTCCTGTAGTTTTCTGCAGGCAGCCTGAAGTGGGTGGAGCCTGCTGGGCCCCTCCCACAGCTCTGCTCTCTCACCTTGTGCAGGGTGACTGGTCCTGTCTCTGCCCACTCCTGTATTTTTCTGCAGGCAGCCTGTAGTGGGTGGAGCCTGCTGGGCCCCTCCCACAGCTCTGGTCGCTCTCTCTCTCTCCTTGTGCAGGGTGACTGGTCCTGTCTCCGCCCCCACCTGTAGTTTTCTGCAGGCAGCCTGTAGTGGGTGGAGCCTGCTGGGCCCCTCCCACAGCTCTGGTCGCTCTCTCTCTCTCCTTGTGCAGGGTGACTGGTCCTGTCTCCGCCCCCCACCTGTAGTTTTCTGCAGGCAGCCTGTAGTGGGTGGAGCCTGCTGGGCCCCTCCCACAGCTCTGGTCGCTCTCTCTCTCTCCTTGTGCAGGGTGACTGGTCCTGTCTCCGCCCCCCACCTGTAGTTTTCTGCAGGCAGCCTGTAGTGGGTGGAGCCTGCTGGGCCCCTCCCACAGCTCTGGTCGCTCTCTCTCTCTCCTTGTGCAGGGTGACTGGTCCTGTCTCCGCCCCCACCTGTAGTTTTCTGCAGGCAGCCTGTAGTGGGTGGAGCCTGCTGGGCCCCTCCCACAGCTCTGGTCGCTCTCTCTCTCTCCTTGTGCAGGGTGACTGGTCCTGTCTCCGCCCCCACCTGTAGTTTTCTGCAGGCAGCCTGTAGTGGGTGGAGCCTGCTGGGCCCCTCCCACAGCTCTGCTCTCTGCTCTCTCTACCCTCTGTGGTTACTGAGAAATATATTTAAATGAAGATTTTTGTGCCCAGAGTTCAGCTTTAAAATAAGCTTTTCTCCCAATAATCGTTCAGCAAGGGTGCCGATTGCAGCGTCCACCATAAAGACACAAGAAAGCACCTTATTTTTCACTTTATGAGATAACAAATATAATGTAAAGCAAGCAGAAATGTGAAAATCACGAGTCCCTTAAAAAATATATAAATAAATAAATAAATAAATAAATTGCGTAATTACTATCTACTTACTGAATGTCCACCAATAGATCTGCTTTGGGGCGATATTTTCAGACAATGTGTTTTTTTTATTTTTTTTATTTAGTTTTTTTTATTTTTTTGGGACAAATACATTCTGTTTCTTTATTTTTTTATTTTCATTTTTTTAAAACCCCAATATTTTCCCCGCATACATAAAAATTCCTCTCCGCAGTCATAAAACGGCAATTCGTTTGTGCTTTAATTTAGGGAATTTTATGAGAGCGGTTCTAAAATTACAAACGCGCACAATGGAAAGGAGGATAAAAAAAAACAAAAAAAATAAATAAAAAGCAGGAAACGTTTTGTTTTAAAAAATAATTAAGGCTCGCGTTTTCGTAAGTATATTCCCTCTGCGGCTGCTCGCCCCCATGGTGTGCCTGTACGCAATATATATTGTGGATATAAAAAGTAACCAGTTTCAGTGTAAAGTTAATGAGCTTTACCGTACTTATGTTTCCGAGGTGGGGGGGGAGGGGGAGGGGGGGGTCTAGTTCATAAAAATTAAAGGGTACCTACAGGCATTCATAATGGGCACGGGGCACCCGATCCTTACCTCTGTCAGTGACCCCCCCCCGCTATACCTCAACAACTGAGGCTCTGTTTACATCTGTGTATTCCTGAAACGCGTGAAAAAAACGCACATCACTTTGACATTAATAATTATTGTGCCTTTTCATGCAGTAGAATGCCTTTTTTTTTTTTTTTTTTTTTTGTGCGCAGAGTAACACACACCATAGCAAAAAAACTTAATAACACACCCAGGCCAATTCTGACATTTGTGTCCTACATATAAAAATCTGTATTTTTAATATAAATATATTTTTTTTTGCTAGAAAATTATTAAAAACCCCCAAACATTTTTATTTTTTTTACGTGAAAATTAATCAAAACCACCAAACATTTTTTTTCAAACATTTTTTTTTTTTACTTGAAAATTAATCAAAACCCCCCCAAACATTTTTTTTTATATATAGCAAAGAGAAAATAAAATGGTGGTTGTTAAATTTTAATGTAAAAACAACGCAATACATAACACAATTTTTTTTGTAAAATATGAAAGATTATGTTATGCCAAGTAAATAGAATGGAGCGCGTGGAATGGCGCCAAATTGTGGTACTTAGAAATCTCCATAGGCAAAAAAAGTTAATTATGGGGGAAAAAAATACACTTTAATGAATTTTAATGTAAAAAAAGACCACAATGTATATGACCCAATTTTTTGGTAAAATACGACAGATGTTACGCCGAGTAAACAGATACCAAACATGTCACGCTTTAAAATTGCGCACGCCCGTGGAATGGCGCCAAACTACAGTACTTAAAAATTTCCATAGGCGAAGAAACACAATTTTTTTGGGAAAAAAAATACACTTTATTGAATTTTAATATAAAAATGTAAAAGATGATGTTACACTGAGTAAATATCGATACTTAACATGTCATGCTTTAAAATTGCGCACGCGCGTGGAATGGCGCCAAACTACAGTAGTTAAAAATCTCAATAGGCGAAGAAGCACAATTTTTGGGGGGAAAAAAATACACTTTATTGAATTTTAATGTAAAAACAATGCAATATATAACCCAATTTTTTTGTAAAATATGAAAGATGATGTTACGCCAAGTAAATAGATGCCTTACATGTCACGCTCTTAAAATTTTGCAAGCGCGTGGAATGGCGTCAATTTGCGGTACTTAGAAATCTCCATAGGCAAAAAAAACTACATTTTGGGGTCGAAAAAAATACACTTTAATGAATTTTAATGTAAAAAAGACCACAGTGTATATGACCCAATTTTTGGGTAAAATATGACAGATGTTACACCGAGTAAACAGATACCTAACATGTAACGCGTTAAAATTTTGCACGCTCGTGGAATGGCGACAAACTACAGTACTTAAACATTTCCATAGGCAAAGGAACACAATTTTTTTGGAAAAAAATACACTTTATTGAATTTTAATGCAAAAAAAAAAAAACACAATATATATAACCAATTTTTTGATAAGATGATGTTACACCGAGTAAATAGATACCTAACATGTCACGCTTTAAAATTGCGCAAGTTCGTGGAATGGCGCCAAACTATGTTAATTAAAAATCTCCATAGGCAACGCTTTAACATTTTATACAGGATACCTGTTTAGAGTTACAGAGGAGGTCTAGTGCTAGAATTATTTCTCTCTCTCCAATGTTGACAGTGATACCTCACTTGAATGGTGTGAACACCGTTTAAATATGCGTGCGCAACTTAAACATGCGTTCACTTTTAAAAAAATTATTTTTTATTATTTTTACACTGACCCTTTAATTTAAATTTTTTTTTTTTTTTCATTTTTATTCCTATTGCATCCCTTGTAATAGAAACAAGGAACGACAGGTCCTTTTTATGGAGAGATCTGGGGCCAATTAGACCTCAAATGTCTCCTCTACCTTTAAAGCGAAAAACAAATAATAATTGATCTTTTGCGTGAAAAAAATAAAAATAAAAATAAAAAATAAAACAACAACATTTTTTACTTTCGCCCCCCAGACCAGAAGTGACCTCAATATAAAAGATGATGTTACGCTGAGTAAATGGATACCTAACATGTCACGCTTTAAAACTGTGCACGCTCGTGGAACGGCGCAAAACTATGGTACTTAAAAATCTCTGTAGGCGAAAAAAAAATTCAGGAAAAAAAAATACACTTTAATGAATTTTAAAATAAAAAAAAAAACACAATATTTAACCCAATTTTTTTTTGTAAAATTTAAAAGATGATGTTACACCGAGTAAATGGATACTTAACATGTCACGCTTTAAAATTGCGCACACTCGTTGAATGGAGCCAAACTACGATACTTAAAAAATCTCAAAAAAAGCGCAATTTTGCGAGAAAAAAATACACTTTAAAGAATTTGAAAGTAAAAAAAAAAAAAAAAACACAATATTTAACCCAATTTTTTTAGTAAAATTAAAAAGATGATGTTACACCGAGTAAATGGATACTTAACATGCCACGCTGTAAAATTGTGCACACTCGTTGAATGAGTGCATCAATAGACCCCTCACTCAACAGTAGATCCCTCCCAGCAACAATTCCCCCCCCCCCCCCAAGCAACAATAGATTCCTCCCAATTACTTCAACGATGGGGCACAATTCCTCCCACTTACACCAATAACAGGGTGCAATTATTCTCACTGAAACAAACATTATCACCGTTTCTACTCCCACTGGTCACAGTCCGGCCCTCCTAAAGTCTTAAGGACAATAAACGGTCTCTTTGTTTAGATAACTCCATTCATTTTTTTAAGCTTTTTTTAATAAATACAGCACGGGGCTGATTTACGCATCAGCAGAGGCGCACGGCGAGGCGCAGCGCACATTTTCATATTTACGACATGGTGCGCCGGGGACAGAGCACGCGAATCCTCCATTTACTGTAGCGATCTCGGCGCACGGCAGAATGCAAGTGTGTGTGCATGCGAGTGTGTGCGTGCGTGTGCGTGTATGCGTGCGTGTGTGTGTGCGTGTGCATGTGTGTGCGTGTGTGCATGTGCATGCGTGTGTGTGCGTTCGTGTGTGTGCGTGCGTGTGTGTATGTGCGTGTGTGCCCGTGTGTGTGCGTGCGTGTGTGCCCGTGTGTGTATGTGTGTGCGTGTGTGTGCGTGCGTGTGTGCGTGTGCATGTGTGTGCGTGTGTGTGTGCATGTGCATGCGTGTATGTGTGCGTTCGTGTGTGTGCGTGCGTGTGTGTATGTGTGTGTGTGCCTGTGTGTGTGCGTGCGTGGGTGCCCGTGTGTGTATGTGTGTGCCCGTGTGTGTTTGTGTGTATGTGTGTGTGCGTGTGTGCGTGCGTGCGTGTGTGCCCGTGTGTGTATGTGTGTGCGTGTGTGCCTGTGTGTGTGCGTGCGTGTGTGCCCGTGTGTGTATGTGTGTGCGTGTGTGTGCCTGTGTGTGTTTGTGTGTGTGTGTGTGCGTGTGTGCCCGTGTGTGTGCGTGCGTGTGTGCCCGTGTGTGTATGTGTGTGTGTGTGTGCCCGTGTGTGTTTGTGTGTGTGTGTGTGCGTGTGTGCCCGTGTGTGTATGTGTGTGCGTGTGTGCCTGTGTGTGTGCGTGCGTGTGTGCCCGTGTGTGTATGTGTGTGCGTGTGTGTGCCTGTGTGTGTTTGTGTGTGTGTGTGTGCGTGTGTGCCCGTGTGTGTGCGTGCGTGTGTGCCCGTGTGTGTATGTGTGTGTGTGTGTGTGCCCGTGTGTGTTTGTGTGTGTGTGTGTGTGTGCGTGTGTGCCCGTGTGTGTTTGTGTGTGCGTGTGTGCCCGTGTGTGTATGTGTGTGTGTGTGCATGTCAGGTAGGCGACTACATTTGGGTGTCCTTATAGAGCTTGTAACATGTATTTTCTCTTTGTATTTTGTTTAAATACAGATGTGTTTTTTTTACTTTTGTTTATTTTTTTTTATTTTTTGGGGGGGGGATGTTTTGCCCTGAAATATTTTTGATGTCGTCAGTGTGTGTCGTTTGTTGGTTGTTAGTTTCACTTTGATTTAACTGTCTGTGCTGCATTATTTTGAAAAATCTTCCTCAAGATGTTGTGACTAATGTTTAAATCCTTAATAGATGTCCATTTGTGGGCGCGGTCCCCCCTTCCCCCCGGCAGCTGCATGTAAACAAACAGCCAGGCGTGCGTGTGACATCATTAGACTAATTTGGCCATGTGGATATATTTAGTCAATGGGGAGGGGAACCCCCGCCGCCAGCTCATTGGCCCGGCGCTGGCAGCTGAACTCCAGGTTCAGTCAAACATGGGTTTGGACCGAATCCAGAGCCAAACCCAAGCTCATCCTAGGCTCCGGGGTTCAAAACAAAATTTTCCCAGCACACACACCAACTAAGCCAGCAAAATAAAAATGACACAGTTTCAACAATTTGCATTAAAAATAAGGGTTGGGGACATTGTCCGGGTAGTGCGGGTGGCTTCCACGTATTAGAGAAATTTATACAGTTGTGCTCATAAGTTTACATACCCTGGCAGAATTTGTGATTTCTTGACAATGACCTTTTAATGATCATGAGAACGGTGAGGAATCAGCCCAGAACTACACAGAGGAATCTTGTAAATGATTTCAGCTGGGACCACAGTCACCAAGAAAACAATCGGTAACACACTACGCCGTGAAGGACTGAAATCCTGCAGCGCCCCCAAGGTCCCTCTGCTCAAGAAATCACATGTACAGCCCGTCTGAAGTTTGCTAATGAATATCTGAGTGATTCAGAGGAGAACTGGGTGAAAGTTTTGTGGTCGGACGAGACCAAAATTGAGCTCTTTGGCATCAACTCAACTGGAGGAGGAGGAATGCTGCCTATGACCCCAAGAACACCATCCTCACTGCCAAACATGGAGGTGGAAACATTAAACTTTAGGGGTGTTTTTCTGCTAAGGGGACAGAACAACTTCACCGGATCAAAGGGACGATGGACGGGGCCATGTACCATCAAATATTGGATGAGAACCTCATTCCGTCAGCCAGGGCATTGAAAATGGGTGGTGGATGAGTATTCCAGCATGACAATGACCCAAAACACACGGCCAAGGCAACCAAGAAGTGTCCCAAGAAGAAGCGCATTAAGATCCTGGAGTGGCCTAGCCAGTCTCCAGACCTTAATCCCATAGAAAATATGTGGTGGGAGCTGAAAGTTCGAGTTACCAAAAGAGTCAGCCTTGAAACCTTAATGGCTTGGAGAGGATCTGCAAAGAGGAGTGGGACAAAATCCCTCCTGAGATGTGTACAGACCTGGTGGCCAACTACAAGAAACGTCTGACCTCTGTGATTGCCAAGAAGGGTCTTTGCCTGTGAGAGACCTTAATGATGCGGTATAACTCCCTTGTGTCTTGCTGTGCTCAATCTTGCCATGGTGTATATGACCTGTGATCTCAAACTGTCTTCCACAACCTCGCCTTAGTAGCAGAGTTTGGCCGTTCCTCACCCAGTTTTGAGCCTCCTACACAGCTGTTTCTGTTTCAGTTGATAACTGTGTTTCAACCTACGTATGAAAGTGATGATCATTAGCACCAGCTCGGTATTATCCCTGACTTTGTGCAAGTGTAAGAATTTATGCTGGCTTGAGTCCAAAGGGTAAGTCGCACCAAGTATTGATTTGATTTAGATTTTCCTCTATTTGCTCACTTTGTATTTTGTAAATTGTTAAAGAGGAAGTAAACCCTGATTAGTTTACTTCCTCTTTTTTTCCCTGCAAAGGTAAAGCATAATGGACTACTATGCATCGCATCGCATCGCATCGCATAGTAGCCCATTATGTGTCACTTACCTGACACAGGAGCCAGCGAAGTCGCCGCTGTCCCCTGTAGTCCGCCGCATCCATCTTGCTGGTGGCGTCTCGCAGCTCCGCCGCTGTCATTCGGCGAAGCCGCGATGACGTCACTCCCGCGCATGCGCACGGGAGTCGACAAATGCGGCAGCTCCATTCTTGGAACTGCCGCGCTCAGTGCGCCTGCGCGCCGCTGTCTACGGCGCATGCGCCGTAGACAGCGGTGCCCGTTTTCGGGCAAATATCTCCTAAACCATATAGGTTTAGGAGATATTGCTTGGACCTACAGGTAAGCCTTAATCTAGGCTTACCTGTAGGTCAAAGTGGTTTGTAAGGGTTTACAACCATTTTAACAATAAACAAATAAAACTTTACAGTATTTTTTCACGCCTGCATACAACTTTTGCACAGCAATATATATATATATATATATATATATATATATATATATATATATACTGTATGTATATTTATTATTAATTTTATTATTATTTATAATTTAGATTATATTGTATATTTATATTATATATATATATATATATATATATATATATATATATATATATATAAAACATACATACATACCTTTAGCTGCTCATTAATGGATTATTGGAGGTTATTATTTATTTATTTATTTGTATCCATTTATGTTTATTTATTTACATTTTGTATTTATTAATTTACATATGTTTTATTTATTTATTTATTTATTTATTTATTTAGCTTTTTCTCTTGTTTTTGACATCTCTCCTACAGGTTTTACGCTAAGGGGTTAATTAATCTACTCAAGGCGAAGCCTCTGAAACTGTCTCCTATGTGCAATTGTCTCATTTGGTTCCTAATCTTACTTTTTTTTAGCCTAATAGGTAATGCATTTTTAATGCAAAAATAAAAAGGCAAATATCGTAAAAGCTTTTAAGGGTGTTTAGCCCCGCCTCCTTTCATATGTGATTTTAAACTGAGCGTCTCCCCGAAGTGGCTGGAAGTCGATGCATTAGTTCCACGCGTTACTTTGCCGAAGGTTCTGACCTGATAGGGTGCAGCTATTAGGAATACAGCAAGATGGAAGCACGCCGCCACTATTTTTATTTTTTGTGTGTGTGTGTGTGTGTGTTTTGTGCATGCTAAGCCATTCGAAACTGCGACACTTCTTCCTTTGCATGGTTCATCTGCTTATGGATATTAATTCCATAAATAAGTTGGTTTAATTAGGATGTCTGAAAAAGCCAACACAAATCTGTAGGCGCATCTTTATTTATTTTATTTTTTTTGGTCAATATATCCTGGGTACAGGAGAAGGCAATAATAATTAGATCTATAAAAGCAGTCATTCCAGATTATTTAGGGCAATCGACGGCGTTCAAAGTGCAGTAACCCATGGCAACCAATCAGCGGTAATCGTCTTCCTGTGTTATGGGTGTCACAGAGTGGTAAAGGCACAGCTGATGGGTTGTTACGGGTTATTGCACATTGTGACTGTTTGCAATGCCTTATTATACTGGATAGATAGATAGATAGATAGATAGATAGATAGATAGATAGATAGATAGATAGATAGATAGATAAATAGGTAGATAGAAATACACACATACACACACATATATATATATATATATATATAGATATTATGTTTATATAAAATATATATAAAATATTTAAAAAACATATATATATATATATATATATATATATACAGTGCCTTGCAAAAGTATTCGGCCCCCTTGAACTTTTCAACCTTTTGCCACATTTCAGGCTTCAAACATAAAGATATAAAATTTTAATTTTTTTGTGAAGAATCACCAACAAGTGGGACACAATTGTGAAGTGGAACGAAATCTATTGGATTTTTGAAACTTTTTTAACTAATAAAAAAAATGAAAAGTGGGGCGTGCAAAATGATTCGGCCCCCCCTTGCGTTAATACTTTGTAGAGCCACCTTTTGCTGCGATTACAGCTGCAAGTCGCTTGGGGTATGTCTCTATCAGTTTTGCACATCGAGAGACTGAAATTCTTGCCCATTCTTCCTTGCAAAACAGCTGGAGCTCAGTGAGGTTGGATGGAGAGCGTTTGTGAACAGCAGTTTTCAGCTCTTTCCACAGATTCTCGATTGGATTCAGGTCTGGACTTTGACTTGGCCATTCTAACACCTGGATACGTTTATTTGTGAACCATTCCTTTGTAGATTTTGCTGTATGTTTGGGATCATTGTCTTGTTGGAAGATAAATCTCCGTTCCAGTTTCAGGTCTTTTGCAAACTCCAACAGGTTTTCATCCAGAATGGTCCTGTATTTGGCTGCATCCATCTTCCCCTCAATTTTAACCATCTTCCCTGTCCCTGCTGAAGAAAAGCAGGCCCAAACCATGATGCTGCCACCACCATGTGTGACAGTGGGGATGGTGTGTTGAGGGTGATGAGCTGTGTTGCTTTTACGCCAAACATATCGTTTTGCATTGTGGGCAAAAAGTTGGATTTTGGTTTCATCTGACCAGAGCACCTTCTTCCACATGTTTGGTGTGTCTCCCAGGTGGCTTGTGGCAAACTTTAGACGAGACTTTTTATGGATATCTTTGAGAAATGGCTTTCTTCTTGCCACTCTTCCATAAAGGCCAGATTTGTGCAGTGTACGACTGATTGTTGTCCTATGGACAGACTCTCCCACCTCAGCTGTAGTTCTCTGCAGTTCATCCAGAGTGATCATGGGCCTCTTGGCTGCATCTCTGATCAGTCTTCTCCTTGTCTGAGCTGAAAGTTTAGAGGGACGGCCAGGTCTTGGTAGATTTGCTGTGGTCTGATACTCCTTCCATTTCAAAATGATCGCTTGCACAGTGCTCCTTGGGATGTTTAAAGCTTGGCAAATCTTTTTGTATCTAAATCCGGCTTTAAACTTCTCCACAACAGTATTACGGACCTGCCTGGTGTGTTCCTTGGTCTTCATGATGCTCTCTGCGCTTTCAACAGAACCCTGAGACTATCACAGAGCAGGTGCATTTATACAGAGACTTGATTACACACAGGTGGATTCTATTTATCACTAGTGATGGCCGAACGGTTCGCCCGGCGGTCGTTTCGCGGCGAATTTCCGACTTTCGCCGTCCGCGGGTTCGAACGCCTTTTTCCGTCGTTCGCCCCGGCGGACTTACGTGTTTAATGTATACAAGAACTTTAACCTTTCGTGACACGTTTATCATGTGTTACAGGACAACCAATTGAGACATGACAGCTCATGGACACTTGGACATTCCCCCTAACCTATAAATACACCCGATCCGGTGGCCATTTTACATTCTTTCTTCTGTCACTGTAGGGAAAGGATCCTGTGTGGAGTAGGGACAGAGAAAACGCTAGCTATTTGGTACACAAAAGTTCTTTTCAGGACTGGTATAGGTGTTAGGTCAGCAGCCTGAGTTTCTTTTGTCAGTTTAGATAAAGGGACAGAGCGCTGTATGCTGCTATTTTAGGGACAGCTCAGCCAGATTAGTCTTTCTTCATCATCATCATCATCATCATCATTAGCTGTTACTATCAGGTCCACAAAAGAGCTGTTCCAGCTAATCGTTCCAGCCTACTCTTTTTTGCCAATTTGTATAGGGACAGGCAGGAAGCAGTGTGTCAGGCAGTGAGGATAATTTTAAAGACTTGCTGTTACTATTAGTTCCACAAAGGTTCTTTTCAGGACTGGTATCAGTGGTACGGTAATAGGCTTGTACACGTATAATATTCTTTCTTCCAAATATAGAAAGAATATTATACTTGACTGCTGCCCTTCTGCTGCAGTCTGCTAATCATTCACAACTCACTTGTTCCACAAAGCTCTTTATCAGGACTGGTAACTTGGTCTGTCTAGGGTGCTACGGTACATAGGCTTGGGTGCGGTACAGTCTGCTGTTCTGTAAGGACCGCTATCGGTCCACAATACATAGGGTTGCCGTGCACTACTGCTGACCGCTGCCCTATACTGCAGCAGTCCTTCATTGGTATAGGGACTGACGTACAGTCTGCTAATCACTAACACACAACCTGCTTGGTCCACAAAAGTTCTTATAAGGACTGGTAACTTGGTATAGGGTGCTACGGTACATAGGCCTGAGTGCGTTACAGTCTGCTGTTCTGTAAGGACCGCTATCGGTCCACAATACATAGGGTTGCCGTGCACTACTGCTGACCGCTGCCCTATACTGCAGCAGTCCTTCAGCGGTATAGGGACTGACGCACAGTCTGCTAAACACTAACACACAACCTGCTTGGTCCACAAAAGTTTTTATAAGGACTGGTAACTTGGTATAGGGTGCTACGGTACATAGGCCTGAGTGCAGTACAGTCTGCTGTTCTGTAAGGACCGCTATCGGTCCACAATACATAGGGTTGCCGTGCACTACTGCTGACCGCTGCCCTATACTGCAGCAGTCCTTCATTGGTATAGGGACTGACGTACAGTCTGCTAATCACTAACACACAACCTGCTTGGTCCACAAAAGTTCTTATAAGGACTGGTAACTTGGTATAGGGTGCTACGGTACATAGGCCTGAGTGCGTTACAGTCTGCTGTTCTGTAAGGACCGCTATCGGTCCACAATACATAGGGTTGCCGTGCACTACTGCTGACCGCTGCCCTATACTGCAGCAGTCCTTCATTGGTATAGGGACTGACGTACAGTCTGCTAATCACTAACACACAACCTGCTTGGTCCACAAAAGTTCTTATAAGGACTGGTAACTTGGTATAGGGTGCTACGGTACATAGGCCTGAGTGCGTTACAGTCTGCTGTTCTGTAAGGACCGCTATCGGTCCACAATACATAGGGTTGCCGTGCACTACTGCTGACCGCTGCCCTATACTGCAGCAGTCCTTCAGCGGTATAGGGACTGACGCACAGTCTGCTAAACACTAACACACAACCTGCTTGGTCCACAAAAGTTTTTATAAGGACTGGTAACTTGGTATAGGGTGCTACGGTACATAGGCCTGAGTGCAGTACAGTCTGCTGTTCTGTAAGGACCGCTATCGGTCCACAATACATAGGGTTGCCGTGCACTACTGCTGACCGCTGCCCTATACTGCAGCAGTCCTTCATTGGTATAGGGACTGACGTACAGTCTGCTAATCACTAACACACAACCTGCTTGGTCCACAAAAGTTCTTATAAGGACTGGTAACTTGGTATAGGGTGCTACGGTACATAGGCCTGAGTGCGTTACAGTCTGCTGTTCTGTAAGGACCGCTATCGGTCCACAATACATAGGGTTGCCGTGCACTACTGCTGACCGCTGCCCTATACTGCAGCAGTCCTTCAGCGGTATAGGGACTGACGCACAGTCTGCTAAACACTAACACACAACCTGCTTGGTCCACAAAAGTTTTTATAAGGACTGGTAACTTGGTATAGGGTGCTACGGTACATAGGCCTGAGTGCAGTACAGTCTGCTGTTCTGTAAGGACCGCTATCGGTCCACAATACATAGGGTTGCCGTGCACTACTGCTGACCGCTGCCCTATACTGCAGCAGTCCTTCATTGGTATAGGGACTGACGTACAGTCTGCTAATCACTAACACACAACCTGCTTGTTCCACAAAAGTTCTTATAAGGACTGGTAACTTGGTATAGGGTGCTACGGTACATAGGCTTGAGTGCGGTACAGTCTGCTGTTCTGTAAGGACCGCTATCGGTCCACAATAGATAGGGTTGACGTGCACCACTGCTGACCGCTGCCCTATACTGCAGCAGTCCTTCAGCGGTATAGGGACTGACGCACAGTCTGCTAAACACTAACACACAACCTGCTTGGTCCACAAAAGTTTTTATAAGGACTGGTAACTTGGTATAGGGTGCTACGGTACATAGGCCTGAGTGCGTTACAGTCTGCTGTTCTGTAAGGACCGCTATCGGTCCACAATACATAGGGTTGCCGTGCACTACTGCTGACCGCTGCCCTATACTGCAGCAGTCCTTCATTGGTATAGGGACTGACGTACAGTCTGCTAATCACTAACACACAACCTGCTTGGTCCACAAAAGTTCTTATAAGGACTGGTAACTTGGTATAGGGTGCTACGGTACATAGGCCTGAGTGCGTTACAGTCTGCTGTTCTGTAAGGACCGCTATCGGTCCACAATACATAGGGTTGCCGTGCACTACTGCTGACCGCTGCCCTATACTGCAGCAGTCCTTCAGCGGTATAGGGACTGACGCACAGTCTGCTAAACACTAACACACAACCTGCTTGGTCCACAAAAGTTCTTATAAGGACTGGTAACTTGGTATAGGGTGCTACGGTACATAGGCTTGAGTGCGGTACAGTCTGCTGTTCTGTAAGGACCGCTATCGGTCCACAATAGATAGGGTTGACGTGCACCACTGCTGACCGCTGCCCTATACTGCAGCAGTCCTTCAGCGGTATAGGGACTGACGTACAGTCTGCTAAACACTAATACACAACCTGCTTGGTCCACAAAAGTTCTTATAAGGACTGGTAACTTGGTATAGGGTGCTACGGTACATAGGCTTGAGTGCGGTACAGTCTGCTGTTCTGTAAGGACCGCTATAGGTCCACAATAGATAGGGTTGACGTGCACCACTGCTGACCGCTCACCTATACTGCAGCAGTCCTTCAGCGGTATAGGGACTAAGAGTTTTGTCACAGGGTCATTTAAAAAATGACATGCAGAGGAAGAGGCAGGCCCTTCCGCAGGGGTGGTAGGGGTAGGGCAGGAGCAACAGGCTTGAGCCAAAGTGGGAAGTTGCAGAAGGTGCGTTCAATTACTTTAAAGGATGCACCAGACTTGGTTGAGTGGCTCGCTCAGCCTTACTCTTCTGCACCCTCCTCATCCTCTCGATCTGCACCCTCTTCTTCACTCTCTGCTATGTGCACCCCCAAAGACACTACCACCAACAACACGACCACCACCACCACCACCACATACCTTCCGCTTGAGTCACTGGAATTATTTTCCGATCCATATCAAGAGGACATTTCTGATGCGCAGCCACTCTTGGTATTGGATCAGGAAGAGGAGGTAGCAACAAGCGCTACTCAGCAGTCTGACGCCAGTACCCAGATCAGCCCAAGGAGGAGGTTGGTCCCCGGTGTTGCTGCCTACTCTACTTATAGCGGTGGGGAAGGTGACGTTGATGATGACGTGTCTAGTGATGTCACGTGGGTGCCCACAAGAGAGGAAGAGGAGGGGAGTTCAGAGGGAGATATGGACCAGCAGATAGGGAGGAGAAGCAGCAATGACTTACATTGCACAGCAGGGACAAAGCAGACTGCAAATGTATCAGGAGCGAGTCATCGACCATGTACGGTCACATCTGGCGCTCCCAGGACACCGGCACATGGCTCCGCAGTGTGGGCTTTTTTTAACGTGTCCGCTGCTGACAATAGCGTTGCCATCTGCAATCTTTGCAGTCAACGCGTTAGTCGCGGTAAGCCCAATACTCACCTAGGGACGACCGCCTTAAGAAGGCACATGAGCAGCCATCACCGAGCCCAGTGGGAGCAACGGAACACACAAAGCCACACTGCAGGCTCTCACCGTCCAGCCTCGTCTTCTACTTCTCCTTCTCCTCTCTCCTCACAATTGTCCTCCACTCCACCTTCCATCACGCCAAGCTCACATTTTTCTGCAAAAAGGCAGGCTTCCGTGGGCCTAATGTTTGAGCGTAAAAAAATGATGACGCCGGATAACCCTCTTGCCCAACGGTTGGCGGCTGGCTTGTCAGAACTCATAGCCCGCCAACTACTGCCATATAAACTGGTGGACTCGGAGGCCTTTCGCAAATTTGTGGCCATTGGAACACCACAATGGAAGGTCCCAGGAAGGAAGTATTTCTCAGAGAAGGGCATCCCAGAGCTATATGGCCATGTTCAGCGGCAAGTGAATGTATCTCTGGCACACAGTGTCGGTGCCAAGATACATCTGACCACAGACACGTGGTCTAGCAAACACGGGCAGGGAAGGTATATCAGTTTTACTGCCCACTGGGTGAACCTTCTGACGGCCGTCAAGCATGTAACCCGTGGCACCCGTGTAGATTTGGTTTTACCGCCACGGATTGCATGCAGGCCTGACTCTTCTTCTCCTCCTCCTACTCCATCCTCCTCCCTCTCCTCCTCAGCTGCCTCCTCCTTTTCCGCTGCTAGCGTCTCTTCCACTGCACCGCCCAAGCTCCCCAGAACCTATTCCACATGCCAGGTGAGACGTTGCCATGCCGTGCTGCGTCTGTTGTGCCTGGAAGCAAAGAGCCACACTGGCCCGGCACTCCTTTCAGCTTTGCGTTCACAGGCAGATGAGTGGCTAACACCGCTCAATTTGACAGTTGGTAAAGTGGTGTGTGACAACGGTGCCAATCTGCTTAGCGCATTGAAACAGGGCAAAATCACGCACGTGCCGTGCATGGCACACGTCTTAAACTTGGTCGTGCAGCGATTCCTTGTCAAATACCCTGGGGTCCAGGACATCTTGCGGCAGGCAAGGAAAATCTCGGCCCATTTCAGAAGATCTTACACGGCCATGGCTCGCCTTGCTGACATTCAGCGGCGACACCATCTGCCGGTCAGACGTCTTATTTGCGATTGCCCGACGCGATGGAACTCAACCTTCTATATGCTTGATAGGCTGCTCCAGCAGAAACGTGCAGTTAACGTCTACCTGTATGAACTCTGCGAAAGAAACGGTTCTGGGGAGCTGGGTTTTTTTTCACCGCGCCAGTGGCTGCTCATGCGCGACACATGCAGACTTCTGCGGCCATTTGAGGAGATCACCAAACTGGTCAGTCGCAGCCATGGCGCCATCAGTGACATGGTACCTTATGCCTTCTTTCTGGAGCGTGCATTGCGTCGTGTCATTGATCAGGCTGTGGAGGAGCAGGAGCGGGAAGATGAGGAAGTCGCAATGCTGGATGAATTCCCAGGGGGGGCTACTCTATCTGAGACAAGTCAACAACAGGAGTCTGATGAGGAGTCAGAGGAGGATGGTGCCGGGGCGGATGAGCAGGAGCAAGAAGAGCATGCTTTAAACCTTTCTGGGATCCCTGTTGTGCGAGGATGGGGAGAGGAGAATGAAGAGGACGACATTATCCTGGATGATGAGCAGGAGCCAGGCCACCACACCGCTTCCACTTTAGTGCAAATGGGGGCCTTCATGCTCCAGTGTTTTAATAGGGACCCCCGTATAAAAAGCATGAGGGTCAAGGACCAGTACTGGGTGGCAACGTACTTAGACCCCCGGTACAAACACAAAATGGCGGAAATGTTACCGCCGTCGCAGAGGGCTGTCAGAATGCAGCACTTCCAGGCCTTGCTTCGAGAAATGCTGCATTCTGCTTTTGCGTGCGCTGGCAGAGGAGCAATTCCCACTCCCAGAGAAGGATTTGCGGGTACCAATCCAACAGCGCCTGCAAGAAGAGGCCGGTTTGAAGATGTGTTGGTGACTTCGGATATGAGGTCATTCTTTCAGCCGACCCATCGACAGGTGTCATCCGGATCCAGCATCAGGGAACGCCTAGACCGTCAGGTGTCCGACTACATTGGGTTAACGGCCGATGTGGACGCTCTGAGGAGTGATGAACCCCTAGACTACTGGGTGGGCAGGCTTGACCTCTGGCCAGAGCTTGCCCAATTTGCAATCGAACTGTTGGCTTGCCCCTCATCCAGTGTCCTGTCCGAAAGGACGTTCAGCGCAGCAGGGGGGATTGTGACCGATAAGCGTACTCGCCTAGCTCACCACAGTGTTAACTACCTCACATTTCTAAAAATGAATGAGGCATGGATCTCGGAGGAATTCAACACATGTGATCAGTAGACCATGTATATGTCTATAAACAATTTTTGGAATCAAGCACACAGACCTTCTTAATTCATTTGGCTCACTTCCCTGACCCAAAAAAGCACACCGTACTATATGCCCCTACCCTCCTCTTTGAAGAGGTTGAGCGGTGTCATATTTCTACTGGGGCTGCTTATTATGAGGGGTTCCCACCATCCCTGTGCTGTGCTGACTTCCTCCTGGGTGTTCTTATTATGAGGGGCTCCCACCATCCCTGTGCTGTGCTGACTTCCTCCTGGGGGTTCTTATTATGAGGGGATCACACCATCCCTGTGCTGTGCTGACTTCCTCCTGGGGCTGCTTACGGTGCTGCTGTCAGCGCTGTATGTCACGGAGCTGCTGTCAGCGCTGTATGTCACGGAGCTGCTGTCAGCGCTGTATGTCACGGAGCTGCTGTCAGCGCTGTATGTCACGGAGCTGCTGTCAGCGCTGTATGTCACGGAGCTGCTGTCAGCGC
This sequence comes from Lithobates pipiens, assembly GCF_037356315.1. Classification (NCBI taxonomy): domain Eukaryota; kingdom Metazoa; phylum Chordata; class Amphibia; order Anura; family Ranidae; genus Lithobates; species Lithobates pipiens. Next base: position 12,099,571 of record NW_027507686.1, on the reverse strand, counting down.
TGTATGTCACGGAGCTGCTGTCAGCGCTGTATGTCACGGAGCTGCTGTCAGCGCTGTATGTCACGGAGCTGCTGTCAGCGCTGTATGTCACGGAGCTGCTGTCAGCGCTGTATGTCACGGAGCTGCTGTCAGCGCTGTATGTCACGGTGCTGCTGTCAGCGCTGTATGTCACGGAGCTGCTGTCAGCGCTGTATGTCACGGAGCTGCTGTCAGTGCTGTATGTCACGGAGCTGCTGTCAGCGCTGTATGTCACGGAGCTGCTGTCAGCGCTGTATGTCACGGAGCTGCTGTCAGCGCTGTATGTCACGGTGCTGCTGTCAGCGCTGTATGTCACGGAGCTGCTGTCAGCGCTGTATGTCACGGAGCTGCTGTCAGCGCTGTATGTCACGGAGCTGCTGTCAGCGCTGTATGTCACGGAGCTGCTGTCAGCGCTGTATGTCACGGAGCTGCTGTCAGCGCTGTATGTCACGGTGCTGATGTCAGTGCTCTGTATTACGGTGCTGCTGTCAGTGCTCTGTATCTCCTGCACCCTCTTGTTTGCCTACCCTGGTCCCTGACCTTCCCTCTCCTCCATTGCCTTCATTAGCTCCATAGTCCTGAATTGTCAGAACAATTTCCCAAATAAAAAAAAAATGCTTGTAGTTATCGATCCCAAATTCACCTCATACATGTATTATGCTATTGTCCAGGTGGTGGGACTACGTGCTACCCCCTAATAATTACCCCGTGGCCGCAAATTCGACCTAAAGGTTTGCGAAATTCGCCTCCCATTGAAGTCAATGGAGCCCGCGGCGAACGGTCGTTTTCGCGAACGTTTGTGTCCGTTCGCGTTTCGCGTTCGCGAAACGTCCCGTCGGAAGTTCGTCCATCACTATTTATCACCATCAGTCATTTAGGACAACATTGGATCATTCAGAGATCCTCGCTGAACTTCTGGAGTGAGTTTGCTGCACTGAAAGTAAAGGGGCCGAATAATTTTGCACGCACCACTTTTCAGTTTTTTATTTGCTAAAAAAGTTTAAAATATCCAATAGATTTGGTTCCACCTCACAATTGTGTCCCACTTGTTGGTGATTCTTCACAAAAAATTAAAATTTTATATCTTTTATGTTTGAAGCCTGAAATGTGGCAAAAGGTTGAAAAGTTCAAGGGGGCCGAATACTTTCACAAGGCACTGTATATATTTCCATCTCTCCTGGTCTTCTTTCGGGCTTGGCACGTTTGACCTTCTTAACTGGTCAACCCAGGATGATGTAACTCCTAAACGGGCATGCAGGAGTCAAATCATCCCGGTACCAAAGCATAGTGAGAATGTACACAGAGCTGCACACGCACAAAACAAACTCCGCTATACTTATCCCCCCTCTACTGCTGCAAGTTCCATCACCAGAGCATCCATCTTTGTCTGGTTTTCTTCTGGATTTGCCATAATTGACCATCTTGTTTGGCCAACCTGGGAGGATGTAACTACTATGCAAGTGAACGGGACCTCCTGGTACCAAAACACGGTTAGGAATGTACACCGAGCTGCACATGCACAGAATAAAATCCTGCTATACTTCTTCCTTCTCCAGTAATGCGTACTGCCCACCGGCACTTCCACCTCTCCCGGTGTTCTGGCATATTCAGTCCGGCCATCATATAGCGTCCGCCCCGTACTGCGCATGTGCAGTACGGGGCAGAAGAAGCTTCGTAAAATTTCCGAAGCTGAACGGCGCCTGCGCCGTGAGTGGAGGTGGTAGCCCCACCATCCAAGCGGACATAGGGTTGTGAAAATTAGACGGTCCCTAGCGGGCGAGCTTCGCTCGCCACGCTTCGGGCTCGGCCTCGCTGCGCTCGGCTCTTTTTTATTCCTACTCTATGTCCACTTGGATGGTGGGGCTAGAACCTGGACCCCGTTCATCCTCGGCTATTTTCGGAATCTGTGTTGCTGTGTACTGCGCATGCGCAGTACACAGCGGACGCTATCTGATGGGGGACCTTATATAGGGTTGCCACCTTTTCTTCAAGTCAAACCCAAACACTTCCCTTACACTGGAAGGTGGGACTCTGCAGACTCTGATGTAAGGGAGAACTCTGGGGACTCTAACATAAGGCATGCTCTGGGAACCATGATATAAGGGGCAACACTGGCCTCTGGTGTAAAGGGGAACTGTGATATAAGGGGTGCACTGAGAACCCCGATTTACCTTAGTGTACTCAGAGGCAGAAGAGATAATGTGGGACTTCAGTCACAGACAGGGATGGATGGTGAGCTCACTCACCCCTTGACAGTCAGCACCTCTCATCCTGATGTATCTGAGGCTGCTGTACTTCAAATTTACAGGCCCCACTCTCCTTTTCTGAGGCACAGTGCTGGGGATTGGAGTGTGGGGCAGACACAGAGGGGTAGGCGTGGGGGGGAAGAGGAGCAGATCTCCCATCTGTATGTTGGGGGATCTGTTAGTGCTGGCTTTGGGAAGTGTGAACGGGTGTAACAGACACTCTCAACTTAGGCAACTGGAGTCAGCAACCCTGTTGGGAGGCCATAGTCCAATCTGAATCATGTGTCCAGGTTTCAGGCAGTTTGAAACCCGGACACACAATTCCAAACCCGAACTGTTCGGGTGAATCCCGGACAGGTGGCAACCCTAACCTTATATGATAAGACACCGGTCTTCTTCTGGGCTTGGAGCTTTTGAACTTCTTAACTGGCCAACCCAGGATGATGTAACTCCTACACAGGCATGCCGGAGTTAAATTACCCCGGCACCAAAGCACGGTGAGAATGTACACTTCCTTTTTTACGATAAAGACCTGCCTGCCAGCAATGTTTCATTCTCCAGCTATAGTTCCACTTCAAAATCTCTGCACGACCCCTGAGGAAAAGATCTTGTTCTTGAAATCTTACAATTCAGCCCCTCCAGCTTTGTGATGACATAACCAATTTTATTTTTGTTCTGAGGATTTGCTGCCTGTATAACCTGTTACTGCTCAGGAGCCCCAGAAGAGAAGAGCACCAATCAGGGAACTTCCATGGCTCATCAGATGCCGGCTCCCTTGACTATTAGTCCCCAGGGCTTCTCTGTACCTGTTTTGGGAACCAGACCCGCACAGGGGACTCAGTGACACCGTACGCGCTGCACTTCGGGCTTACGACATTTTTATGGCGTCAAAAAAATAATAAGGATATAAGAATGAGGAAAAATATTTTTTTCTGATACTAAAGTATCTAGTCAAATCCCACAAGTACTTCCTGACTGCTCCAAATGCAACTTGTAAGACACCCCAATACTTTATCTCCACAAATAAGTGGGGCAACCCTCTTGACTGCGAGAAAGGAGAGAGACACTCAGTGCAGAGGTGGGCTTACTTTACTCCAGGGTGGATCCATGGCCACAGCAGAGAAAGTCCTGACAATGATAGGCGACGGTCACTTTAGTCTTTTCAAAGTTTTATTGCTCCTGCTGGCAGGGAGAGAGGTTAGAGTGTAGGTCTCCTTTGGCAACATAAGTTCAAGACTCTCCTCCATCCAAGTGTAGCACCCTGATGTTTAGGCAGGGTTGCTAGTAAATTTACATGCCAGGCAGTGGCGTCGCTAGGGGGTGGCTTTTGGGGCTATATCCCCGAATCTGGGGACCATAGCCCAGAGTCTCGGCAGGGGTGCCCAAGGGGAGGGGATGCTCTCTGGGGACCCTTATGTAAGTACGGGGGCTCTCTGGGACCCTGATGCAAGGGGGAGGCTCTCTGGGACGCTGATTTTAAGGGGGAGGCTCTGGGGACCCTAATGCAAGGGAGGCTCTCTGGGAACCCTGATGTAAGTGGGGGCTCTCTGGGGACCCTGATGTAAGGAGGAGGCTCTCTGGGGTCCCTAATGTAAGTGGGTGCTCTCTGGGGACCCTGATGTAAGTGGGGGCTCTCTGGGGACCCTGATGTAAGGGGGGGGCTCTCTGGGGACCCTGATGTAAGGGGGGCTCTCTGGGGACCCGGATGCAAGGGGAGGCTCTCTGGGGACCCGGATGCAAGGGGAGGCTCTCTGGGGACTCTGATGTAAGGAGGAGGCTCTCTGGGGACCCTGATGTAAGCGGGAGCTCTCTGGGTACCCTGATGAAAGGGGGGGCTCTCTGGGGACCCTGATGTAAGGGGGAGGCTCTCTGGGGACTCTGAAGTAAGGAGGAGGCTCTCTGGGGACTCTGAAGTAAGGAGGAGGCTCCCTGGGGACTCTGATGTAAGGGGGTTCTCTGGGACCCTGATGTAAGGGGGGGGCTCTTTGGGGACCCTGATGTAAGTGGGGGGGTCTCTTGGGATATACACACAAACACACACACACACACACGTATATTACTGTATATATATGGGTATGACCGCCCAAGCGTATGACTTCTTTACTACACTGCTATGGGCTCTAGCCCCAGTTCTTTTGTAGACCTAGCAAGGCCCCTGCTGCCAGGTATAGTTGCCTTGGCCACCTTAATTCTGGAATTGCTGCACTTCTCTCTTCTGTCACTAGATGGCCGGGTATCTGGTGGCATTAGATAAGACATGGGCATTGCAAGGACAGATTTGGAATAGATGGGGTACCTCAGCCAATGGGAAGGGATCTTTTTGGGTCCCTTGGCATGCTGGGAGAACCTATTTTTTTGGGTGAGGTCAGGTGATCGGGATTCTGCGCCACCTGGACGGCTGTCTGGTGGACAGCAGGGGTGAAGCTTGGGGAAGATACTCAGTGAGAAGATTGGAAGAGTTCGGGAGATCCAGTGGCAGTGGATCAGCAGGTCTAAGTGATAGACTGGGAGCTCAGTTGAGTGAAGATCTAAAAGGGAGATTGTGGAGGAAGTGAAAGAGTTCATTGCAACCTTTGTTAGAAACTGTTCAAGATTGTTGCCATAGGAGACAGCTTGTCTACACATGCAGATGTGGTGCCTGGCTGGATGCCTTTCCCTGTATGGCTGTCTACCTATAGAAGTCTCAGAGTCTGCTAATTAACATTGCAACTACTAAATGGTGTCCTGCCCTAACCCTCTCTCCCCCAGTTCTGCGCAAGAGAAAATACATCTCTTTTGCATTCAAGAAGTGTCTGGTGCCCATGAATCTACCTTGCATCACACCCACAATGCCTTGTAACCCACTCTGCATAAAAGGATGTCAGCTGTCCCTGACTCTGGAGGTCACCATTAGGCCCGGGACTTGGCTACACAAGGGAGTACCAAGATCCCCTGAGGATGGACACCAATCCCCCTCCAGCAAGACATCCATCTCCTGGCTTTACCACCTTGGGTGCTATACCTCTCTCCACCAGACAAGGCAGCTTGAGGTTTTGGAGGTAGACCCCAACTGGGCTCTGG